>NC_069801.1:12115543-12419740 GCF_027406575.1 Nycticebus coucang | reverse complement strand
GGTTTGAGGTTGCTCCTCTCACCAGCTGCTCCCAGCAAACGTCTGAGAGTGACAAGCACCCTAAGGCAGATTGTTTCTGGGGCACAGGGGCCTCCTCTCGTGGTTGACTCCAGCTTGTGGAATCCCCCACGGCCTTGCTGAACGTTCCTGAGGCTGCAGGGCAGCACGGGACACACCCACACCAACCTCCTTCTCTCTCTTCACTCAGGGCCCCCAGTCCTCTCTGGCGTCCTCCCTGTGTCCCTGTGCAGACATCTTCTCGAATTAAATCCTTAAACTTGAAGCCCCTTCTCAGAGGATCTGGACTCACACAAGTGCCTCTGCTGGAAATTCTCTGTGTGCCCTTCCGAACCCCTGTACACTCTCCTCCTTGGCTCTGTGCCCTGCCTGGGAGGCTGATCCTTTGGAGTCAGGGGCTCCGTGCCCTGTGGCTTCTGGTTGGGCTCAGCCAATAGGGGCACAGGCAGGAGACTGTGGGTAGCAGAAGAGGAGAGTGCGGCAGGAGTTTGCTCCCCCATTTCCCTCCCTACCAGGTCACTGGTGGGCTATGAAGGTCACAGCTCATATGGCTATCTTGCAGCCTCTTGTCATAGTGACCTCTCCAGGTTCCAGCAACAGCTCTTTGGAATGGTCACACCTCCCCACTCTTCCTCGCCTGGGGACAGTGCACACTCCCTCACTGAACCTTTGTAAATATTCTCTTTATTAAACTCTTCTACGGATACCCAGCTAGAGTTGCCATGTGCTTCCTGTGGGATTTACTGTCACCTGTCACAGCAGCAGGGAGATCTTTTAAAGCATAAGTCAGAGTGGGTCCCTCCCCTGCTCAAATCCCCTAATGGCCTCAAATCCTACTCAGAGTCATAGCCAAGGTTCTAGCAATGCCCTACAGCCATGGTCCCCAACTCCTGGGCTGTGGACTCCCAGGAAACAGGGTGAGCAGCAGGCAAGTGAGCAAAGCTCCCTCCATATTTACAGGCTCCTCCCATTGCTGGCACCTTGGAACCCTCACGCCAGGTTCATGGAAAAACTATCTTCCATGAAACCAGTCTCCAGTGCCAAAAAGGTTGGGGACCATGGCCCTTCAGGCCTCAAATGATGATGTCACCTGGCCTCTTCTTACTTCATGTTGGCCTCCTGGCTCAGCCTCAAACACTCTTACATTTGTTCTACCTCAGGGCCTGTGCTGTTCCCTCTGCCTAGAATGCTTATCCTCGCATGCACCTGGCTGGGCCACCTCTCTTCTCTGGGGTTAGAGGAGGGGTTGGAGCCCCTCTGTCTGGGCCTATTTCAATCTGAGCTTTCATGAAGCCTCAGATTTCTGTCTCTCAGCACAACCCTATGCCTGCCTACCACCACTCAGCCCACAAGTGCACCACAGCCCTTATACCTGCACAAACTTATTATAGGAGATGAGTCTTTCATTGGAGAGCACCTGGTTGATGGACACAGTCTTGACTCGATCATCGCCTGCCAAGTAGAGACACAGATCGGAAGGGAAGGGCAGGAACAAGGGCAACCTGCTCTAGATAGCAGACAGGCAGAGGCCAAGTTCACAGCTGCTGGTCTTGCTGAGTCAGCAACTCTTTGACTTTCCTGGGCCTTGGGTAGGTACCCCATGTCAGAGCTCAGCTGGGCCCTGTGCAAATCGGGGGTGTAGGGGGTGGGAGGGTCCAGTTGCCACAGTGCAATGAACTTGTGGCCTTTGAGTTTTTGGCAGTGGTAATGCCTTTAACTGGAAGCTTACAACCACCCGAGAGCACTGGGTGATGATTCTCCCTCCTTTGCTAGTGGCGGGTGCTGAGGTAGTTGCTGCCCACCAGGGCCAGCCTTTATCGGTTACTGAGCAGTGAAGCACCCAGTTGTGGGATTTGAATCATCAGACCCTGCCTTGCCTTCCAGGAGATGACAGTACAGCAACAATCGGTTCCCCAGAGGCCCAGCTTTCTGGCCTGCCTGATGGGGTGCCCATGGAAATGAGGCTACACAGGGAAGGGGAGGTTAGAGCTACCTGCTCATAAGCCTCACGCTGCCATTTGGCAGCACCTTCCACGAGCAGGCCCTGAGTGAAGAGCTCTGCACTCAGCAGCTCCCTGAACCCTCACTGCAACCCACAGGAATGCGGCATTATCCCCACCTTGCAGTTGAGGAAACTGAGGCTCAGAGACATCAGATGACTTGCTCAAGGCCACACAGCTAGGAAAGGGAGGCTTGTGATTCAAATACAAGCCCGGTTCTCACAAAGCACCTCAAACCTTGATCATAGGAGAACAGAAGGCTCCCTGGACCCCCCTGCACATCTGTAGGTTCCAATCCTCTCCACCCCAGTGGGAGGCAGACAGATGGGGTCCAGCCCTGGCTCACTGCATTCTTGCTGAGACCTCCAAGAGGTTCCCTCTCTGAGGTTCACATTCTTGGCTATTAAAGGGGTCAATGGCCACCCATGGGCACTTGTGGGGATCAAATAGGATAACGTGTGTCATGCATGTGGCATGGACCTGGCACACTTAGGTGCCTAATAAGTGCACCGGCCTCTGTATCTGTATGAGGCCACAGTCACTGCCTATGTGTCAGCTGTGAAGGATGTGGCAGCTGCTGTGTCCTGGTACCCATGCAGTCCCCCACCCTCCCTCCCAATGGGCAGGTTGGCCTTGCTCACTATAAACATACTTCTCCCAGGAAAGATGAAGGTGGTCTTCCCCCCACCTCCACTGTACATAATTTGGATTTGGGGCTTTTAGGGCTCATCTGGGGTTCAAGGGAATCTAGTCATGGTCCTAGCAATAGGGTTTGGAAGCAATAGGGTTGGGGTATCTACTTCACCCTATGGCTCATGCTCAGTGTTGTGTTAGAAAAAAGGTAACCCTAGCAAATGGAGCAAGAGACTTGAAGCTTCTCTATCCTGCAGACACTTGTCTCTCCAAGAAAGGTCTGGTCCAGGGCACTGTCTGCTTCCTGTGAGGCCCCGGGACCAAGAAAATCTACCACCCTGCAGGCCGAAGTGTCTCTGGCCTGAGACCCCTGGAATCAGTGAGAGAGGAAGGATGCTATGGGATTCACACAGTCTCTGTGGAATGTGAGAACAAGTCTGCCCGCAGCCCACGGTCCTGCCAGCTCTCCCTACAGGAATTCCTCCAGTGCAATAAGAAAATGAGGGTCCCATGACTGGATGCCATGGCTCACGCCTGTAATCCTACCACTCCGAGAGGCCCAGGTAGTTGGATCCCATGAGGTCAGGAGTTTGAAACCACCTGAGCAAGAGCAAGACCCCATCTCTACTAAAAATAGAAAAATTAGCTAGTGTTGTGGAAGGTGCCTGCAGTCCCAGCTACTTAGGTGGCCGAGGCAGGAGGATCACTTGAACCAAGGAGTTTGAGGTTGCTGTGAGTGAGGCCGACAGCCTGGTACTGTAGCCTGGGCAACCGAGTGAGACTTGGTATCGAAAATAAATTAAAAATGAAAATAGGGCGGCACCTGTGGCTTGAAGGAGTAGGGTACCTACCCCGTATATTGGAGGTGGTAGGTTCAAACCCGGCTCCGGCCAAAAAACTGCAAAAAATAAATAAATAAAAATTAAAATAAAAAAAGAGAAAATGAGGGTCCCCGTTCAAAAAGCAAAGAAAAAGGTACCATTAAAGGTGCTATACTCTAAAGCTGTTGGTTTCTTCCATGCATAAGCTCACACTCTCTCTCTCAACCTGTCATGGTGTTTCTTTCTTCTTATTTGATACGGCACTCCCTCTGGCAAAAGGACAGGGACTCCTGTGGGGGAGGGCAGACCCTGGGGGTGCCTGATTTGGCACATATGTATAGCCCATGCGGAGAAGGAGGTGGCTGGGACAGAGAGCCAGCCATTGCCCCTTCCCACAGGCACCATACCCTAAGCCACAGTGAATGGGTGATCTCTAGGGTGCTGCCACCTCCATGCCCGGAGGTGCTGGGTTCCTGAGCAGGGGTGGGCAAGAAGATTGCTCCAATCAAGTTACCCACCAAAGAACATCCGACACAGCCCCCCACCCCAAGATGCCGAGGAGCACATGTGCTCAACCCCACCTCCACTGGGAGCAGAGGGCTACAGCATTGCTGGGAGGGGACAGAGAGGAGAAAGCCCAGCCCTGGGCTCCAGGGAGCATGGGAATGGGTGACAGAGAAACCACTTCTGGGAGGCAGAGAGACAGGACTGTTCAAAAGTGGAGGCTCCAGGCCCCAGGAGATGCTCCATGGATTGATCAGATTTCACTTACAAACCTCAAATTATTAAGATTCCATGACAGTGACCATGGAACATTAAATGCCAAGCTCCGTGGTATAACTGCACTTGGTCACATGCCCAAGGTGCCGCCATGTCCCCACTCCACTGCCTGCCACTCTGCCTCAGCTCTCCCCAACGTGGGTATACAGGGGCAGGAGTGAAGGGTCCTGAATTTGGAGGACCAGCACTGCTTTAAAATTTGCCATCCCTCCCTCAAGCCATGATATGTCTTAATTTGCGTAAGGGGCAGGCAAGTAGTGATGAGGGACCTGACGCTGTTACCCACCAACAACCCCCTGGAACAGGAGGGTCCTGCCATGGCCCCACTTCTGCTTTTCCTGGAAGAGCTTGAAGCAGGTCCCAGGGCTGGCCAGGAGCATCCGGAAACCCTGTGTGCAGAGATCAGATCCAACTGAGTCCCCTGCCTTGGAGTAGCCCCATCAAGCTCAGCCTGTGCCCCAAATGCCAAGGAAAGCCACACCACCCAAGTCCTTACCTTCCCATCGGGGGCAGGGACAAAGCATAGGAACTCATCCACGTGGCCCACAGCCAACCAGTCCACAAAAAGCTCGATGGGGGGCTGCACCTTCTGGGCATAGAGGAATTCCCGCACAACCTGGGTGACCCTGCGGCCTCTTGACCTGGGGCCCGTGGAATTTAAAAGGAAAAGTTGCTTAACTAAAAAAAATTCTAGCAGGGCTGGCGGCTCATACCTATAATCCTAATACTCTGAGAGGCCATGGTAAGAGGATCCCTTGAGCTCAGGAGTTGGAGACCAGCCTGAGCAAGAGTAAAACCTTTTCTCTACTAAAAATAGAAAAATTAGCTAGGCATTGTGGCAGGCACTTGTAGTCCCAGCTACTTGGGAGGCCGAGGCAGGAGGATTGCTTGAGCTCAGGAGTTTAAGACCCACCTGAGCAACAGCCAGACCCCATCTCTACTAAAATAGAAAAGCTGGGCGTTGTGTTGGGTGCCTATAGTCCCAGTTGCTCAGGAGGCTGAGGCAGGAGGATCACTTGAGCCCAAGAGTTTGAGGTTGCTGTGAGCTAGGCTGATGCCAGGACACTCTAGCCTGGGCGACAGAGTGAGATTCAGTCTCAAAAAAAAAAGAAAAAAAGAAAGGAACTACAAATAATTCCATGCAGAGAAGGAATGACAAGAGTTCAAGATTTCTGCAATCTCTGATTTTTTAAAAAGCAAAAAATATGCATTGCATTTGTAAACAGGAAAGAAAATGAAGACTTGAAAATTCCATATGAGGTAAGTTCTGGATGAAGCAGACTCAGGACAGGTCAAGCCTACTGGGGCAATGACCCACCAGGTCCTGACACCCAGGAAAATGCTCACACCCCATTCTCACATTCTCCAAGAGACCAATTTCACGCCTGTATTCAATCCTTATGAAAAGGTATCTCATGTCATGGCCCCTACTTCCTCTTTCTGTGGGATCATGTATTTGAGGGCAGTTAATCCCCTCCAAAGCTTGCCTCTGAATTCATTTTTTATTTGATCCGAAGTCTGTCCTAACAGCTTTGCTAAACTGGGCTGGCTCGATCCTTCGGTCTATTTCACAGCAAGTAACCATAGTGGTATAATTCCTTTCCTTTCTATCAGAACTCCTGAGTCACATGTTGAATACTACATAATTGACTGTTTTCTGTGTGTGCTACTGCTATCTCACTTTTTATGTCTTATACCTCCCTTCTGTTCTCTGGAAAGATCTGATATTAGCCATTTACATGGTAGTATAAAAAAGCTTTGCCTAAATGTTATTTCTCCCAGGACTGTTGAGAATGCAAACATTTTCTGCTATTATTATTTACTGGTAGACTCTGTTACTAGCTTCATCTGTTTATTTCCTGAACCCAAAGACCTGAGTCTAGTCCTAAGTTTGCCTTCTGTGTGACTCACTCACACTCTCTGCACTCACTTGTAAAATCAAAGTGTTGGACTAAATGATCTTTAGGTCCCTGCTCTCTCTGCCTTGTCAAACTTCCCAAGGTTAAGTGTGGACAGTGTTTGGTGAGCAGCCCACCACCCCCACCATGCGTAGGACTACAATTTCATCACTTCTTTCTGGTTTCCTTCTAGAGGTGGAATGGTCCTTCCTCCTCCCCCCCTTGCCCCACTACCTCCTCCTGGGATCTCCACTCCCTGTTCCTCTCTCACCCAGGCAGGTTGCCTCCAAAGAGGATCCGCCCCAGGGGGTACTCTTTCCCATTGGCCACCACTGGGGGGCTGACCTCCAGGTTCCCGAAGGAGTCCAGGCCGCTCACAGACCTGTCTCGTGGTTCCCGAGTCACATAACCAAAATCTGGACCCTGAGAAGGAAACTGTGTCAGAAAGGGTAGAGGGTGCCAGGAAGAGCTGGAACCGGCTTGCTGGGCTCTGAGCTCCTTAAAGACAGGGTGGAAGTTGCCACCCATTCTTCGGATGGAAATACTGAGTCAAAGACAGGGAAGGGGGATCTGACCCAGTTAATACTTCATGCGCTCATAGGGGCCAAAGCTGGGGAACATCAGGTTCCTGGGAACTACAGCTTTATCAGTGCAGCGTCATCCCCATGGTCACAGGAAGACAGCAGGGAAGGTTCGGATTACCCCTGCCTACCCCATGGGTCTCGGAGCCAGGGGCCATGGCCATTCCCTTATGGTGTCCGGCCTTCCTGCCACGCCTAGCCCAAGGGCAAGTATCAGCTCAAGTGGCCCATCCCTGGGAATCAAGAGAGTAGTGATGGCCCTCTGAGACTCAGTCTTTAAACTCTGGAAAGAGGAGCTCTCCCAGGACCCTCTCTCAGCGGGAACTTAGACAACCCTGAGCCAGGTAAGACCTCCCAACACTTGTCAGTGAGCAGTTAGGAGGCTGTTCTCTCTTGTCCTTCTTTCTTTAAGGGGGTCCTGGTCAGCACCCATCCTTCACTGCCATCCTTTGTATTACCAATAACACCTTCATGGAGCTACCCTGATATGAGCTCCCTCTGTGCAGGCGCTGTGATAATAAGAAGCTTCACAAACACCTGGGAGGTTGGGGCTAAAATACCAGTTTTACTGATGAGGAAAATCAGAGGGAAAGTAACTCACACAATATCATACAGCATATAAGTGGCAGGGCTCGGTGCTTTGGATACTAATAGCGGCTCTGCCCTGCATCCCCCATCTCTTAGGCTGTCAGATTTAGTGAATGGAAAATACAAAATACCCAGTTAAATTTGAATTTCAGGTAAACAATAATTTTTTTTGTCTAAGTCTGTCCAATGTAATATTTGGGCCATATTTATACCAAAAATTTACTTGTTGATTATCAGAAATCCAAACTTAACTGGGCATCTCTTGTATTTTATCTGGCAACTCTACTCTCATCCCTAAAAGAACCAAGTTCCCAGGACTGCCCCCTGAACTCGACCTGGGGTAAGGCCTGGAGTGGGCTGCGGCTGGAGACGACTTACCAGGATTCTTTTGTAAGGGAAGTCCTGCAGTTCCCCATTCCGTGGGGAGTCGAAGACCACCGGGAAGGTCTTGTGTGGTGCCTGAACGTAGCCCAGCTCCATCTCGTCCTGGGAATGAGGAGAGAGAGGGCCAGCTGTGGACAGTGGCAGCTCCCCCTGCTGGCTCGGCACTGAGCCCCTGGGGAAGACTTGCTCACATAAATTCTCTGTCTCAGGCCTGTTTTGGCAATGGACACGGAGAGGACCCAGGTCAGGATGCCTACTGACTGGAGGAGGGGCTGGAGGCCCAGAGAGGGTGTGCACTTGCCCCAGGTCACACAGTAAGACAGAGGCTAGGAGTAGATGAGAACATGGACATGACCTTGGGGATGTCCCCATGCTGGGCCAGAGCAGGGTAGATACAGAGAGGGCCTTGGAATGGCCTGAGTTGGACATGGCTGCAGGAGGACATGGGGGGAGGGTAGAGACATGCCTTCTCCTCAGACACAGAAATGTGTTCCCCTCTGGTTCTGGTGGCAAAGATGGCCCAGCACCAATGAACTATATCGCTAAGAGACACTCTCCATTATGTGCCTAGGCCTGCCCTAAGCTCTTTATAAATATTAACTTCATTAATCCTTATGACATGCCTATGTGTGGGCACCATAATTACCTCCCATGATAGATGAAGAAAGTGGGGAACAGAGAGGTCTAGTTATTAATCTAAGGGCTCATAGCTTGTCAATAGCACAGTCAGGATCTAACAGTCCTGCCCCAAGCCCCCTCACTGTACTAACCTCCAACCAAAATGAAAGCTCCTTAGCTTGGCATTCAAGGCCTCCTGCCTTAACCCTTGCCCTTCCCAGAGCCATTGCCCAGCCAAAAAGAACACACAAGGTTGTGTGTCATTCCTCCCACCTCTGGGCCTTTGCATGTGCTGGTCTACCATCCTGCGCAGCCTGGTGGTTGGCAGCTCGAGTCCCACCACTGCCTTTACCAGCTCTGTGGCCTGGCCCTCCTCCCCTGAGAGCTCTTTAATTACGGGAGTATACGCAGGGTTGTCAAAAAGATGTAACGATGCTACATAAGGCCTGCAGCAAATGCTTAACAAGTGGCAGAAATCAATATGCGCCCACCTGTCAAATCCGGGCCAGCTCAGATCCTGCCGGAGGTGTCCCTGATTACTAGGAAATGGTGATGCTGCCTCCTCCAAACCCTGCAGGCTGCTTGGCGGGCAGCACCACTACATCCTAGATGGTGGAGGTGGAAGTTTGCAGCAATCTTTCACCACATTGGGGCTTCTCAGCGTCAGCGCTACTGAGGAATTGGGCTGGCTCATTCATTATTGGGAGCTTTGTCCTGTGTGTGGTGGGAGGTTTAGCAGCATCCCAGAACTCTACCCACTAGGGCCAGTAGCACTACCATCCCCAAGGTGATAACCCCACAAGCCTCCAGGTACTGCCAAATGTCCCCTGTGGGATGACTTGCCTCTAATTAAGAGCCCCTGTCTTGGCTGTTTAGGGCAAGGAGAGGGTGCCCCACACCTCTGCCACCCCTGCAGGCCCAGTGTCAGTGTGTGCCAGGGTCTCCAGGAGGTTCTAGACCAGTGGTTCTCAACCTTCCTAATGCCGCAACCCTTTAATACAGTTCCTGTGGGTCACGACCCACAGGTTGAGAACCGCTGTTCTAGACAGAGGCACTCAGGTCTTGAATCAGGAAGAGCAGTCAGTACCCGGGAGCAGCCTGGTCCTCCTGGATCTCCCTCGGCAGCCCCCTCCGTTCTGTGAGGGCAGGCCAGCCGCTTCCCCAGACGGTATCCGGCCTGGGCCCGGCCCAGTGGCCATGGTTACCTGGATCCAGCGGTCGTTGCGGTTTTCGGCCTGTGGGCAGACGGTCAGCTGGCAGCCGGCCTTCCTGGCCAGCTCTGCCACCGCATCCACGAAACACATGTTGTTCTTCACACTGCAGACAAGCCCAGGGAGAGCAGCTTAGGACAGAGTCACGGCCTGGGGGCCAGCAGGGCCACAAAGGTGAGGATACCCAGCGCCCCCAGCCTCACCTGCACACGTACACCTCCAGGGGCGGCAGGGTGCTGGGCGTCATGATCCAGGGTGCCACACGGAACACTACAGTGTCAGTGAAGATTGGGGACTGGGAGAAATACTGCAAGGACGAATCAGGAAGAAAGAGCACTGGATTCAGAGTCCAGCAGCCAGATGGATGTTCCTAGTTCACCAATGGGGTCTTTGTGAAAGCCCCTTGCTTCTCTGCAAGATGGTGATAAACCAATGGGGTGGTCAAGAAGTCTGGGGTCTTCCAAACCAGTGGTGCCTATGGCCACCAGAATGGGTCATTTTTTTTGGCAGTTTTTGGCCAGGGGCGGGTTTGAACCCGCCACCTCCATAATATGGGGCCGGTGCCCTACCCCTTTGAGCCACAGGTGCCGCCCAGAAGGGGGCATTTTTTAAACCTTCTCTGCCCCTACCTCATTGGAGTCATCCAACAGCGTGACATGGAAGGAGACGAGACCTGTGAAGCCAGCATCGGGGAAGGAGAGGCCTTCCACATAGAAGAGTTCCTCGTCCCCATTGAGGCGGGATACCTCATACGACACCTTGTCTTGGCCCAGCACGTGCCTGTAGGCCTCGCATGAGTCCTCAGGACCTGGGAGGAGAGGGAAGGGGAGGCTGTGACTCCCAGTGGGCCCAGGGAGCAGGAGGGACGCAGGAAGAGTTCTGCAGGTTCCACAAGGACGGGTGACAACCAGTGTGAGCCCAGATCTGAGAAGGGGCATTCCTCTCTAAGATTGGCGTTTGGGTCTTTCTGGAGGGGATTTGGTGCAATATTTACCCCTTACCCAGCAATCCCATTACTCAGTATCTTCCCTACAAAAATCCACGTACAATTTCACATAATATATCTGTACAAGGGTGTTCACTGGTTGTTCATTCATTCAATAAGTATTTTTTTTTTATAGTGTTTGGCCGGGGCTGGGTTTGAACGCACCACCTCCAGCATATAGGGCCAGCGCCCTACCCCTTTGAGCCATAGGCACCGCCCTTCATTCAACAAGTATTTACTGAGCACCTCAAGTGCACGTCCAAGGTGTGGCTCTAGACTGGGGAAAGAGCTATGAGCAAGACCCTTGACAACCACAAGGAAGCTGCCATGTTAAAACGTCAGAACACTGCAAACTTCTGTGCATTCAGAGAAGCAGATAGTGACAGCACCTACTATGCCTTGGGATATTATGTGGCTATGGAAGACGCGTAGGATGCAGGAATATTATTCAATGTAAGAAACAGGCTAGAAAGCAGACTATGCCCGCAAACACAGGTTCAGGACATACAGAACAAAGTCGGGAAGAGCACAGAACAAATTGTTACCAGCGAACATGTCTTAGGGTCAGATCTAAGGGCAAGGGTGGAGAACTGTGAAGTTTTTCTTTCTGCACTTCTGTGTTGCTTAATTGTTTTTAAAATGAGCATCTTCATTTTTCTCTTATGAGGGTATGTATTTGGGGGGAGGAAACAATTACAAGAGAGACTTTACCTAACAAAAGCAAAAATAAAATAAAATATTCAAACATTATAAAACGTATTTAATTAAAAATGAGCATCTTAGGACCTGTACACAATTTCTATTTTTCAGAAGCACTTAGATCTTGTATTTCATGAGATTATGGCATTGTGGCTGTAAGACAGCCTTTTTTTTTTTTTCTCTGAGAGATGCAAATTGATTTATGGGACAAAAATCGATGGTGTCTGGGGCTGGCTTCATAAAGCCCCAGCAAACAAAAAGAGACAGATGAAGACAACAGAACAGTGTTCATTGCGGAATCTGAGCGATGGGCAGCTCATCACACTGTTCTTCTTTGTGTATGTTTGAAATTTTTGATAATAAGAATTTCTAAATAAGCATAAAATATATTTTTAAAAATACATTCATCCCGTAAAAGGACCTTGGGCCAGGCAGTGTGCTGGGTCGGATCCAAAGCTCTCACTTCTAGCTGTTCTTAGGGTCACCCCCAAAGGCATCTCCTGGGGTCCATCAGAGACTGCCCACCAGCCCAAGGCAAAAGGACAAGGCTCCCTGGTGAGGCTCCCTGGTGGGACATCTGGAAGTGGCACCCAGGTTGCAAAGAGAGACTGCGTGAGCACACTCACCACAGACATGGAAGACCTGGGCCCGCTCAGCATCATAGGTGGAGGTGTGGAGGACAAGTTTGTGGTCATCGAAGAGGGCAGCAGGGCCCTGGGTCCGCAGGACCATGACAGACATATCTTCCAGGTCTATGAAGCCAAACAGCAGGGCAGAGACTCAAGGGCCCTGGATGCCAATTCCTCCTCCTCCTGCCCACCCTTCCCCGGAGAGTGGGTCTCCAGGCCCAGCTCTGTGGCCACACTGGAAATCACCAAGAGCAAACCATGAAGATGCCTGGTTGATCTGTGGAGTTACCTGAGATCCTCTCCTGGGCCCATGTCTCCTCATCTGCCCACAGAGACATGAAGTGTGGCACAGCCAGCCTGGTGCCTGGCACATGACAGGTGCTCTAGAGAAGTGTGTGCTGGATGAGGGCCAATTGGCATCACACAGGTGAGGGTCCTAGTCTCCCTTCCAGCATCACTCCCTGTGATGCCCACCAGCTCCTCCCTTCCTGAGCCTCAGGGTTCCCGTCTCCAGATGATGCCACTTCCAAGGTGGCTGTGATATCTCCTGTGGACAGCACCTGGTGCACCCCCAGGATGCAACTGTCTCATTCTCCAGGGGCCTGCTGACCGTGGGGCACCAAAGAAATACAGGCCAGAGGTGCATGGGGAAGAGGCCCACCCTTGGGTGTGTAAGGGCAAGCCTTAGCTTGGATGCAGACCAGTTGTGTGGCTTCAGGACTCTCCTGACCTCAGTCTTCACACCCTCATCTCTAAAATGGGGTGATGAGACTCTCCACCTGCTGCTTAGATGATTAAATGGAAATTTGGATAAAGGGCCTGGCACGAGGTAGGTGCTAAAGCAATATTAGCATCCTCTGCTCCCTGAAGGAAAGACCTGGGGGCAGCTTGTTTCCAGAATTTCTGCTCTGGTGTACGAGTGCCCACTAGCACTGGGGAGAGGCAGATGGCAGCCTGAGATGGGTTTTCTGGAATATCCAGATGTGTCTGGGGCTAGAACTCTGGCCCTGAGCTCTGCCTTCAGAGTGCTGCCTGGAGGTTGGAATACTTATGGGGAGCAATGACCCTGAACACCCAGCGACCTGGGCTGCCCCAGACCCCTCACCTTGCAGGCAGCGCACACGCTGGTCACAATTGTCCTGGTCATCACAACTCAGATCATCACGGTCACAGTTCACCAGCAAGATGGCACCATATCCGCTGGGCCCCCAGACCCACTGCCGCTGCCAGTGGCAAAACATAGCCCATGATGGGGGCTCAGATCAGACCTGCGTCTCCCTCCCCAGCAAGCTCTTGGCCAGCCTCCTGACCCTTCACTCCACTCTGAAGGGATAGCTTCGTTTTCATGGGAGCATCTCCTGCTCAAGAAACAGCAATGGCTCCCTATTGCCAATACCCTCAATTCCAAACCACAGAGCTGTCTCTCACAGCAGCGGGCGATGTGCCTCCAGCCAGCATCCCCTTCCTCAACAGGCAGTGTCTCACAGAATACTTTTTTTCCCACATCTCCTGTCTTGCCTCTGCTCCTGCTGTTCCCTCCGCAGGGAATGCCCTTCCTCCTATATCCCTTCAGAGCCCTCCTAGGAAGTCTTCCTTGCTCACCCAGCCCATCGTGACCTTCTCTTCTGAACTCTCAATATAGTAAGTGCCAACACAATTCAGTCCAAAGTTCTTTAACAGTTTCACACTTGTTAGATTTCCCACTGCCTGTTTTTGTAAATAAAGTTTTATGGAGACACAGTTGCATCTGTTAGTTTATATAGTGACTGTGGCTGATTTCACAGCAGCCACAATGGCAGAATTGAGAATTTGGCTCACAGAGCCTCAAATATTTGCTATCTAGATTTTATAGACAAAGTTTGTCTACTCCTGACCTAGATTTTGAGTCTCAGGGCTGCGTTACTCTCTGTCTAATGATTCTTGATGATTTTTCTCCTGGTAAAAGCTCCCCAGCCATGCCTGGTTCCTATTTGGCTCCCCTGAGCTCAGCATCAGCTGGGAGGCAGGGTGATAACCTGGAATGGCCTCACCCCTCCTAACCTGTCTTAGAGCAGCTCCATGTTCCACCCCCACTTCTGGGCCCAGGCAGAGATACCTACCTTGTCCACAAAATTCCTGTCCTGCCTGCCTTCACAATTCAGGTCACAATCCAGAGAGATGTCTGCAGGGGAAGGCAGTGGGTAAGTTACTACAAAGTTCCCAAGAGCCTAAGACATGCCCATGGCCTTTGCTTTTTTAATCTTGATCCCAGGGCCTGTTTGGGACTGGGAAAATGTAAGTCATTCCCAAGGAAACACAACCCAGGGGTGAGGGCATCTGGAGCCTCCCTCTTTGGGCTAGAGAAAAGAGGCTTTGGGGAAGAGGCAGGGTCACAGCAAAGGCTCAGGCCAAATGCTGCCTCCTCCAGGAAGCCTTCCCTGACTCCTCCCTCTTCAGTGTCCCTACAAGCCCTTACTGTGTTAGAGCATACCCTGCACTGGGCTCAGGCCTCCCAGAACATTCTTGTCTATATAAAGCTGCTTCACCTCCTTCTGACTGTGTGTCCTGCTTGAGCCTTCATCTGCTGCTCCCACTCCCCAAATCCCACCCCCATTCCACTCTCTTAACGCTTCTCTCTAGAGACTGGAGGAGGTTTTACAACACAAATGGAGCATTCGAAGAGTCAGAATCAATCTTCCTGTTTTGGAAAAAAATAAAGCAGTCTTAGTTCTTAAAGAAAAGAGAGGAGGAGAGGGAAGGAGCAAGGGAGGGAAGAAAGAATGATTCTGAAATAATTGTTTAAACATGAAAAGATACCCAACCACTGTGCAACAAATGAATAAAGCTTACAAACATAATGTAGGCAAAGGAAGCCCCAGCGACGTAGAATTTGTACAATCTGATTCCAGCCATAGAAAATCAGACAGGTCACACCAGACTGTATAATTTGGGTAGAGACATTCAGGGGATAAAACCAGAAGGAAAAGCAAAGAAATACTTTGCATGAGATAGTGGTTACCTGTAGGGGAAGGAGGGAGTTATGCCCAGAGAGGGCTCTGGATGTTGGTTGTGTTCTATTTCCGGACAATGGCTGCTCCAGCATTCACTCTGTAGTTGTTTGTTAGCGTGTGTGTATGTGGGAAACAAAGCTTTATGTACTTTTCTGTATGCGTATTTTCCAATAAACACGTGGGTGTGTTTGGGGCTGGGGCAGGGGAATACCCAACCTCCTAACTAAAGAAAGGCAAATTAAAGCAACAATAAGAAGCCAGCCTATCAGACTGGCAAAAATGGAAATAGTTGGCATGGCACTCCTATAGGCTGTTGGCAGGCATGTAGACTGATTGATATTGCCAAATTCCTTTCCAAAAAGACCCTATCAAAATTCAAAAGATAGATTCTATATACCTCAGAAGTTCTGATTCTAAAAATGCCACCTAGAGATAAAGATTTCCACATGTCTTGCTAATTGCTTTCCTGTGCGTGCACCAAGGCCAACTCCCATCCCCTCCTGTGTAAGGACTTTCCCAGCTTCACAACCTTGCCAACGTTCAGTCAAGCATCTTATCACGTGGGTTTTGATTACTGGGCTTTCTCTTCTGTGAATTGTTTATTCATGTTCTTGCCTGTTTCTGTGAATTTGTCTTTTTCTTTTGATTGGAGTTCTCCATATGCACCAAGGCAGCCATTTGCACTGCAAATTTTTCCTCCCAGTCCATAGTCTGACTTTTTGTCAGAGTACAGCAATTTTTAGTGTTAATAAGTCTGGCTCACTGCCTGTGGCTCAAGGGGCTAAGGGGCTAAGGCGCCAGCCATATACGCACCTGAGCTGGCAGGTTCAAATCCAGCCTGGGCCCACCAAATAACAATGATGGCTGCAACCCAAAAGTAGCTGGGCCTTGGGGCAGGCACCTATAGTCCCAGCTACTTGGGAGGCAGAGGCAGGAGAATCACTTGAGCCCAGGAGTTGGAGGTTGCTGTGAGCTGTGATGCCATGGCACTGTACCCAGGGAGACAGCTTGAGGCTCTGTCTCAAAAAAAAAAAATCTAATTTTCAATTCTTCCCCAGATGATCTATGTTTTTGTTTTGCCTTGTTAATGAAAATTTTTCCATCTTGGGGTTACAGAGATATTCTTTGCTAAAAGCTTAAAATTTTGATTTTTGCCTTAAGGTTTTTAACTCACCTGAAATTTGTTTTTGAGTATGGTGTGAGGTAGGGCTCCAAATTCATTTATTCCCACATGATAATCACATTAGCACAGGCCTATCTCTGGGTTCTCTGTTTGTTCTGTTGTTCTGTATATTGAACCCTGCACTAATTGCATAATGCCTCAAGTATTACAGTCTTGATAGCCACAGCTGTGAATGCTCACTCCATCTGTTCTTCCTCCAAATTGCCTTGGCTGTTGTTGACCTTTGTTCCTCCACATGAGTTTTAGGACCAGCTCTATAAAGTTCTATGAAAAAGCCCCGTTGTGATTTTGATGGGAATCTCACCGAGTTTTGATTGTTTATACTGTCACAGAGCTCTCAGACTTGTTTTCTCATCTGTTTCACTCTTTTGTTCTCCTTGTATTTTAGTTTAGGTAAATTCTATTGACCTATCTTTTTTTTTTTTTTTTGAGACAGAGTCTCACTATGTCACCCTTGGTAGAGTGCCGTGGTGTCACAGCTCACAGCAACCTCAAACTCTTGGGCTTACGCGATTCTCTTGCCTCAGCCTCCCAAGTAGCTGGAACTACAGGCACCTGCCACAACACCCAGCTATATGTTTTTTGTTGCAGTTGTCATTGTTGGTTAGCTGGCCTGGGCCGGGTTTGAACCCACCAACTTCGGTGTATGTGGCTGGTGCCGTAACCACTGCACTACAGGAGCTAAGCCTCATTGACCTATCTTAAAGTTCACCCAATTCTTTCTTCAGCTGTGTCTAGTCTAGTGATGAACCCATCAAAAGCATTTTTTTCTCTATTACTATGATTTTTATTTCCAGCATTTCCATTTGACTCTTTTCTGTTTCTTTCTTTTTTTTTTTTTTTTGAGACAGAGTCTCACTATGTCACCCTCAGTAGAGTGCCATGGCATCTTAGCTCACAGCAACCTCAAACTCTTGGGTTCAAGCGATTCTCTTGCCTCCACCTCCAAGCAACTGGGATTAGGTGCCTGCCACAATCCCTGGCTACTTTTTTATAGAGATGGGGTCTTGCTCTTGCTCAGGCTGGTCTTGAATTCATGAGCTCAGGCAATCCACCTGCTTCGGCTTCCTAAGTGCTGAGATTACAGGCATGAGCCACCACATTTGTATTGTTTCGAATTTGTAAATGTGTACCACTTACTTTAATTTTACAGTAAGACTATGGTAGTGGATTTTTATAAAAAAGACCCTCATTCAGTGTCACTCTCAACTGTTACCCCGTGTCCTTGGCTGAGGTCCCTTGGCCACACTCTCATCACGCACACATACCCCACAACCCCCCCCCCCAACTTACAAACACAGGTGAGGTAGAGCACTGCGTGGGCCAGGGGCAGAGCCTCCTTGCTGGAATGGTAGGAAATCTGAACCTGCAGAGAGACAGGCCCAGAGTTATGCTGGCAGAAGCCAACAGCCCCCAATCCCCAAAACAGCTCTTCAGGGATCTGGTGAGAAGAGGGGCCCTCAGGGATGTCTGTGCACTAAGGTAGAGTTTCCTAATCCAGCTCTCTTTAGCCTTCTGTGTGCCATTTATTTTTCCATCCCAGTCCTGCCAATGACCTACTGTGTGGTTTTGGCAAGCCCCTGCTCCCCCTAACATCTCAGTTTATCATTGATAAAATAAGAGGTCTGGACTGGGCAGCGTTTAGGACATTTATGTTCCTATTTGTGGGGCTCAGCCTGGCCTGAGCTTGGCAGCTCTGGGCTCTGTGACCTTGACTGAGGCCTCTCACCTTTTTGAACTGCCTCACTTTTCTCACTTACAAAACAAGGACCACACAGGTTTCTGCCTCAGAGGATTGTATGCAGCTTAGAATCAGTGCCTGTTAAACCCAAAGCCCATAGAAAGCACCCGATATAAACCTAGTAAGACTATAGGGTGGGCAGAAGGATCAGTGGGCAGGCGGCACCCAGGAGGGTTCAGGACAGAGCGAAGGGCCAGACAGCCTGGGCTTGGGTCCAGGATCTACCACTTATGGACATCCTGGGAAGTTACTGATCTTCTCTGGGCCTCATCTTCCTCAACTGTAAAGTGGGGACAATGACAGCTTCTACCCTATAGGATTGATTACGGGCTGTGAGGATGAAAGGAGTGATGCGAGGGACACGCTCAGCATGGTGCGAGCACCCCTGTCACTACAGGGTGAGGTTGAAGGTGGTGAGGATGACAAAGCAGTTGGAGGCAGGTGTATCAAAGTCTCCTTGCACCCACGCCCTTCTCTTGGATGGCCCCTCCTGATGCAGGTCCCTCAGCTCTCTGGCTCTGATGTCCCCATCTCAGCCAGAAGATCAGGATCATGCAGAGGCCCCTCACCCCCCTCAGTCCTGGAAGCCCTTAAATCGTGCAATTACTGACCCCCGTGTCGGCACCAGCAATGATGCTTACCTCGGACATACAATTACCTGAATCCTGGCCAAAGGCAGGTAGAGGAAGGGGGACTCTGACTTTCCTCAACCTTGGTGGCCCCTGGGACCAAGGAATTCTAGAGCAGGAGGCACCTAGTCAGCCCCCCAGTTTGGCAGGCACCAGGAGGAGTCCCTCGAAGGCTGTCTACTCTTGCACTGCCCCTGGGACCCCTAAGGACACAGCGTGTCTAATAATTGCAGAGCTGGCATTCAAGCTCCAGCAGCTTGGCTCCAAGGCCAGGCACTTGTCACTGCGCTGCCCTTCACTCTGCATAGAGGACATTGGGCTCTACTAGAGCTAGAGCACTGCCTACCCCACCCTATCCCACCCAGACCAGAGAACCAGCTCACATGACTGTCATTGAGGTCGTTGCTGGGGGAGTTCATGACCACAATGATCTCCAAACTCGCATCAAAGTGCCACCGCCTAGCATCTGCGCGCTCCCGGCCCCGCCTTGAGTTGGGAGAGATGTAGATGTCCACACCTGGGGTCCCATAGACCTCGAGCATCTCTGTGCCCTCGGGTACCGACCTGGGAAGGATAGGGAGCCATGGGGAAGGGCTGAGGGGGGCAGCCCTTGTTGAGATTATCTGAGCTTTGGCTCAAGCTCTGCTTCCTCCAGGAAGCCTTCCCTGACCACCCCAGGCCTCTCAGATCCTCACGGTAAGCTCCTGGGAGGCGAGGAGGACTTGGAGAGACCTAAAGAGATACGGAGTCAGAGACAGGGAGTCAGAAAACCAGAGACCCAGGTAGGCAGGGCACCCTCTCCCACCCCTGGGAGCACGCTTAGCTCCTCCCTCAGCCCCGCTCTTGGGGCACTTGAACTCCAGTTACCCAGGAAGCTTGTAAACTTGTTACAGAGCCTGCCCCAACCCAAAGCTGTTCCTTGGGTCCCAGCTGGGGCTGAGCCCCCTTGGTGGTCCTTCTAGTACGAAAACTCCATTCAGCTCCCAAACCCCAGTCACTGCACCAGGCCCTGTGTGAGGTGCTGGGGGAATCTCTGATGGGGATGGAGAAGGAGCCCCAAGGCAGTGGCCCAGACAAGAGCTTCCCACAGAAGGGGAACCAGCCACATCAGAGGTCAGAGAAGGGAGAGGCCAAGGGCTCAGGTAGTACTGGGACCAGAGTTGAGAATTAGGTTCTGGACTAGGCTGGTCACACATCAGCTAGATGACTTTGATTGGGTCATTTATTCTCTCTGGGCCCAGTAATTTGACCTATAAAGTAGGATAATGACAGCTCACAGGCAGTCACAAGATGCAAATATGATAATAGGGACGGCTTAGAACACCACCAGCCCAGGCTGGAGGAAGGGGTTATTAAAGTAAATTAGGGTGCAGGAAATGGTGGATGGAGGCAGGTTGAGGAAGGAGGCTGGGCAGCTGGAGAAGACTTCCCAAGGGAAGGCACAAAGGGGAGAGAGACACAGGTGAGGGGAAGGTGTTTTCACCATAGGGTCTTGGGAGGTCAAGATTAGACTCAGGCTGTTTTTTGTTTCACCCTAGGTAATAGGGAGCCAGTGATGGCTCTTGATCAGGAGGGGCAACACAATGGAGCCATGGCAAGGTAGTTGAGCTTGTGGACCCTGGGGCCAGGTAGCCTAGGTTTGAGTCCCAGCTCCACGGCTCACTAGGTGTGTGACCTTGAGGGAATGACCTTCACTCAGATGTCACTCAGCGTCAACATCTCCACCTCTGGTGGAGGTGAGGGAAGATTAAAGGAGCCAGTGTGAGTAAAACACTCAGGATGAGTGAAAGTCATTGCCTCATTTTGCTGCTGGAGAAACTGAGGCCTAGAGAGAAGTGACTAGAAGGTAGGGCTCTAGAGCCCACTGCTCATGCAAGCCGTGTGTTAGGAGCACCACAGGGCTGGCTGCTGGGAGGGGACCTGCATCAGGTAAGGGAGGATCCAGTTTCCCATTTCCCAGAGGACTGGGGAAGTACACAGAGCCTCGCCTGGATAAAGTTCTTCCTCTGGCCAAGCCACTTTCAGCAGCCAGTGTAACTGGGTCCTCACACACTGGCTTCAGGGCAGCGCTGGGCGGTGCCACGATCTAGGGCCTGAGCCCTTCCCTGCTGAGCCTGTCCCTCCCAGGCAGCTGAGGGCCCAACTGCTCCCATGGGATGGCCAGAGAGGGTGAGTAGTGGGTAAAATCTGGTAGGAGGACCAACAGCTCTGGTTTGCTGGGATTGAGGCTGTTCCTGAGCTACAGACCTTGCTGTTCTAAAACCTGGACCATTCCAGGCAAACCAGCCCAGTGTCCACCTTAAAAGTGTCCAATCCCAGATCCATCTTATTAACAAATGCAGATTCTCAGAACCAGAAGTGTAGTGGGCAGGGCCCTGGAATCTGCATTTTAAACCCATTCCACTGTCCACCGACACCTGAGAACCACAGCTAAGAGTGGGCTGTCTCAGACCCCCCAGGAGTGCAGGGATGACTGAGCTCTTCCTTCGTGTTCTTGCACCACCTCCATTAATGATGATGATGAGGAAGATAGTGACGATGGTGTTGAAGATAGCTCCCACAGCTGTACGACACATGTGCTATTGTACCCAATTTACAAATGAGAAAACTGAGGCTCAGAGATGGCAGGTGACATGTCCAAAGTCACACAGCTGGTAAGTGACAAAGCCAAGACTCACAGCCATCACTGTCCCTACTTCCCTGCAAACACAAACCCATCCTCTTCCTTCATGGGTTCAGGGCCTGGGCTTCTGAGAAAACAACACCAGATAGTTATTTCAGCAGCCGAGAAACTGATAGGAAAGGACTCCGTGGTTGAAAACAGAAAAGCTGGCAAGGATCAACAAGGTCCCCACCGAGTTCTTCCCCACTGGCCTGCAGGGGCAGAGAAAATGGAGGCCCAGACAGCTGAGGCTCTGGGTAGCAGTTCCAGCTGCCCCTCCCTACTCAGTGAGGCTGCCAGATCCCCCAACTCTGCCTGCCTCAACAACAGAACCAGGTTCAGGAAATCCCGTCCCAGCTTAATCCTGTGTTGCCCTGCCCTGCTCCACCCCACCCCTGGAAACTCGTGGCCACACAAACTTTTTCCAAAGCCTACCAGGGCCCAGCACGGGCAGATCTGAGCTCTTGCATTCAGAAAATCCCCATATCAACAGAAGAGAAGCTGGTTTTTCAAATCAGGGAGGGGTTTCAGAGGCCGAGCTTGAAACACCTTATTCTATCCCAACCCCTTCAGGTCCATATGGGGAAACTGAGGCCAACAGAGAAATAGAAAGGTGCTCTGGGCGGCACCTGTGGCTCAAGGAGTAGGGCGCCGGTCCCATATGCCGGAGGTGGCGGGTTCAAACCCAGCCCTGGCCAAAAAAAAAAAAAAAAAAAGAAATAGAAAGGTGCTCAAGATGACACAGCCAGTGGTGACAGAGCTAGGGCCAAAACTCAGTGTTCCTGGCTCCATTAGGCAGCCTCCATGGAGCAAGGAGTGACAGAAACAAGCAGGGATGTGAATTATTTGTTCTGGCAGTGAAGGCAGGTTCTCAACCCTGGCCAGGTGGAAATTAAAAAAACATGATGCTGAGTCCCTCCACAGGTGCACTAAATCAGGCTTTCTGAGATGGCCACACCACCAGTTCTTTGTAAAAGTCCCCAGGTGACTCAAAAATGTGGCCAAGGCTGAGAACCCTCGAGCAGGAGAGAAGAGGATATTGAGAGTTCATTGGCCCTGCCCTCTGCCTTCTCCAAATGCTGCCACCCCGGGCCATTCCAAGATAGGGAAGACGTGTACCCCCAAGATCAGGGTAGCCCCTGACCTCTCAGAGGTGTCTATGCTGCCCTCAGAGAGGGACCGGGAAAGACTTGCTGCTGTCCAGGCTGCTGTGTGTCCCAGGCCCCTCTGAAGTCATGCCGATCAGCCCAGGTATCCTGGATGGGGGGACTGTGCAGCTGTGCATCTGGAAATATTTGGAGCTCTGCAGCCGTCAGAGCCAAGTGCTCCAGTACCTCACCATTACAGCCCCACCAGCACCCCCAATCCAGGCGAGTCTCAGCACCTCTGTGACTCAGTTTCCCCTTCACCAGTAGTCAGGGGTTGTTTGTTTGAATCGAAAGACCTGGTCTCTAGTTTTCTCTCCATCCCTAATTCACTGTGTAATCCCTGGCAAGGGTTCAGTTTCCCCATGTAAAGAAAGAAGGTGTGGGTAAGACCCCAAGGATGCCTCCACTGAGCCTGGACACTGCCCTCCAAGCCACCTTGTGATGAATCCCAAAGGTACAGACCCCCTCAGCCACACAAGCTGCCAGACTCCGAAAAGTATTTCCATGTGTTATGGGAGTATCCGGCAGGAGTAGGTCCAGCCCATATACCATTCTCACCAGAGGTCATTCTAAGATGTTCATTTGGCCCAGTAAGAACCAAATCAGCTTTCCCCCCAACTCCCAAACCTTGTGCTGAAGTTCAAGCACTGGGAAGAAGCTACGAAGGAAAGCAGGAAACCACCTGTGCTGCGGAATTTGATGGCATCGGGGTTCAAGTCCCAGCTGAGCCTGGTGGGATAGGACTTGTCAGGGCACCATCTGTCTGAACCTCTATTCTTGCATCTGTAAAATGGACATCGAGGTGCAAACCAGACTCCAAGTGACCAGTGAGTGGCTCCAGGTAGCAGGGTAGGAGTCTTCCTTTCCTACCCTCTGACATAAGGCTCACTGCTCAGGAAAAAAAAGTCCCCTGGGCCATGCCCAACTCACAGGAAGGCAAGGTTGAACCCACTGCCATAGAGAGGCCCAACAGTCTCGCCTGTGCCCATCCTCAAGGCTCTGGGGTGCCCCTCCTCCAGGCAGGCTGCCTTAACTGCTTGGCCTGCTGATTTCTCTTTTTTCAACACCACTCCCCCTTCTCCCAGTATGGGTCAGAGGCTGTTCCCCAGCCATCTTGGGCATGGCAGATTTTCCCCAGCCATCTTGGGCGTGGCAGATTTGGGAATGCTTAAGGCCATCCACAGGTTCGAGGTGGAGACTTAAAATGATGATGATAATGATAATGATAATGAATGTTCACACGAGCCAGCTATTAGTTCTATGCTTTCATGCACATGCTCATTCAGTCCTCCCGACAGCCCTTTGAAGTAAGGCCAAGCTGTTCAGGTTGCACCCTGGCTCTGACATTCACTGGCTGTGTGATCTTGGGCAAGCTATTTAACCTATATGTGCCTCAGTTTCCTCATCAGTAAAATGAGTATGATGATTGTACCCACCTCATACAATTGTGAGAATTAGTCAAGTGCTTAGGACAGAGACTGCTTAGGACAGGGGCCGCTTAGGACAGTGACTGCTTAGGACAGGAACTAAGTATCATTGCTAATAGTACTGTTATCTCCATTCTACAGATGAAGAAACAGAGCCTTGGAGAGTTTGAAGGACTTTCCCAAAGTCAGACAACTGGGAAGTGGCAGAGCAAGACTCAGCCACCAAACCTACGGCCGGTTCTCTTGTTCGCCCACAGACAGAGCTCCCAGGATCGTTACAGTACAGCATCTCCAAGCCCCAGGTGACCTCACAGCTAACCCTGGCCTGCTCCCTTTCTGAGATGGGAGTCCTTTCTGCAGCACCCCTGCAAGAAGGTGAGCTTGCCTTTCTAGAACTCCCGAAGGCAGGGTTCTCAGAGGGCAGGGGCCATGCCTGCTTGTCCACCACTATGTGGACACATTAGACCCAAAAAAGGTATTTGACAAATGTGTGAATGAACAAACCAGGAGTTCTCTGTGCCACTCACCCCAGGGTTTGGTCATTGGGGCCCAAGAATCACACATTTGATAATTCTGGATCCTCCACCCCACCCTGTGTCTGTCCCAGTCACAGCGTTCTCTAAAAATCCTCAACCTGGCTCATCTCACTCAGGTGACCCAAGATGTTGTAGTTTTTGCCTCTGATTGCGATGATCTTCCTCTAGCCTGTCAGGAAGCTTTGCCCGGAAGAAGCCAGCTCCAGGCTTCCTAGGGCAGGTCAAACAGGGGGCACATCTGCCCAGCAGGCATGAGGCAGCTGGGGCAGGTGAGTCACTCCCATGGCACAGAGCCCTGGAGCAGGCAGTGGCGCCAGGCCGCATGGCACCCCTCCTCCCTCATCACCCCTTGGCACAGCCTCTGTAGATGCCCCTCCTTCAGGAGCCATTGAATCCCCTCCCTACTCCTCATTCCCCACCCACCAGCTATAAGCCTGTTCCAGATTTGTTTCCCTCCCATGACCAGCTCCTCATCCCCTCTCATCCAATGCCCCAGACAAACCCCACCGCTGCTTCCAACTAAGTTTGCTCTGCTTTTAAAAGTCTTAGTTTAGGATACTCTCAATGGGTGACTTTACATAAGACTTTAGGTTTAAATCCATAGTGGGTGATTTTTCCCCCCAGAACACATTTGGCAACGTCTAGAGACTTTTTTTGATTGTCACAAGTGAGAGGTATGCTACCAGCATCTAGTAAATAGAGGCCAGGAATACTGTTCAACATTCTACAATGCATTCAGGCCAGGCCCCCATGATAAGGAGTTAGCTTGCGAATAGTGAGGTTGAGAAGCCTGCTCTGAGGAGAGGTTGAGAGACCTGAGGGATGGACACAGTTACGAGGTCCTGCAATTTCCCTTCCCAGTGTCCTGTTACCTGTTCCCAGCTCAGCTTTAGGCCAGGGTCCCTGGAAGCTCTTCAAAAGCCTAGGAAGCCAGTTCCCTGGTGGTTCCTGGAGTTCAGCTCCTAAAACCCTGCCCTAAACCTCTTTTCCTTTTCTTCCTAGGAGGGAAAGAAGATGGGGCCTTAAAGGTATGACCTGGGTCACAGCAGAGGCATAATGCATGGGTGTTAAAAGGCTGGAAGAAAGCAGATCTGAAACTCCTCTTTCTCAAGTGGCAGAGCAACTAAAAACATAAGACTGGGTTTAAATCCACAGAGGCTATCTCAAGAGGTGATGAGGGAGGAGGGGAGCCATGCGGCTTTTGTCACTGTGTGACTTACGTGAATGGTTTGCTTATCTCTTTTGTCAGATGAGGTGATGCTGATAATTAACCTAGCTCATACAATTGCCATAAGGTTTAAACTTGAGAGTTAAGTGTTTGAGGGTTAAATTCAAGGGGCTTTTCGAGCTCTTAGAGCAGCGTCTGGCACATAGAACGTGCTCTGTAAGTACACAAGGTTTTTAAAAATGATTAACACTCTATGGTTCAGACTCATAGGCTTGGGATAGGGATGGGGGTATACGCTTCCTCCTATTATTTTTATTTTTTTTTTTTGGTTTTTGGCCAGGGCTAGGTTTGAACCCGCCACCTCCGGCATATGGGACCGGCGCCCTACTCCTTGAGCCACAGGCACCACCGGCTTCCTCCTACTCTTGTGTGCCCCAGACAGACCCATAGCCTAGCCTGCCGGATCCTTTGGACAGAGAGCAGGGCCCAGTGCCTCCTACCTCTACAGCACCAGCATCAGTTCAGCCACTGCAAGACTCTTCTACCCTGTTCAGCCTCCTACACTTCAAATCTCCTAGCTGGGGTAGTCAAGAAACCAGGGTTCAACAACGCAAGGACCCAGGCTTCCTTGATAGACTGCTCTTCTAAGGCCAAGGCTGGGGAATGGACAGCCAAGCCATGTCTGCGCCCAAAGAAGCACCGTCCAGCTTGGAGGAAAGAAGGCCCGTCCGGCCACTGGGTCTTACCCATAAATGTCCACGAGGGTCTCCACGCCAGCCACACACACGGCGCTGGTGGGATGCTCCAGGGACACACGCACCATCCTCTGCAGCGACATGCTGGCCTCGGACGGGCCTACAGCCACCAACCCCAACACTGCCCCAGAGGCCCTTTGGGATGTAGTTTAAAAGTCCTTGACCCCGCCCCTCCACCCAGGGTACTGGCTCATTGGTGCCAGTCCTTAAAGCCCCGCCCCTTCCCAGAGCATAGATAGCAAACAATTGGCTGAAAGAGACCTTATATTTGCATATGAACCTGTTGCCCCCACCCCCATCTCTAAGTAGAGCAAGTCCCCACATATACCAGATCAAGGCACCAGGGACTGTTGGGGGTGGGGGAGAAAGGTGTGCAGAGATGTTGGTCTTGGACCCGTCCTTATCCCCCGGCCCCCCTTTCTGCATTTTCAGAGAATATGGTTTAACAGAGGTGGGAGAGGGGAGCTGCTTTACCCTGCTTAGGGAGCTGAAAATGCAAATTTCCGGGCCTGGCCTCTAGAATGATGCAGCACGTTAGGGGTGCAGCTTGGCTTCTAGATTTTTTACAAGCACCTCAAAGAATTTTGGTGCCCTTTGAGAAACACCATCCTTTTTTTAGAGCATGGATTTTAAAGGGAGGTCTGAGTTTCACCCCTGCCTCAGCCGTTTCCTGGCTGGGTGACCTTTGGCAAGTCTCTCAATTGCTCTGTGCCTCGCTTTTCCCATCTGAACAATGGTTGCTGGCAGGTACAAATGGGCCAAGGTCAGCAGAGCTCTAGGATGGCGCTTGGTGTTATTGAATTACTATTATGCTTATTATTGTTATTAGATGCCAAAAACCTCTGAAATAGGTAAATGATGAACACTTCCCAGCCAGGCAGGGGAAGCTTAGAATGTCAGAGTAAGAAGTTTTATTTTTCGGGTGGGGAAACTGAGGCCATGGGGGCATTTGGGCATTTGAAAAAGCAGAAATATGCTGGGGAATAGATGTAGAAAGTTAGGGCTTCCCCTGGGGCACTGGCCCAATCCAACCTCCTGCTCAGAATCCTTCAGAAGGAGACCCATGCATTCACTTCTTCCCAGTTAATGCCAACTTTTAAAAATAGGTCTGTGGCTCATTCAGACTAAAGTGTCAATGACTGATGGACAGCAACATTTTGCCTCTTAGTGCACAACAAAAGCTAAAATAAAATGAATGAGCATCAAAGGGTGTAATCTGAGGCAGCAGTAAGTGTATAAGATGAAAAGGTGATATTTTTAGGGGTATAACACTGAGACTGGATAACTTAAACACTTTTAGAGGCAGAAAGCAAAGGGAATTATAGTGGCCTGTGGTCCTGGACACCAGCACTGCTGGGGAATGTCCTACTTCTGCCAACAGGGCCCAGCCCACCTCCCACTATCCCTGTTCAGCTTTCTTGAGAGATGGAAGTGGCCCAGGGAAGAGAGAAGAGAGAAAGAGTCAGTACCTGTCCATCCCATGATATCTATCTCAGCAGAGCCCATCAGCCCCAGGGCAATGGGCATGTGCCAATTGCCCTGCTGAATCAGCCTACCTGCCTGGCACCGACCTTGGCAGTGGAAGGCTCTCCCAGCCATGTGTGGGCTGCCTATGGCCAGCAGAATTTAAGCCAAGGAGCGGTAGCAAGATGATGGAACTGGGAGCAGGCTCCACTCCCCCGCCTCCCCTCTTCCCCACAGCACAACAAACAGAGGCCAAGGAGGCAGTCACTTGAAGAAAGGCTTACTGACTTTTTTATTGATCAGAAAGTAGGACCGGTCATCCAGGACAGTCCCAGAGTGGACACCAGGCCCCCACAATGATTCTAGAGCTTCCTTCATTCAGTGTGGCTCAAAAGGCTTGTTCCCCAGCCTCCCCATCTCTCTGCTGTGTCTATTCCTCTCCTGCCCCCAGCTCCTTCCCCAGGAAGACCCAAGCTCAGCCTCCCACCCTCCTCCCCTGAAGAGCCTCTGTCTCCTCTTCCTTAGCTTGGCCTAGGCTAGGTCATGATCCTAAGCAGAGGGTGCTCAGGTTAAAGCAGGAGCTTTCAAATGAGGTTCTGCAGAACCTTCTGGAAGGGGAGGATCCAGATTTTCACCCACCACTTTAACCATAGCAGTTCCATGTAAGCTTTTGTTTGCTAAGTGTTCTAAGGCTAAGAGTGACCATGGCTGGGCTGGCTCAGTCTGAGGTCTCACCAAGGGCCACTAAAAACCAGACAGGGTTGGGGGCCAAGAGCCCATTGACCTGTGCATATCTTGGTGACCTCACCCAGGGCTAGTAGCCTCCCATGGCAGCTATCTTCTCTACTCTGAGAGGGGACATGGGCCTGCCACGGGGGTTTACTCAGAAGCGAAACCCAAGCTACATGCAGGGTTCAAAGATGCTGAGAGAGACTGGACGAGCCTTCCCCCTCCCACTGCCTGCAGAAGGAAGGGGAATAATTAAAGACAATTAAAAGAAATTAAACCCCACCTTCAAAGATAACTTAATGGCCCCCCCCACCCTCTTCTAACATCTGGGCCCCCCTCCCCCCCGCTATATCAGGAACAGCCAGCTCGCTTCAAATCCAGAGCCCCAAATCCAAAGCTCAGGAACCCCAGGACACAGAGGCCTCTAGGCCCCAAGATCCAACATTAGTCATGAATTTGACCTTCTCTGCCACCCTGGCCTCATCCCCTCCTGTCCTGTGTCCTGTGTGTGTCCTCAGGCCTCACTTTGGCCACTCAGCATTCTTGAGTTGGAAGCAGCCAGCTCTGGTAATTAGAGGCTTTCCTGACAGGTAACAAGCACCCTTCTTAGGATAGAGTCAGGTATTAAAGGGTTTTTGTTGTCTTTTTTTTTCCTTTTTAAAATAGGCCCTTGGACACTGGGTTTCCCTGTCCTCATTTGGCTGGATGAAGCTGAAGCTGAAGTGACTGGGGGTTGGGGGTGTCACAGCTTTAGGTCCCGTGCGGTAGGAGGTTGCCGCTGGTCACCCCCTCTCAGTCCTACAGGAGCCAGAGGAACTAGGGCCCTCACAGCAGAGCCCAGGCCCTCTGGGTCCACTCCCGGTGCAGTTATTACCCGTGTGCCCCAGAGAGGCAAAAGACTAGAGGGGGAGCAATTCAAAGTGGGGTCCACCTGCCCAAGCCACTCACAGCCATTCTTGAACATGCGAAGGCTGCTGTTTTCTAGAACCTCTGGGGGCTGTGGGTGGGGCAGAGGAGAGGGAAGAATGAGATGGTCCTTCTTAGGTTAGGCAGGCCACTCCAGAAGCGAGGACAGGTGGTTTCTGTTCCTATGTCCCGGTGCCTGCAGAGGCCAGCATGTTTGCACAGTGCCAAGCCCCCCTCCAAGAGGATAGAGGCCAGGTGGGCGTTCCTTGCCCTCACCCTGAGATGGGCCCCCAGCAAGAGGGGCAGAGAGGATGGTGAGAGGGAGCCTGCTCAGGGCACCATGTTCCACCACTTGAAGGGAAAGGGCTTCCGGCGCACGTTGGTGCCGCAATGGATCTCCCCAGACAGCCTGTGGTAGGACAAGTAGTCATCAATGAAGATACAGTGGAGGCCCAGAGGCTCCAGCAGGGACTGCACCTTCTCCTCCAGGCAGCAGCGGCCGTGGATGATGGGCCCGTAGGGCTTGGGGATGCCCAGATATTTGCCTAAAACCACCATGTTGACCTGCAAGAGAGAAGGCAAGACAGAGTCTGGGCTGGCTGTGAATGCTCGCCCCTTTTGGGCTCTGGCTACTGCTGGCCCATCCCCGGGGCCTGTCCTGTTGCCACCAGCATTCCTGGGCCTCCAAGACTTGGGCTTGCTCAAGAACTAGGATCTATGGAAGCAGAGAAGAAACAGATTCAGGATGGAAAGAGAGAATTAATAATAGCTAAAGCTGCCAGTAACATATGCTGTATTTTTGTATGAATTGAAGTCGCCCCTCCCTCCAACATCTTCTTCCATCTACCAGAAAATTATCATCTTGCAGCAATTTTGTTAGAATAAGAGAGTTTACTGTCATCTACCAGAAACTTATATAATAAATATATAGATCTATTAGGTCATGATGTGAATGTCCTCATAAGTGTGGTGTGCTTGTGCAGTACACACACAGCTTGCTCAACGGTCTGTGGCGGCCCTGATCTTTGTTGCCGTTCGCTGAGCATCTTCTATGTGCCAAACGTATCAACACTAAATGTCACAGCCTCTCTCTGAGTCTGCGGCTTGGCCAGGTTAAGAAACACAACCAAGTCCACACAGCCAGAGAATAGTGAGACTAAAATTTGGACTTGGATCTGACTCAAGCCAAAACCCATACTCTTTATACCTTAACAGAATGTGGTACTCCGGCCACCTGTGTGACTAAGAAGTTGGGGAAAGGGACTTCCAGCCCTTAAAGGCACCTCAATTTATCTTCAGTGGCACCTCTGATTCCCTTGGTTGTAGACTGGGCTTGGGGCCCTAATGCCAGGGAAGGGAAGCGTCTCCAGTGCAGCAGTTCCCTAGAGGAACTTTTAGCCCCAGATTGATAGCAAGAGTCATAATGGGCTGCCCTTGGAGTTCAAAGAGGACTTTGGACCTGCTGTCCCGATGGTATGTCTTGGCATGGGATGGGCTGTCCTAGACTCTGTTCCCTCAAACTCTCCATGCCCTCAGCCCCTCACTCTCAAGTCTACCCTGTATAGCCATTCATGGCCTGGGCCAACATGAAGCTGGAAAGTCCCATGAGGTCAGTTCCATGGCCTTGGGCCTGAACTACCTAGTTGCCCACTAATGGGCCAGAACATGCTGGGTAGGGGCCTTTTTTCTAGCTGTCTGCTCCAGCCGGGCCTTTCTTCCTCCTGTGTGAGGAGCCATGAGATTGGGGGATGCTCCCAGCTATGCCAATTGTTCACTATGTGACCTCGGGCAAGTCACGCCTCCCTAACTGAGGGCCTCAATTTCCCCATCTGACAAATGAGAATGCCTAATGGGGAGGGGTTTCTAGCAAGTGAAGGCCAGGCCACAGACTGAGGAGCACTGACCAAGGTCATGGGCTCCAACCTAGACCCTCCCTCACCCTAAGGCAGAACCAGCACCAAGTTGTCCCTTAGCACCTCGCAGTCCAGTCCAGTAGCCACAAGCCACATTTCGGGGGCCCACATTTCTAATCCCCACATGTGGCTGAGTGGCTTCTCTATTGTATCGTGCAGATATAGAATATTTCCAATCAGAAAGTTCTAACAGATAACACTGTCTTGGAACACTTCTCAATTTTCCCTCTTCTCAATCAGGAAACATCTTTACCCTAGAGCATCTTTGATTGTCACCAGTAAGGAAGTGCTACTGGTATCTAGTGGGTAGAGAGCAAAAAGGCCAAACATCCTATGATGTGCAGGCCAGCGCCCACAACAAGGGATCATCCAGCATGGAGTATGATAGTGCTATAGAGGTAAGCTAGAGCTGCCTTCAAGGTCTTGCCCAGGTCCTAGAGGCTAGACCTGTACAGTGAGGAGTGCAGGTCCTCCTCACCTGCCTCCAACCTCCATCCTGATCCCCAGATCTACTCCCAACCCCCAGCTTATCTGCTGAGAGGGATTTAAGGCCCCCAGTCTGAAGAGGGAGGGTCTATCCCCAACCTGAGGGACCACCCCGCCCAGCTGCCAACACCCCAGCATCCTTTCCCAAGGGATTAATGGGCACTTTGGGCTGTCCTGCAGCAATAGTATCGCTCTGGCCCTTCCCAGGTGACACAAGTGAGATCACCTCTGCTCATCTGCTTGTCAGCTGCTCAGTTAATGAGAGCCCAGAGGACACCGCCTTCCCCATCTGCCCAATTCAGGAGCCCCTCTGGGGAGAAGCAAGGGGTCAGGGGTGGGGCAGAGCCAGCAGCTGAGGCCCAGAAACAGGAGTCAGGAACATCTGGAACAAAACCATGCTTTCTTTTTCCATTTGGAAAAGAAATAAGAAAAAAAATTAAAAAACTGTTGTGGTTGAGAGCCATTCTGTGCACTGTAGGATATTAACATCCCTGGTCTCTGTCCACCAGATGCCAGGAGCACCACCTCACTGTGGCAATAAAAAATGCCCTTGGGGCAAAATTGTCCTGGTTTAGAAGCACTGATGGGAACAGGCCCTACCCACACACAAGCAAACACTGGAGAGGCCTGCAGGAACTCACAGTCTCTGTGCCAGCCTGCCCTTCACATTGAGCAAACCTGTCTCCTCTGATCCCAAAAGATCACCCCATCGGGACCCTGCTTGAAGGCCCTTACCATGTCCGGGAAGAAGGCTTGTGCATAGGACTCCTTCTGGGTGAAGAGCTGCGGGATGTCCACGATGTCACTCTCGTCCAGGCCCAGCTCCCGCTTCAGCACCTCGCGGTTCCAGTCAATGCATTTCTGGGGGCAGGGCACACCCCAAGATGCTTGCCAAGCACCTACTATGCCTGGCCTGTGCAGCCCTCTGTGCCCAATAGCACCTTGGAGCCTTACAACAACTTTGCACAATGGAAGCCAGAGCTCTCCTGGGGAAACTGAGGCTCAAGCAGCCTACCCAAGAGCATATAGCCAGCAGGTGGCAAGGCCTGGGTTTGGGCCCAGGCATCTTCTGGTTCCAAAAGCCATTGTCACCACAACACACTGTCCCACATGGACACAGCTTGCTGCTCCTGTCCCATCTCAGCAGTTTAAGAGAAAATGCCCGGCACCACTGCTCAGTTACGGAGCCCCAGCTCTGCTGGGCTTCACTCTGCACAGGGCAGGCGTGATCCTTGGCATGAGCCCTGCTCCTTCTTAAGCCCTCGTTCCACCTGTTCTCACAGGATCACTCCCTACTCACCTCCCCGCCCCCACTGGGCCCCCTTTCTCTACCATATCTCTCATTACACCAGACTTCTCACACGAGAACTCAGATTTGCTACCATGGAAATGGGCCCTGTCCCCAGAGCAGGGCTAGGTCTCCCTCATCAGACGGGGAGCTCCATGAGGGCATGGCTCTGTGTCCTCCATCAGACTATAAGGCAGAGGCTGATCCCACAGGTCCCAGCAGATCCCAGCAGCTCCCAGGACAAGCAGAGCCGCAGGGCCAAGTCCCCCACCCACCCTGCAGTCCTTAGGGCTGTTTCTCCTGGAGGGAGAAGGACTCATTAGAGCAGACAGTGGCCCTGCCCCTCACCTGTGCATGGAGACTGTCATTCCTGAGATGTCTGTCCTCCAGCATCTCATTAATGCTTATCTTCTCCCGGTATCTTAACCCTGAAAGAGAAAGACTATGTGTGGACGTGGGGAGAACTGCCTAGAGGCCACCTGGGGCCTGGGGCTACATAATCCAGGCCAGGATTGTCCTCTCTCCTCAGTGTCAGGGTCTGAAGCCAGAGATCAGAAATCCTGTGGGACCTGGTCCTGGCTGTAGGTAAAACCTGTAATGGATCAGCAACCCCTTGGGAAGAGACTCCTGGACTCACGCCCTAATAATTACCACACTGCTACTATCATTTGAATGCCCATCATGCACTGGGCACCCTACTTAATTTATCATCAATCTTTAAAACAATCCTAGGAGGGGTTAGTTATCACCTCCAATTCAAAGAAGGGGAAACTGAGGCACTGAAAGTTTCAGAACACAACTTTGATACCACCTCCAGCAAGTGGCAAGACCAGGATTTGAACCCAGGACTATCTGGCTGCACCACATCCCCTCCAGTGCTCCTTTCCCCAGGTGAGAACACTGAGGCCCATGCTCAGGTGGACCACCCAGGCCCTGGAGGGTCTGGCAGCTCCCGAAGGAAGCTCTGCAGAGGGGCTCTGACCTGACCACGGAGCCCGGCTGCTCCTCCTCCCACTCTTGAGCTCCCCACTGCTGCTCTGGGGCTGCGTAGCCCTGGGTAAGCTACACTTCTCCTCTCTGAGCCTCAGTTTCCTCTTCCATCATAGGGGTAATAAAGGGGATAGGGGATCAGGCAGGAGTGAGAAGGTGAAGGTGTCTGGCCCAGACTGGCACTCGGGGCACTCATGGCTCCCTCCCCCTTTTCCCCGTGGGGCATGGCCCCGGACCCTCCCTACCCATCAGAGGGCCTAGGGTAATATACTGTCCCCTCACTTCCCATCCCTGACCCAAGACAGGGAGAGCCCTCATTCTTAGCTCCCACGTGCTGGTGTCAGGCTCCAAGCCAGCTGTGAGATCTGCCCAGGAGGGGCTATACCTGAAGTCATGGCTGTAAAAGGCATCAACGGTACCCAGGGCTCGTGGTGAAAAGACAGAGTTCCCAGGGTTGACTGGTCACTGGCACTTACCATCAAACTGGGCCGCCTCTCCATAGCCCTCCTCTCTCTTCTCTTGGAAAAGTTTGAGGCAAGCGCTGGGGCTAGCTAGGAGCAGCCGGAAGCCCTGGCACAGAGGGAGGGAGAATGGCTCAGTGGAGAGGTTCACCCTGGACACAGGAGACTCCAAACTCAGCAGGGGCCTGACTATGTACAAGACAACCTCCTCCCCTTCAACCCTGCCCTCCAGCCACAAAGAACTGCCTGCGGTTCTCCCAATCTTCCAAGCTGGTTCCCCCCTCCAGGCCTTTGCCTGGGCTGTTCTCCCTGTCAGGAGGCCCTTCCTCACTTTGCCCACCAGGGAACTCCAATTTCTTCCCTCAAGACCCAATTCAGGAATCTCCTACACCAGCACAGGAATCATTCCTTTGCATATGCTCTCTTGTACACTGTCCCTGCCCCTGTCAAAGCTCTCACCACTGAGCTGTAACCTCTGGTCACTGGGAAGACTCCTCACCCAGCCTGCTCCCCAAGGGAAATGCCCTCCCTGGCCACCTCTGCAAGGTGGTAGAGCTGTGTGGTGACAGGCCAGAATCCACATCTGGATCTGAATCCCATCCTGTTATGTACAGGCTGTGTGAGCTAGGGTGAGTTAATGGCCCTTCTGAGCCTCAGTTTCCTCATCTGTAAAGTGGGCACAATAATAATATCAACCACCTCATGGGCTGGTTGAGGACTAAATGAGTTAGACTATGTGGACGGTTTGGCATATACTAGGTGCTCAGTAAACATTACCAATTATTGTCAGTGCCATTCCTGGCTCTTGGCTAAGGGATTTGGTAGAAAGCAAACACCAGTAAGTGAGAATGGGCGTAGAAGCAGTGAGCAATGAATGCGTTCCTGGTCTGAGGTCCTGGCCTCCTCCAACAAATGCCCTCCCCACATTAACACAGCCTGATTCCAAGAGTGCCCTGACTCCAAGCTCACTGTAGGCACAAGGTTGAGCTGGTCCAGGTGGCTTTGCCCTCCCTCATCCCATCGGGTCAGGCAGGGGCAAAAATGGCTCAGGCAGGAAGGGAGTGGACACACCTTTTGGTCGGAGGTGGGCACAAAGCACAGGAACTCGTCCACGTGGCCCACGGAGAGCCAGTCTGAGTATAGCTCCACGGGTGCCTGCACCTGCTGGGCCTTCAGGAAGTTCCTCACCACCTTGGCCATCTGCCGCCCACCGGACCTGGGGGGGAGGAAGATAGCAGGCGGTCACCTTGTCCCTACTTCATGTGCCCTACAAACTTCACCACAACCCTCTGTGCGGGTCCAGGAGGGAAACTGAGGCTTAGAGAGTCAGGCCACACAGCTAAAAGGAGACAGGGCCAACCTCCCTGATTCTAAGCCCAGTGGTTCCAAGCCCAAGCCAAGGCTGGGGCACTGAAGGTGGGAGTGGGGGTGTCTGGGGACACGACACGTCCCAGGGAGAGATGGTGCTGGCTGACCTCCCATAGGTTGGGCCTAAACCAGCACAGAGGGTGCCCTGTGCTGGGTGTACAAGCGGCTACCATTTGTGCCCCCTCCCAGCCCCAGGAACTCCTGGGAACATATTCTCATCCAGAGTGCCTGCCCCTCTCCCACCCTAAGCGGCCTCCTCAAGGCCAGGAAAGTCCTCCCCCACCCAAAGGAGTCAAAGGACAGAGCTCCATTTGCCAAAGGAAACTGAAGACCCTCATCTCACAGGATTCAGCCCAGGACTCAGAGAGGTTGGCTTCTTACTCCAGGGACACACAGCCTGTTGCTCAAAATACGTCAGAGACCCGGTGAGGCCTTCACTCAGACCAGCAGCATTTCCCAAAGATCAGGGCCTCTACTGCCTGGGGCCATCAGAGAGGACCCCTGGACCCCTACACCCTCTACACCTCACAGTCTCTGGGGATGTGAGCCTGGAATCTGCATTTTGATAAGCTTCTGCCTCTTACCAACATGTAAGAACCACTGTCCCAGCCATCTTGTCTTTGACACTATCTAATGCTCAGGAATTCATAAAGTGAGGTCCAGGCATTTTCAAGACACTCTTTACTAGCAGAGGGAGAGGGGAAGGTAGGGGCTGGGCAGAAAGCTGGCACTCAGAGCAGGGGACAGTAGGGCCAGACTGAAGTTCCTAAGCTGAGGGAGAAAACATCTCCAAATGCCACCTGTGCGTGGGAAGGCTCCTCTGATGCTGTCTTAGCCAAGGCAGGGTCCCCATTTCACAAAGGACCCAGCTGAGGTTAGAAAGTCTAAGGCGGTGACTTATCACAAGGCAGAATGCTTTATCCTACTCTGGGCATCTGCACTTTTCCCTGGACGACTACAAAGACATTATCCATAAGCACACACTGTCTATTTGGATTGTTTTTAATATAGTTTATAAAAAAGAATCATATTTCTTGCCCTTGCTTGTCCGGCTTAAGGACACATCAAGAACGAGCTTCTGGGCCTGCATTTAATCTGGTGGCTCCACTTACAACAAAGGACAGAATCCGCTGCTTCTTCCTCTCTCTCTGCCACCACCTGGCCAGCTGACACCTCCCTTGCTGGGATCATCAATGGCCTGTCCCTTTCCCTGTCTCTCTGTTTTCATCCTTAATGCCCCCAGTCTAACCAGAAGGAGGCTTTTAATGCATCAGATCTTGTCCCTCCCTCCTCCGTCTGAAGCCCAAGTGCAACAGCCTTCCAGATATCTCTTTCCCCACGACCCCTTGGCACGCTCTTCTGCATTTGCTCACTCTGGCCTCTGTCCCTTGCCTGCCTCCGGACCTTTGCACCTGCTGTTGTCCGTACCTGGGATGTTGCCAACTCCCCATAGCTCCAGGGCCTGCTCTCTTGCCTCCTTTAAGTTTAACCCAACTCATACCTTCTTTCTCTATGTGGCTTTGAAAACTGCAACAGCCTCCAGCCCCCTTCTTGGCTTTACTTTTCTCTACAGCATCAGGCACAATCTGGCATCCTACATCTCATTAGTTGTCTCACATCCCACTAGAATATAAACTCCACAAGGGCAGAGACTTTTGTCTAAGTTGTTCGCTGCTATATCCCCAGCACCCCGCATGTACTCCACACTGAGAAAATATTTGCAAATCACATGAATGCCTTTGAACCTCTGTGTGAGACTCCGTGACCTCCATGAACTTGAACACGCCAAACACAAAGACCAGAAGGGAGACCTGACAAGCAGGCACAAACGAAAAAACGCCTGTAAATTCAGGGGAGGGGGTCGTGGGGAATATTTTCCTTGTGTTTCTGTTATTTTAATATCATATTGGCAATTCTAAAGAATTTCTTTAAAAACAGTGAATTGGCAGGGAGAAGAATTAGACTTCAGAGAAGAAAGAAGTGGGAACCAGGCAAACAAGGCTGGTGAAGGGGCAGGGTCCCTCCTTAGGACACTCTCCAGCCCTCTGTCTGGAGGCAGGAAGATGGACACCAGGACTTCCGCCCCAGGAAGCATCAGCCTTTGTCTCTGAGCCATCATCAGAGCTACCACCAGGGGGCAGAATTGCTCAACATTTTAAATGCAGGGCGCAGAGGGTGTGAAACCCACCCAAGCAGAGAGGGGGCTGGGCGTTCCCTGAGCCTCCATAGCGCATCTGCCTTAGGCTCCTCAAACATGGTATCTTATTTAATCCTCCTGTGATACCCGTACAATACCAGTTCCAGGCTACCATCTGAAATGTGCTCTGCCACACCTGACCCCTCCTTGTTCACTCTGCCCTAGCTTGATGGCCTCCTCACTGTCCTAATGTCCCCAACATCCTCCTGCCTCAGGGCCTGAGCGCTGGATGTCCCATTTCCAGGAACATTCTCTTACTAAATAGCCACAGTCTTTAACTCTCTTATTTCCTTCAAGGCTTTGTTTAAATGTCAGATTCTCACCAAGGCTTGAACAAAGTTAAGTGATCACCTGCTATGTGCCACGCGCATTGTGCTTCACCCACATTACCTTGTGATTATGCCTATTTTACAGATGAGAAGGCTGAGGCCTAGAATACGGCGGATGTTCATGCATTTGTACTATATCCACATAGTCATTGCATGTACTGCCTGATTTACTTTGCCTATCGCCTGTCTCTCCCCCTAGAATGTAGGTTATCTATTATTTTCACTGCTAAAATCAGAAGCCAAGGCAGCAACACAGGACGGCAGCCTAGGGTGCTAAGTTTTAGTTTGGGGCCCAAGAAGAAAAAGATCTAGGTTCTGACTAGGCCACTAACTTGCTGTGTGGTCTCAGGCAAATAGGTGTCCCTCTCTGCACCTCAGGGTCACATCTGTCCACCAAGGGAACTTCTTTCTGTTTTTCGACACAACAGCCAACAGTATGGGACACAAACACACTGGAGATTCCTCCCTTTCCCATCTGGGGCCTTGCCTCGTGCCTGGGAGCACTCAGAACAGATCTTGAGCAGAGAGAAGGCTCCTGGCTGAGCTCACTGGCTGGTGAGGCTGGTGAGGGCAGGCAGGTAAGGATGTACATGTGTTGTGGCAAAGAGATGGGGGCAGGAGACTGGGTCAGAGAAAAAAGCAAAGTCCTTGGGGACTCCCTAAGAGCCCCTTCTCATTCTTGAGCCCCCATTCTGTGAGCTCTTTGCCCCTGAGACCAGGTCCCAAGGCCAATGGACAAAACGGCAGGAGGTTCCCCAAGCTGTTCCCCCACCTGAAGTGGTACCTCTTTGTGCCCAAGGTCTGGCCAGTCTACGCCTACCCTCTCCCCACCGCCTGTACAAGCTGCATGCCCTTTGAACCATCCTTTCTCCAGACTCCAGGCATTTCCCCCCGAGCTCCCTCTACCCAGAACTCTCCAGCTTGCTCTGCTCCTTTCTTTACCTACCCAAAGTCTGTTCATCCTTTACCACTACACATCAATGTCATTGCTGCCCCTAAGAAGCCTTACTTGACACCCCATGTTGGATTATATGTGATCTTGCCTCTGACCCCATTGGGTGCAATTGCTTGCTTGCCTGTCTCCCTCATTAAACTGTAAACTCTCAAGTGCTAGTTCCATGCTCATTTCTGTGTCCTCAGCACTAGGCCCCAGGCTGGCATGTAGGAAATCTATTAAAATATTTATTGAATTAGTAAATGAATGCATGAGCAGATGCACATAACTTCACTTTTCTGAGCCTCAGCTTCCTCCTGTATAAAACAGGAATAGTAACAGTCCTAACCTCTGAGTGTTGTTGGAAGAATTAAATGAGGTAACCCGGGTAAAGCACTATAGGCGTGGCACATAGTAGGTCAACAGTAAATTGTGTCCAGTGAATTTTAACCTGCTTCAAAGCTGGTGTCCAATGAATTTTAACCTGCTCCCACTACTGGGAGCACAGCTGAACAACAGTTAAGCATTCAGAAGGTGGTTTATATGAATTCTTTGCCACCAGCAATGCTGACTATATGGCTAGGACTGGGATTTTTATCAGGCCCATTTTACAAATGAGGAAACTGAGGTGTGGTGTATACAACAGTTTGTTCATGTAAAATACATCTGGTTTGTTCACTGATATATCATCAGTACCTTCAATATGCAATAAATCCTTTTAAATGAATTAATTGATCACCAACACTGGATAGGCGATAATACCAAAATCACATGGCTAGGAAGTGGCAGGGCCAGGCCTCCCACCCAGGTCCATCTGATTCCAAGGTCTTGCTCCTTCCTCATGGGCTCCTCCCACAGTCCCAGAAAGACTGGCCTGAAGCTTCAAGGCCCTTTAGCCCCCGGGGGTAATAGTGTATGGATACGAGTCACCAGCAGGGGGAGCACATTCCTCCCACCCTGACCTAAAGCAGCCCCTGGAACGCTGCCAGGGCACCCAGTTGTGCCTGGGTTGTGGCAGGAAGCCTCGCCTCCCCTGATGCAGAGCCCTGAGGCCACCACCCGTAAGGCTGTGTTCAACCGTGAGGCTGTGTGATCTCAGCCCTGCCCAACTCCTCTGGGCCAGACACCAGATGGGCTCCCAGGGCTTGGGGGCAAGTCAGGGCACACCTCAGCTCCATGCTAATCCTCCGCAAATGGAAAGATGACTTCCAGGCCTGTAGCAGGTATAAGCTCCAGACGGGAAGCAGGGGACCCCACTAGGATCCTACACTGCACGCCCCATTCCATGGATGCCTGCAGGCAGGATGTGGACCCATTCATCGGGATTCGGCGGGTACCATCACCTGTCTGAGCACTAAACCCTAAATATCTGGTTTCCTGCCCTGTCACAGCTGTCCGTGTTGGGACCCTCTGACTCACTTCTGTCACACAAGCATACTAGCCGAGCACTTGCTTACCTGTAGCCACCTGCCCTTGTCACTTGGTGACCTCTGGGCCCTTTTAAGCCATTGATAGGACAGCAATGATTCTGACTTCTCAGTGGGAGAAGCCAACAAGTCCATTCCCCCACCACTGGGTCCGATTGTCACTGTAGCACCTCCCCAGTTCCTCTGATTTTTCAAGAGAAGCCAGATCCAGAAATCTGGCTCTTTACATAAGGCCTCCTAACAAACACACACACCCGTACACAACCATATTAACCATATAAAATATTGGTGACTAATGAAGCTCATAAAATTAGAGACCACAGGTCACTAGTTCATGAGTTTCCTCCTAAGATTCTGTAACCTTCTGAATTTGAGATTCTTGGACTCCCGAGTGTCTGATTCTATGGCATGCAGGAAGCTAAGACCCCCTCTCAGACTGGGGGACCACATCCTTGGCGAGGGGACACTGCAGGTAGATACTGCCCTCAGCCCCCTGGGGCCCTCCGCCACCCTCCCACCCTGGCCTCTCACCTGGGGTAGCTGCCGCCGACTAGGATCCGGCCCAGGGGGTACTCTACACTGCCCACGGTGACAGGCGGGCTCACGTCCAGGTTGCCAAAAGAATCAAGACTGGAGGGGCCTGAGAACGGGATCTCCCGGGTTACATATCCAAAGTCAGGACCCTAGGGGAGAAGTAGCAAGAATGCCGCCCCAAGAAGGAGGGATCAGTTAGGACAGGAAGAGGCAGCTCTTGGAGTGGGGTGGGGGCAATGCTAGAGGATTCCCACTCCCGGTGCCTTGTGCCTGAAAAATCACCTCCATCCACGTTTTACAAATCCCTCCCCCCCTGCACTCCTGGCTCCAAGCACCATGCAATTAAAGTACAAGTCAACAACCCTCTTGGAAATCCCTAAATGTTTGGAAATTAAGCAGCACACATGTAAAAAACCCATAGCTCAAAGAAGAAATCAAACTGGAAATTAGACAATATTTTAAAGGGAAGGGTAACAGAAATATAACCATAATTGTAACTTCCATTTCAAGATGGAAAAAGAACAGTGAACTAAACCCAAAGAAAGAAGAAGAGAGATAATTCAGAGGAGAGGAGAAGACAGAGAAAAATCCCCTAGTGCCTACAGGTCATGTCTGGGGCCTGGGGTCAGGTGAGTCCCCCCACCTCAGCACAGTGGGTTGATGCACTCACCTGCAGGGTTCATTGTCACCTGGCCCTCCAGGCTGGGGTGAGTGTCTGAGCTCTGGGTACACACAGACTCTGGAACCTTCCCTGCACCCTGCCCTGTCCCAGTGGTGGGAGAGTGGGAACCAGCAAACGGGCAGAGACCATGCTCCTACCAGAAGCGCAGTGCAGCCTCATGCTTGAGGACAAGGGCTCTGGAGGCACTTTACTTTTGAACCTTGGTGCCACCATTAATTTGCAGCATAGCCTTGTGCAAGTTATTGAACACCCCCTGAGCCTCAGTTTCCTCCTCCATAAAGAGGAATAATAATAGCACTCAGCCATAGGTGTGCCCCATGGATTAAATGAGGTAACACATAGAAAGCTAGGGATGTACCTGGAACCCAATACATGGTGGCTGGTGCTGCTGCCGCCATCCTGTGCACAGGAGGTAGCAAAGTGCCCAACAGGTAGTAGGTGTTCAGAAAACACCTACTGTTTTCTGAAGTGAGAAAATTGGTATTGATGAATGGAAGTCCTGGCTCTTAAAAAGCCACAAGGGCTCACTAAGGATGCGTTCCCTACAAAATGTAGGCTGACCTCCCCAGGTCTGGCCACTGTGATGATTCCTCCTGGAGACCAGCCCCCTCTCTAGAACTTTGCTGCCCTGCCACCCCCAGAACAGGGGCAATCACAGCTTTTTCATGTCCTGCCCAAACAGCCCACTGACTCCCAGTTTGCTCATACTCCACCTCCTGGGTCCTTTTGCCCCATCTCTCACTCTGGGCCCTAAAGGACCAGATGTTGATGAGACTTCATGGAGGCTCAGGGAGGAACCACCCAGGCTTTCCCCACTCCACCTTTGTCCGTACCAGGATCTTCTTATGGGAGTAATCCCTCAGGCCTCGGTTTCGGGGGGAATCAAAGACCACGGGGAAGGATTTGTGAGGGGCCTCAATGTAGCCAAACTCTATCTCATCCTGGGAGGAGAGAAAAGAAAAAGCCACTTTGACTTCTTCGGGGTGGTTTTCGAAGCAGGGTGATTCTCTCTGGGCCTGGGGCAGGGCCGGGCAGGGCAAGGCGGGGCAGCAGATCCTCCCCAAGACCTGGGGGTGGGCAGAGGTAGAGGTGAGGCCTCTTGGGACCTCAACCAAGAAGGACTCTGGTCTGGGTTTGGTGGGAAACAGCAGAAGCTGGGGCTGATGAAAACAGCAGGGAAGCCTCCCCCAAGGGTCCTGGCCCCCAGGCTGTCCCAGGTCCTCCAGGGAGACTGAGGCCAGCAGGGGGCTTTCCCCAAGCCCAGCTGAAGGCTTCCCAGATCATCCCCAACACTTTCCTTGGAGTCTGTTTCTTCACCCACCTGGATCCAGCGGTCATTTCGATTTTCAATCCGAGGGCAGATGATCAGCTTGCAGTTGGCTTTCAATGACAGGTAAGACATGTCATCCAGAAATTTATCATTTGGGCCATGATCATCTGTCACACTGTAAAAGACAGGGAGAGGGGCGCATACTAATGACCCCTGACTGTGGCTAAAGCAGAAGGTGAGGGGAACCTTGATTCACCCTGTGCTAGGATCGTGGGGTGCAGGGGTTCAAATATAGTTCATGCCCTAGAGAAGCCCACGGACTGATGGGGGAGATAAATAACATCCCCAGATCACATCAGCTGATAGGTACGAGGTGAGGGGTAAACAAAGGCTGTGGAGCCCAGGGGCAAGGCACCCAACCCAGCACGGGTAGTCTGAGAGTTAGCCACAGTGGTGACCTGGGGCTGAATCTTACTGTAGTGGTGAGGGGCAAAGGACCCCATCTACCCCTGTGCCACACAACTGCCTAAGGGTCAGGGTGGGGTTAGCAAGCAAACAGAGGAAGGGATTCCTGCACACACCTAGACCCAGGTAAACAAAGCAAACCTGTTTGACTACTCCCTTCCCAGCCTTCTGACTTATGTCCAGCTCAACTGCGGCCCTTTCCAATGGTCTGACCTCTGACGCAGAGACCTGGTGGGGCTTTGCCAATTGAGACTCACCCTTACACCAAGGGGTATGACCAAGATTCTGAGATTTGGCAGAAGGACCAGGGCCCCAGGCTGGGCCAGGCTCACAGTGAACCCCAGAAGTGGGATTCCTACATCCTCACTGGGCACCAGATAGTACCCATGTCAGAGTCAAGCCGGGTCTCCTGTGGCCACTGACAGCCTGAACAGGGCACGGCCCAGACTAAATCCAAGGTGTTCCAGGGCTGTTGCAGCAGGACAGGGCAGGAGCAGGCAGCAATGCTGGAGTTTGAGCCAGTGACCTTGGAGGAACCTTAGCTGCTCAGGGCAGGATGGGACCAACCACCTGCTGCACCTAGCTCTGCCCCTGGGATGTCCTCAAATAATCTGTTGGTCTGAGCAAGAGGCCAAGGTCAGCTCAACATCCTGCCCCTACCTCTACAAGTCCAGAGCTTCAGGGAGGGCTGCAGGAGGCTGGGGCCTCACCTGCACACATACAGTTCCTTGGGGGGCTGGGTGTTGGGGGTCATGATCCAGGGGGCCATGCGGAAGGCCACGGTGTCTGTGAAGAGGGTCACTTCAGGCAGAGTCTGAGGGGACAATGAGGACTCAGTGGGCCATGCAGGGACCTCTATCCAGCCCAAGCCCCATCAGACCTCAAGATTTCCCAGCCCTCAGCTACCCAGCCCTGGAGCCTCCAAGCTGGTTCCCCCCCAAACCCCTCAGCCCTCATGCAACACCCCCAGTGTTATACATACCCCTGTGTCCACCAGGCTGACGCTGAGGGAAACCAGCCCCGAGAAATCGGCATCAGGGAAGGCAAGCCCTTCCACATAGAATCTGATCTCTCGTTCCCCCAGCTGCCGCTCAACTTTGTAAGACAGGTGATGGGGTCCCAGAACCTGCTTGTAGTCCAAGAGGGAATTCCCACCTAGGGAGAACCAGAGTCAGGGGCCAGTGCTGGCACAGGAGTCTGGGGGCAGAGCCACCTTTGTGTTTAGATCTACTTGGGTTCCTCTCCAACTCTATCACATGCAAGCTGTGTGACCTTGGCTCAATGACTCAACTTCTCTGAGCCTCAGTTCCTCATCTGTAAAATGAGCTAACATTACAATTCCCATGAGGCCAATATGAACTTTAAACCAGATAAAGAGATAAAACCACTTGGCACAAAAGGTGAAAATAACCCAAATATCCATCCATAGATAAATGGATAAACAAAACATGGTATGTCCCTAAGATGGAATTTTTTTTTTTTTGAGACGGCGGAGTCTTACTCTGTGACCTTGGGTAGAGTGCCATGACATCATCATAGCTCAGAGCGACCTCAGACTCATAGTCTCAAGCGATCCTCTTGCCTCAGTTTTTCTATTTTTAGTAGAAATGGGGTCTCACTCTTGCTCGGGCTGGTCTCAAAATCCTGAGCTCAATCCACCTGCCTCAGCCTCCCAGAGTGCTAGGATGGCAGGCGTGAGCCGCCATGCCTGCCAAGGATGGGGTATTATTCATCCCTAAAAGTGATGAAGTATTGATTCATGCTGCACCACGGTTGAAGCTTGAAGACATTATTCTAACTGAACAAAGCCAGATGCGAAAGGCCGCATCCTGTATGATTGTATTTACAGGAAATAACCTGAATAGGCGAATCCGTAAAGTCAGAAGCAGATTAGTGGTCGCGCACAGCAGAAGCTGCCGATTGTATTACACTCATGTTTTCCAGCTGGGCCCTCTGCCTAACCTTCCACCACTGGTGCGTGCAAAGGCACATTCTGGCTCCTGCCCGGCTCATTCAGCCTGAACAACGAGTTCTGGGTCAATTTGAAGGAAGCAGGTGAAGGGGAAGTAGGAAAGGACAGGAGAGGCCTGTTGCTGTTTTTGAAAACAAGTAAAGGCACTTCTGGATTAAGGGTTGGTATATTTTTTAAAGCCATGAACTTTGATTAATAAAAACTAGTGGAGCAGCCGGGTTCCGGGAGCAGGACCTGGTCTCAGCCTCACTGGTTCTGTGAGAACCTGGGACAGAGCTTGGCGTACAGCTGGTGTACAGTTCTGTCCACGCTGACGGAGCAGATGATGGGACAGGGCCTGGAGGGAGTGGAAGGAGAAGTGGCCTCGGTGGCCAGGACACCTGGGTTGGAATGCCGACCCGGCCTCCACTGATTGTGTGATGGTGCATTCATGCGCCTGTGACTCAGTTTTCCTTTCTGTAAAATGGAACAAGCTGTCCAACCTCCTTCCTGGGTACTATGTTGTGCTGTTTGTAAGTAGTAGTGAGAGTTAGGAAAAGGTGATGGAGAAAAGAGAGAGATGGGTATGGAGAGGAAGGAAACAGATGGAGCAAGGGGGAGAGGCCCCAGCACACCACTTACCCCGAGCACAGAAGACTCCCACTCTTCTGGAGTCAGACATGGGCACGTTCAAGACCAGCTTGTGGCTGTTGAAGATCTCGTCCGGGCCGTCACAGCTCAGCACCATTGGGGACATGTCCAGCAGGTCTGGGGAGGGTGGCCCCCTTGAGACTCCCTCCCCCCACCCTGACAGCAGGATGCCCTCCCACCCTCCATTCCCCATTCCCCTGGGCAATGCGTTGCTTCACTCACCATCCAGGGTCATCAGCTGGCTGTTGGCAAGGTCAGGCTCACTAGATTTGTCACTGTCCCGGTCACAATTCACCAGCAAGATAGCCCCATAGCCCTTAGGGCCCCAGCGCCAGGTTTTCTGTGGTAAAACAAGAAGCCTGGAGGTCAGTGGCCCCCGGAAGGGTCTCTGGATGTGACCAGGGCTGGCTGCTTTGTTAGCTTGTAGACTTTTATATTCTGGGCTCACTTAATGATTTCAAGAGGGATCACAGATGTGAGGGTCTAAGTAAGGCTCTAGACCAGTGGTTCTCAACCTGTGGGTCGCGACCCCTTTGTCACAATGAAAATACATCCTGCATATCAGATATTTACATTACGATTCATAACAGTAGCAAAATTACAGTTATGAAGTAGCAACAAAAATAATTTTATGGTTGGGGGTCACCACGACATGCGGAACTGTACTAAAGGGTCGCAGCATTAGGAAGGTTGAGAACCACTACTCTAGACCCAAAGCCACCCCATCCTTGTTCAGTGACAGGCTGCACCACCATATACGGCAACTTGGCAGCTCTACCCAGCGTCACACTGGAGGGAGCAGGGTGTTGTTGCTACATATAGATACGGCCCTTGAGAGATGGCTGAGCTTTAGCTCTGCCCGGGATGAGGAGGGGAGGATCTGGGGGCCTGGTGCAGGGTGACATCTACCAAAGATCCTCCCCCCAGGCCAGCACTCTCCTGGGACCTGATGTTTCCAATGCCCACTCAAGGTTCTGCAGGCCCTGCAAGCTGGGGTCCAAGCTGAGGCAGGAAAGACAGCTAGAGCCTCTGTGGTCACCACTCTCCCGGTCATGCCTCCACTACAGCAGCACCACACGCAGAGGCGGAGCTCACTGTTTCCATTTCACAGAAGAGGGAAGGGAGGCTCTGTGAGGTAAGCCCCAAGATGCATACTTGGCCTTTGGGACTGCACAGGGCCACTGCTAGCCTATATGACACTTTTGTCCATCCCTGTGGGTAGATGTCACCCTGCACCAGGCCCCCAGACATGGTTTGTATCAGAGCTGCCAACTTGACCAAGCACCCTTGTGCAGTAAACAACCTGGACACCTTTCCGTGGCAGCCGTGCCCCACCTTGTCACAAAGCCCTGTGTCCCCAGGCCACCTCCCTAGTGGCTTTCCCTGAAAATTGTATCTCTTCCCTTCCCAGGAAAGCTTCCAGATGCTTCCTTTGAGTTCTTCAGGGTTTAACTATAGCTTCCTCTATCAGAATTCGGCTTCTCTTTGCCTTCATTCAGTCACTCAACAACCTTTTATGAAATACCCACTGTGTTTAGATGCCTAAATATAGGCATCAAAACAGAGAAAGAAAAGGACCAATGCCAATTCCAAGGTAGCATAAGAGAGACCTAGAGAGGGCGAGCTGTTTGCAAGCCGTCACACAGCATGTTGGTCACATGGCGTAAGTTAATACTCATTTGTGCCAATTTGGCCACCCGTTGGATGGGTTCCCTACACTGTCGGGCACCAGAGGCCCTGGGATCCAACACCATTCTAGAGAGAAGGCCCACTCCACCCCAGGAAACCTCTACATGTGTCTGTCAACCCTGCAGTCTTGGGGTAGCGAGGAGGGTCTCACCTTGTCCCCTCGGCTTCTCTTCACAGTACCTGTGCGGCCCGTGTCGACATCCAGGGAAACATCTGCAAAGGGATGGAGAGGGGCTGCCGGGGCTTCTCCAGCCCCGTCTTCATGCCCATAATGTCCAGGCCAGCCAAGCTTTACCCCCTCCCCAGCCCACAAGGACCAGGGCACCCCGCCCTGGGGTCCCTGCCCAACCCTTAGGAGGCCTTGTGGATGACCTGTAATGTAGTTCTGAGTAAGGGTGACATTTGTGACTCTGGGAACTGAAGGGACCCGAGTTTTTGGCTCCTGAATGACTTGCATGTCTGAGCATGGTCATCTGCTACCCTTAGTGGCCTTAGGGTTCTAGATCATGAGCTGGTGACCCTTAACTGGCAGCTGGGGATGAGCCTTGAGGTCCTAGGGGCTTCACTGGGCTCTGGCTGAAGGGACACCTGTCTCTCCACAATACACAGGGGACTCCAGATGGAGGAGGTCTATAGTGGGTCCAGCTCTTGGCCCCTGGGCAGTGAAGTTTCTAGATCCTAGTGGCCCTGGGCATTGCTACGTCTCAAGCCCTATGGTTCCCTTGATGGGGGAGGAAGCTGTCCATAGTCCTTCTACTCCAAGTGATCAGCCAACACCCTCAAACAGCCAACCTGAGGGGCAAGGGGACCTCAGACAGCCAGGGAGGTGGCACTTACCGACACCAGTGAGGTAGAGCACACTGTGGCCCAGGGCATCACCCTCGGGCTCCCTGAAGTAGTAGACCTTCACCTGTGGGAACACACAGCCACCCCCTGCAGAGATGGAGATGGCAGGGGAAACGGGGACACATCCCGACAGCCCTGCTTAGAGGCAGGGGGACACAGAGACCCCCAGGTGCTCCCCAATGCTGAGCTCTGGGCTCAGACTTGGAGCAGCTTCTGTAGCTAGAAGCTCTGGGTGTCCCGCTGGGGAGAGGAGGGAGGGGAGCTGGCAGGGGTGCGGCAGCACCCAGCTGACTTAGACACGTCAGTCAACACCTCCAAGCTTCCAGTTCCACATCTATAAAATGGGAATGACAACCCCTGCCCCCTTGCCACCGCTGGTGGTCTCCGAGCCTTTAGTGGCACAGCACAGCACCCACACCAAGCGTTCCACCCGGGTTGTCCCAGTGACCCTGTAGACGGGGGACCCACCCGGGCTCCCTGTAGTCCTGCAGCTAGCTCACCGGGGAGGCAGGACCTGAGCCCCTTTCCCCTGTGGGGGGCAGGCCAGCCAGTCCGCCAGTCTCTGTGTGTGGTAGGTGCCTGGGGCTGGGGTGAGGGAGGAAGGTGTCACTTGCTTTCAGGGCAGGCAATGACAGGGAAGGCTTGCTCAGGCACGGGAGATTCGCACACCTGGCGGCAGGTAGGTAGCATGTGTGCACACAGGGAGTTGCTGTGGGCCCCGCCTACTCCGGGAGTGTGGGGTGCCTTGTGGGGTCTGCGTGGAGGTTGAACACAGGGACCAATGGAGCGTGTTTGTGAATTTGAGGGGTGACCAGTGAGCTCACGTGTTGAGAGTACTCATTCACACGTACATGTGTGCCATGCTGGGGCGTGCAGGTGGTTTGTGTGTTTGGGGCTTCGGGGTTGTATCAGGAAATGTCGTGTGGCTGTAGATGTGAGAAGCTTGTGGGGTCTGGTTCAGTGAGGGTGCTTTGCAAATGAGAACAGACCATGGGGGGCTTTTACCTTGGCTGGGGGGAAGATCCAACTCCATACTGCAAGGAATTGGCCTCTTACCTTGAGGTCCTTTAAATCCTTACTGGCTGCGTCCACAGATACGACCACATCCAATTTGGCATCCAGGAGGCGGCGGGCCTTGCCTATGGGCTCTGTCTCTCGTGTGGTATGGTAGACCACAAAGACCTCCACCCCGGAGCTCCCAGAGACCCTGAAGGTCTTGGCACCCTTGGGCACATCGCTGGCAGAGAAGGGAGAGAGGAAGAAACCCAGGTGCTCAGGAGAGGGGTCACCATGGGGAGGGAAGCGGGGGGGCAGTGGCACTGGCCAGGAGGCCAACCTGGGTGAGGTTCAGGCAGCCAGGGCATAGATGGTAAACCTGTGGTCACCCCCACCCTATGCCTGAGTCTTCCCCGTCTAACACTTCAAAATCCTCCAGTTCAACAGGAAATCCATTTGACCAACCACCTCTCACCACCTCCACCATGGCCAAGGTTTAAGCTACCATCATTGCACACCCAGACTGCTGAGCACCTTCTTTGCTGGTCTCTCTGGTCCCGCTTGTGGCCCCACCCTCATCTGTTCTACATAGAGCAAAGTGTGCTGTCTCTTTGCTCAACAGCTGTGGTTTCCATTAAACTCAGTAAATGGGGTGGCGCCTGTGGCTCAGTGAGTAGGGCACCAGCCCCATATACCGAGGGTGGCAAGTTCGAACCCAGGCCCCGCTAAACTGCAACAACAACAACAAAAAATAGCTGGACGTTGTGGCAGACGCCTATGGTCCCAGCTAACTTGGGAGGTGGAGGCAAGAGAATCACCTAAGCCCAAGAGCTGGAGGTTGCTGTGAGCTGTAACACTACGGCACTCTACCAAGAACGACAATGTGAGACTCTGTCTCTAAAAAAAAAACAAACAAAAAAACTCAGTAAATGGCAAAGTCCTCACAACAGCATACGAGGCCCCTCCCCACCTACCCCCACCACCTCCCTGACCTCTGCGCTTTTCTCCAGCCCCACATCAGCCTTCCTCCTGTGCCACAAAGACGCCAGGCTGCCCTGCCTTGGGGCCTTTGCACTGGCTGCTCCCTATGCCTAGAATGTTCCTCCTGGTTACCCACAAGGCTCACTTCCTTGGCCCTGCTGGGTCTCTGCCTAATGGTCGCCTTCTTGGTGAGCCCCCACCCCTCCACGTGATGAGGCACCTTGCCATCTTCTCCCCATCTGGCCACAAGGATGGCATGGCAGCACCCTGGGCCTTCAGCCCTGTCGCCTCTCTTCTAATGACCCTGCTCCCCACCTGGCCTGAGCCCCTTTGTCCCATGGACAGACCCTCTACAATGTCATTACCAAGAACGGCACCAACTACAAGCAACCCTGTGAGCACCCCACTCAGATGCCACCTCCTGACATTCCAGCTCACTCCTAACATGCCAACACCACCAGGACCTCAGCCCCACTGTGATCCTTGACCCTTGAAGGTGGAGCCCTCTCTGCCCACCTCTCCCTGTCCCTTGACCCCCACGTTCTCTTTGCTGCTTTAGATCCCACCATCTCCTCACGGAGGTTTCTCCCTTACTCCACTCTCTTTTGCCTAGCAGCGCCCCAGCCATCATCAAACGCACACCCCACCTAAGCCCCTGCACTGCACAGCTGACCATGGCTCACTTAGACTCACGACCACTGATCCCAACACCACACGGCAGCCCTACAACATTTTTCAAGCTTCTTTTCACTTGCAGTGTCCTAGACCTGCGGCCCTTGCAGAGCCCAGGCTGCGGACCAGCACTAGTCTGTGGCCCATGAGGGAGCAGGCCACACAGCAGGAGGTGAGTGGTGGGCGAGTGAGCAAAGCTTTAGCTGTATTTACGGCCACTCCCCATCGCTTCCATCACCGCCTGAGCTCCAAATCCGCGCACATCAGCTGCAGCATTAGATCTGGGCAGTAGATTGTCATCGGAGCGTACTGTAAACTACTCACACGAGGCATCTAGGTTGTACTCTCCTTATGAGAATCTAATGCCTGATGCTCTGAGGTGGAGCTGAGATGGTGATGGGAGCGCTGGGGAGCAGCTGCAAGTACAGATAATCATTAGCAGAGAGGGGTGGCTGCCCAGGGATCATGATGAATCAATAGTTTACAGACTCTTTTCAAAATTCCATCAGGCAGTGGCAAGTGACAATTAAGCTGCATCTGGTGTCAGCCTTCCTAGTGGCAATAGAATTGATGTACATTAGTTGTACAGCCGCATCAGGTGTCAGGCTTTAAATCAACATCTGACACTTATTTTAGTCGGCACGTGGTCCGCCCATTATTTTATTTGCCAATTCTGTCCTCACCTCCTTCCCATGCTGTACAGCTGTCTCAGTCACTGTTTTGGTAATCCCGCAAGCTACCCAAACAAAAACAAATAAAAGCCAAATATCACTGGACAGCTTCTTCAAAAAGGGAGAAATACCCCATTGATAAGGCAGCAGAAGATGCTAAGACTGCCAAGAAAATGAAAGCTGCGTTTGAAAGAAAACACCAAGAATCTTACTTACATTACAGGCTCGGTGCAACAGGGATGCTCTCCAAGCCCACTTTGCATAATACGTGGTGACCAGTTCCAGCAAAGCCATGAAATCTTCAACACTGTTTTGCCCCATGGAGACCAAACGTGCTGCATTATAAGACAAGCCCCTGGGTGGCCCCACCTGCCACGTGGATTTGCCAAGAACTCCCAGACCCCCCTTCCCATTGACCTGTCTATTGAGTATCTCCCCGGGTGTGTGGTGAGCGTTTTTAAATTCACGTGTCCATAGCTAAACTCCTGCTTCCACATTGCTTCCCAGCCTGTTCCTGCCCAGGCCTCCCCAGGCCCATCAATCACAGCTCTGTCCTCAGATTTGTCCTCCCTTCCCCTCCTGTCCCCACCCTCCCAGCAGGTCCCGCAGAGACCTCAGCTCCACCATCACGACGACACCAGACACTGGCCACTCTCACCTCTGCCCAAGCCACCAGTTTCTTCCTTGCGGGTGTACAATCAGCTGGTTTCCCTGTGTCCTCTCTTAGTCCCCACGGTCTGTCCTTAATACAGCACCCAGAGGCTAGCCACATACACCTGAGCTGGCAGGTTCGAATCCAGCCCGGGCCCGCCAAACAACAATGACGCTGCAACCAAAAAATAGCTGGGCGTTGTGGCGGGCGCCTATAGTCCCAGCTACTTGGGAGGCAGAGGCAGGAGAATCGCTTGAGCCCAGGAGTTGAAGGTTGCTGTGAGCTGTAATGCCACAGCACTCTACCCAGCGTGACAGCTTGAGGCTCTGTCTCAAAAAAAAAAAAAATACAGCACCCAGAGGGGGGACCTTTTCAAACAGTCCCTCCCATTGCCACGTGTTTAGAGCCTTTCCTCAGAGCCTGTGTGGTCTGCCAGCTGTGACCCCACACGCACACCCTCACACTTGATCCTGGCTAGTTCTCAAGCCCACAGCTCTCTTCATCTGGAACGTTCCTCTCACAGATAATCTGCTGTACGCCCAGCTCCTCACTTCCTCCTCAGAGAGGCCTTCCCTGACCACCTTGCTGTGAACAGAGTGCAGTGACACTGAACCCACTGCTCTCTGGCCCCAGCCTCACTCCAACCCACAAGTCACCTGACAGATTACAGATCGGCATCGGGGACATTTTCTGTTTTACGGTCTCCACAGCACTGCTGTTATCTCAAAATCCAGCTCAATGCCCCCTGTAGACCAGGAGCCTGATACACACATCACAATGAGGACTCAGCAACTCTGGACCGTGGAGTCGCTTTCTCAGCCTGCCCAGCTGGGAGGCGGCTCAGCTGGGATTAGAATTTGGTCTGCTCTGGCCCATGCATCCTGAGAGCAAGTGGCCCGAGCCCAAGACACCCAGCTTGTGGCAGAAAGGTTTCCAGCTCATGGGAGACCTCTACCCCACCTCATTCAGAGATGCAGCCCTTTCAGGGGGAGGGGGAGCTCTATCCCCAGCTTTGGGCAAAAAATGATATTTCCAAGTCACAATCTGGCCACAAAACATTCTTCTTAAAGTCTTGGTAGAAAATAACGATAATAATAATAACAATATGGCTTGGCACCTGTAGCTCAAGCAGCTAAGGCGCTAGCCACATACACCAGAGCTGACGGGTTCGAATTCAGCCTGGGCCTGCCAAACAAGGACAACTACGACCAAAAAATAGCCGAGCATTGTGTCAGGTGCCTGTAGTCCCAGCTACTTGGGAGGCTGAGGCAAGAGAATCACTTAAGCCCAAGCATTGGAGGTTGCTGCGAGTTGTGATGCCACAGCACTCTACCCAGGGTGATAGCTTGAGGCTCTGTCTCAAAAATAATAATAATAACAACAATGAAAGAAGGAGAAAGAAAAGACAGGGTACAGTTTGCCAAGAGTTATTGGGACCCGCTGAGCCCATATGGCTTCGTGCAGTTGAGATCTTGCCCCTTCCTGTCCCAAACTTGCTCAGTAAGTAGCCCCTGCCTCCGTTCACCCTCCTCTGGGGTGGGTGCTGGGTTCCTGGTCTCAGCTTCTTGCTCCCCTGCTGGCACCAGGTGAGTGGGGAGCAGCGATGGGGTGCCCGGGGGAGAGGTGGCTTCCTGAAAGCACCTGCTGGCCTCCTCACTTGACCTCTGGGTGGGGCCTGTTCTAGTCCCAACTCCACGGCCTTATTGGTGGGGCAAGGCCCCCTTCGCTCCATCTGGGTTGGCCTCAGCTGCTAGAGAGCTGTGGGTGACACAGCATCAGGTTTGAAAACTGCCAGGAAGAGCCTGGAGGGGTTGCTGTTTCTCGCAGGTGCCTGAGCGAGGCTGGTGTGCCAGGCAGGCTCTGCGGCACCTGGATTTTCACCCCCTTGCATCCCACCCCCACCCCTGCCCCACGCCTTGGAGATGGGGCTCATCTCCAGGTGTCCAGATCTGTGGGCATGGCCATAGATTAAGAAGGGCTGATGGGGAAGAGGGCAGGAGCTGACATGCAGGTGTGGGAGCTGAAGGTGAGTCCCGGGCCATCCCTCAGCGGCATATGCCCCCACCCACCAGCTTTCAGAGCTGCCCCTTAGCTTCCCGCTGATCTTCACTTCCCAGGCTCCTTCCCCTGGGTCGAAGCTCCTGGTACAAACTCCAGACCCAAACACACCCCAGGGATGCAGTGCTGACATGTCCCCAAAGTCACACATGAGGTAATGAATCGAAAAGAACCCCTTTAAATGAGAAGGGCCATAATCATTACTACTGCAGGGGTCACCCCTGCTGAGTGTCCTTGTAACTACTGTTTTCATCATCATCATCATCGTCATTTCTATCCTTATGCTGAGGAGCCGGCACCCCTCTCTACTGGGGCCGAGCTGGGGGCAGGAATCTTTTGCATTCTTCAAGACCCACTTCAAATGCCCCCTCTTCTGTGGAGTGGAGAGTGGCCTCAAATCTAGTCTCTCAGCTGGCAGCGCCTCAGTTTTCCTCCTCTGTGAAATAGGAGAGCTACTTCCTAGAGCATCTGAGGGTTCTCTGAGATGATGCATTGGAAGAGTATACTCATACAGTAGCGTTAGACGCTGTCACCACCATTACTATTACTCTTCTCAGAGTGCCCCCTGCTGAAAGCCCAGTCTGCTCAGGCAAGAAGCCCATGTCCTTCCTCTGTGTCCCCACAGCACTGGCTCAGCCCTTCCTGGGGGCCCCTTGACAGCCTGCCTGTGCCTCTCCGAGCACATCCTCCTGACTCGCCCTGCAACACCCCCTGTCCCTGTGCCCAGAGCAGGGCCAGGTGCACCAGGTTCAACAGACAGGCGGCAAGGAGAACAGAGGGCATTCTTTTTTTTTTTTTGGTAGAGACAGAGTCTCACTTTATCACCCTCGGTAGTGCCGTGGTGTCACACAGCTCACAGCAACCTCCAACTCCTGGGCTTAGGCGATTCTCTTGCCTCAGCCTCCCGAGTAGCTGCGACGACAGGCACCCACCACAACGCCCGGCTATTTTTTGTTGTTGTTGCAGTTTGACCGGGGCCGGGTTTGAACCTGCCACCCTCGGTATATGGGGCCAGCGCCCTACCCGCTGAGCCACAGGTACCGCCCAGAGGGGGAGTTCTTACAGAGCCTCACAAAAGCAGGTACAGAGACTGGAACAGAGAAAGTAAGAACAACACCATGACATGACCATGACCATGGCTGGTCATTCCCAGCCATGCCTGCCTTCATCGGCAATGCATACCCCCCACCCCTGCTGGCTATGGCATAAGGAATATGTTTCCCATAATACTGGGGTGGGAAAGAGTCTGAATTTTTGAGCCTTTAAGATGTGCTGGACACATTCTTAGCTTTTGATACCCATGATCTCATCTGTACTTCACAAGAACCCTCCCAGGTAGGTGCAATTGTCCCCAGTTAACAGGTGAAGAAATCGTCTCAGGGAGGTTAAGCGACTTTCCTCAGGTCACAGACGGCCAAGTGAGGATGCAGCACCAGCCTCGCCGTCTATCCTGTGCTCTCCTGACTGGCGTTAGAATGAGTGCTGTGTGCCCTGGGCTTGTCCCCACTGGGGCTTGGAAGGAAAAGAGAGCTGGGAGGATATAGGAAAGGAACAGGAAAGTAGGGATTTCGGCAACACCAGCTCATCAGTGAGGTTTCTGGGGAGCAGGCCAAGGAGGCCTAAGGCAGGAGGGGGGCACAGAGCCAGGAAAGTCATCTGTACCTGTCCCACCCACGCACGCGAACCTCACAGGGGCAAGGTCAATGAAGGCCAGGAGGGGGCCGGTGCCTGTGACCTTCTGGTCCCTGCCTGCCCTAGGCCTTGCGTCAGAGGGGCCTCAAAGCACAGGGCTCTGTGCAGAAACGCTCGCCGGGATGGACAGCTCACTACCTTCCATCCTTCTCTGCTGCGGCAGCTCAGGGAATTAGAAAGCCTTTCCTTTTGCTTGGCTGCAACATGCCTCCCAGAAGCTTCCACCCGCTGGGGCTCAGCAGGCCAAACCTATCTCAGTGACTTGGAAGTTTACTACCTGGTCTCTAGGGAGAAGTGAAACACAGCAGCCCAGAGATGTCAGCCTGCCACCCTCCTACCCCGCAGCTGGGACAGCCCCTGCCCTGGGGAGTCATGCAGGGCACTGTGCTGGGTGAGTGGTGGGGGCAAGAGGGGATGAATTATACAGAATCAGACAGAAAGGCTGAAGAGCAGTATATGCCAGCCAAGTCCATGCCCCCCACACACACACACACACCCAGCTGCCCGCCAGGAGCCCTGGAGGTGCCAATCTCAAGGTGTCCTGGACAAAGCCACAAGAAATGCCATAGGATCAGCCAGCAGGAGCCAGCAAGTCCCCTGTGGTGCAGCAGCTCCGTGGGTGGTTCTGCTGGACAGTGACAGTCCCACAGTGCTGGCCAGGCCTCCGGAGCCAGCAGCTCCCCAGGGGCACACGGAGCTCCCATTAGAGCCAGCAGTTCTGCCTCCGTGTGCTTTCCTGAGCACCCACTGTGCATCAGACCCCACACTGGGCACCAGGAAAGCAGAAATGAACCACTTCTGGGTGTACTCGGGACAAGTACATCACAGTCTGTACCAAGTGTTTTTATTGGTTCTAGTTCCGTCCTCATTCTCTAGTTCCGTCCTCATGGCCTGGGCCGGCTAAGCAGGGGAGTTATTCTTTCCATTTTACAGAAGATGAACAGAAATGCAGAGAGAAGACCCACAGAGGGAGACCACGGCAGGGCTGGGCTGGGACCCTACCTGGCTCTGATCCAAAGCCACTGCCCTGCCCTACTCCCCCACTGACCCAGCACCCCAGAAGATACCCAGATCATGGGCAATCTTAGGGTTGAGCTCACAAAATTTGGAATCAGGAAAACCTGGGTCCAAATCCCAGCTCTGGCATTGGTGCGCTGTGTGCCTTCAGGAAAGTGTCTCAACCTCTCTGTGTCTCAGTTTGTCTACAAAAGGGGGAACATGGTAGTCCCCACCTCACAGAAAGAGAGGGTAAGGGTAAGAGTCAACTGAGCTAGTGCAGTGAGCACTTAAGACTGGGGCACCATCATTGTCATTACCATCACAGAGGGTGTTAGAAAGCTATGGAGGAATGGGCAGACCCCGGCAAGAGAGGACACAGGCCCTATTGACAAGAGGACCCTCTCACCTTCCTTCATTCTCCTGCCTGACCAAGAAAATGGATTAGGTGTGCAATTGTTAAAACTCACATCCTGAGACGTGTTTAGCTCCCAGTCTAAGACGGGAGTTCCTGGCAGGCAGGCACGCACGGGACACATCACCCCCGAGTGCCGTAGCCCAGTGAGACAGGGAACTAGCAGGCACCACTCTGGGTGTTGCTCTAGGTATTACTTTGGGCATTACTGCAGCGTTGCCCAACTGAGTCAGGAAGTGTCAAAACCGAGTTTCTAATCACCCTGATCAAAACAGGATGAAGGCGGGGCAAGCTCCAACAGGTTAGGGTCAAGATGGTGGAGGAATACCGTGCCTTCACAAACCTTCCTCGTTTAGCCCGTTGCTTAAAGAGAAAGGGAACGTGAACCAGGGGGCTGGTCTTCTCTGCAGGGAGAACTTGCCACTGCCCTGTCTGCAATGTTCTAACTTCCTATAGTTTCTGAAAAAATCTCTGTGGGCTCGCTTCTGAATTTTTTCTTGCACAAAGCCAAGAATTCACTTGGACTTCACGTAGTTCCCAGCATGGGGAGTCACTTTCCTGTGTCACCAGCACTGAGCCAGGCACAGGGCAGGTGCCCAGGAGCATTGGTGAAATGACCGCCATGGAGTAAAGATCGTGGGGTGAAGAAGCTGCCAGGCAGCAGAGGGGGCAGCTCAGACCCTCTCCCCCTCAGGTTCCTAGCCTTGGCTTTGGTTTCCCCTTGGCCTTCCCCCAGGGCTGGCTGTGGCTAACGGAGGTCAGGAGAGGGTGATGATTGATGCCCCACAGAACACAGCACACGCAGTCATTTTCTTGACGTCTAGAGTCACACGTGGTGTGGGTGGTTGTGTCCTGTCCTTTCTCTGCTTCCAGTCGATAAGGCTTGTGGGTCATTGCTCAGGGAGGGGCACACCCAGAGAGCCCAGAAGGAGGGCCCAGGCTGGACAGGCCTTCCTACAAGTGGACCTCTGCCTTCTGAAGGAACCAGGGAAACTTCACCCCAAAATATGACTACTTGGCAGAAAGATTACTTTGAATTAAAGGCCATTTGAGATCAAAAAGCATTTGGAAGGGGCTTTCCTTCTACCTGCATAAAACCATGCTGACCGGATCAAAAGATCAAAGTGGGGTGGGGGGGGAGCAGAATTCCTTTCCTCTCTCTGTTATCTCAGTACATTTCTGGAAATATCAAGAATGCAAGCAGACCTGGCCCAAATCTTTTAGAACACAATACCTCTCCCTCAGGTTAATTTACAAGTCAATCTGTTTCTCCACCTATTTTTTTCATCCCTCCCAACCACTGGCTGTACCTGTACCTCTCATGTGCCCCCTCCCTTCTAAAAGGCAAGCATAAAAACAATAGGACCATCCCTGAGATGTTGCGTAATCGCTCTCATGATTTTCCCCATGTGCATGGTATTTAGAAATAAACATGGGGAGTTGATCTTTCAGAGAACTTTTGGTGAAGAAGGGCACCTTTTCCCTGGCCCCCACACCTCCCAGGACCGGGGGCCAGAGAGGAAGGTCAGTTTTCACTCACTGGTCTCCCAGCAGAGGCAGATGGGGGCTGGGGACTAGAACGCCCCCAAAATGAAGGGCCTTGAGTTTAGAGTCCAAGTCAAGTGTCACTTCTCCTCTTCCTAAAGCAATGCCCTATGCTCTGTGGATGGTAGAATTGCTCATCTATGAAACGGGAAAAAATAAAGCTGCCAACTTTACAGGCACAAACAATAAACAATTTCATTCCCATCTAGAGATGATGTCATTCCCAACTAGCATGGGGAAAAAGATGCTCAAAAAGGCTAAGTGACTGGCCCAAGGTCACACCACCAGCCATCCTGTTCTCAGCTGTGGTTGGTTTGGCTCTCCGGGGACCCCACCCTCCTATGTGGCAGGGTCAAGGTGGTGCCTCTGGGGTAGGCACAACTTTCCTTCCTAAGCCAAGACCAGAAGCCCCAGCCTGCTATTCCTGGTGTCCAGCAGGCTCCTTGCCCAGCCTGGCTAGCCCACACCCTCTGCAGGGTCCTGCTGCAGAGCTTTTGACATTCCCTCTGCCCTCCTCTCCCAGGGTGGAAGGCAGTGGGGGGCACAGATGTGCTGGGAAGGCATGAGGGAGAAGCACTTGGCAGGGCTTCAGCTGGTCTTGGTGTCAAATGCAGGGTGACCAGCTTCTTTGCTCTGGGGTCTGGGATGCGTTTGGAGGCCCAAAGTCAGGTCCATGTCACCCATGAGGACAAGGTTATACCAGCACCCTGCAGGTCCCAGCTTCCTCAGCACCAGCCCCGAGGGCCCCGTGCCCACTGGAGGGCAGCATCTGGAATCCCCCAGACTTCCCCTGCTCATAGCTGGGGCTCATCTCCCGGTGGCTGTGGTCCCTGGCTGGGTGTGGACTTGCCAGTTTTTTCCAGCCCCTCATCTGACCCCCAACACCCTTGAGGGGCAATCCTTGGCAGAACTAAGTAGCTGCTTCAAAGCCACAGAGAAGAGGAGCCTCTGTACAGAGCAAAGCATAGGGAGGGAGGAGCAGGGAGGAGCTTACAGCGTCACAAGGGGACAACTGCCCCTCCATTCCTGGCATCTCAAATCTTCAGGCTCTAAGGGTTCAGGGGAGCAGGAACTCTGCCTGTGTGTCTGGTCCTCTCACGCCCTCCCAGCCCCGGGCCCACCCTGAGAGGAAGAATGTGAACCAGGAAGGGGGACGGAAACCTGGGTGGTGGGAGGGGTGACGGGACCAAGAGGGAAGAGGAGAATGTGCAAAATGCCGGCAGTTCCAAGACTAGAATGCAGAAGGTAGGTGACAGCTGGGACCCAGGGAGGCAGGGACATCTGCAGAATGAAAGCCTGGCTGACCCTGAGGCCAGTACTTTACCCTGACACTCCACTGTCCTGAGTCTGGCTTCTAGGGCCCCTGGAACTTACAGAGGACCCCAGCCAGCTCCATGTTCACCAGTAACACTAGAATTTGAACTTTCAATGTCCCTTCCCATGAAGGGTGTCTTTCGTGTCGTGATGACACAGCAACAAGATGGAGCAAGGAGGAGAGAAGGTGTCCCAGCCCAGCCCCTGCAGCCTGTCGCAGGAAATTAGTGTCGGAGGCATCAATCCTGTAATTATCCCACGAAGAGCACAATTATGCTTCATTGTTCATCTATGCAAGTTAAAAGCGTCAATTTACTCAACAGACACACTCCGTACACCACACGTTTTATAACTCTGCCTTGCTATTTGTATAGAGCCCCAGAAAAAGCTTCTGAGACACCCTATGGTATCCCCCCTTTCCCTGGACCCCTCAAGATTCTTCTGCTCTCCAAGGTGAAGAGTCTATTTTGCACGGATGCTTTGGCAGGGCTGGGGAAGGCTTGGGGAAAGTCCTGGACAATGTCCCTATCCCCTGCCCAGCCAGCCTTCTACATCCAAAGAATAAACACTCATTATGGCCTCCAGCCTAGGGCTCTGATTCTGGCCTCTGGGCAAACAAGAATGGCCATGCTGGGCCCACAGCTAGTGGATTCCCTCACACTGCCCATCCTTTATTGGCACAAGCCACCTCAAGTCCATAGGCAAGGACAGGAACAGCCAGGGCAGTCTGGTCAGGTCCAGGGAGTCAGGGTGGTGAGCTAGCCCACTTGGCTACAAGAGTCAGGGTGATGAGCCAGCTTGCTGAGGTGTGGGAGAGGGGTCCATAGCACATTCTGAGTTGGGGATTCCTAAGGGTTCTTCAGGCTGGGACACCCCAGGGCACACAATTACCCCAAACACAAATATTTCTCCAAATAACCAGTTCATGCAGCCCCTGGGGGGATTAATCACTTCCGGTGATGTCACACACCCATCTCCTGGAGGGCTCAGACTCAGCCCAGGTGACTGCCACACCTCCTCTTCTGGGACCCATGACCCCTCCTGCCAGCAAGGCCAATTAGAAACCCCTTGCTTAGCTTCAGCTGGAGCCAGGTACAGGGATACTTGGGATGGGGAACTCCCAAGTTCATCATTCATCTTTGAATGGAGCCCCCTCTTCCTGCCAGCCCTACTCCTACAGTGAGCTTCAGGCTTCTCTCAAAAGTCCTCCCAGATTGGGTGGTGCCGGCCCCTTATGCCGGAGGTGGCAGGTTCAAACCCAGCCCCAGCCAAAAACCGCAAAAATAAAAAAGTCTTCCCAGATTGACAATTTCATGCCCCCTTTCTCCACCTAACATGCTCTAGCTGGCAGGAAGTTCTGCCTTATTGCTGTAGAATAAAGGTCTGCGGTCTGGTATATAGACTCAGTAGCTATGACCCTAGTTACCACCAACACCCAGAGTGAAGGTTCACAAAGAGCTCTTGGGTGGAGGCCTCCCATGCGTTCACTCCATGAGCCCGAAGCAGCCTCTCCCTCCCAGGGCATAGCAGCTATGAACAACCCAAGCAATTTCCCGTTGCCCCTCAGTGAGGGCCTGCATTTGAGGACACTATGGTATTTGGTGTCCTCAAAGGACCCTCGTGGACAGTGCCATCCTCTGCTCCTGCCGCACACACCCTGGGCTGTCCTGGTCTCCTCCCACCCTCTCAGGTGTGACAGAAAGAACAGATGCTGGAGAAAAGGGCACCCACAGAGCCATCAGAGCCACAAGCGCCACCAGTGTGGGGCCCAGCCCACATATGGCTTCATTTATCTTCCCCTGAACCCGTTAAGGTTGGTGCTATTGTTTCCCCAATTTTCAGGTGTAGAAACTGAGGTTCAGAGAAGTGCAGCGGCCAGAAAGAGCCCAAATCTGTTCAAATCTGGAGTCTGGGCATTTTACTTCCACACTGAATTGCGGAGGGCACACAGCTCAGCTCACTGGGCTCAGAGGAGTGACTTGGCCAATGTTAGCCACAGAGCTGGAACCAGAACCAAGGCCTCTGGGCTCCCCATGAATTGCTTCTAGCCTCAGTTGGTAGCACCATCCTAGAGCCTGAGTTTCTGAAATCACCTTCCAGAAACAGCCATGCCCTTGGATGAGGGCAGAGGCCTGGAATCAGGAACTGTGAGGCCCACGAGAGACCCCTTCCTTGCTCTTGGAGTGAAGCTAGATGCCGCATAAAACACAGGATGCCTAGTTAAATTTGAGTTTCAGCTGAACTGCAGATTTTTTAGTGTATGTCTTGAGCAATATACTAAAAAAGTGATCTGTTATTTATGTGAAGTACAAACTTAATAGGACACCCTGTATTTTTATCGGTAGACAACCCTTTGTTAACAGGGCAAGAAAAAATGGCATCTCCAATGGCCACCTGGACCCGAAAGAATCAGCCTTCATGTTGGGGTTCCCAGCAGAATCAAGATCTAACCTCCAGGGCTCCTGGCTATCTTCTCCAGCCCTGTTGTTGGGGCCCCAGAACACTGCCCACAGGGGAGCAGACAGCTTCTGGGGCAGAAGATCAGCTGAAGCCAGGTGGGCAGCTGGGCCTCGCATAATTCATCAGAAGAGGCATTCATCTCAGCCCTCTGCTCCTCTTTGAGGGGCATTCTGACCCCAAGCCGCCCATCTGCAGGGTGTGAAGCCCCACCTGGTCCAGTGGGGAAGGAGTCCACAGACAGCTGTCAGAGTTGGAAATTCCCCCAGACATCACCAAGTCCATCTCCGGCAGTGGGCAAGTGTGGAAACTGAGGTTGGGCCAGGTGCCTCAGCTCCTACCTGGGCAAAGCCAGGACGGGGGGATTGGGGCCAACAGGAGAAGCTGATGCCCCCCCCCACACACACACACACACCAGATGTCATTACTGCTGCCATCATGATCTCATGGCAAACCTAAGTCCCTGGTCTTGCTCCGTGTATTATTCATGTGTTGTACCCTCAACACTCCCTCCTGAACCCAGCTGCTCCAGTTGCTCCAGGTGGCCCCCAAGGATCCAGCTGCCACACACATCCCTCCACCTCCAAAACACAGGCTGGGGGAGTGAGAAATTGAGAGAGGGGAGAAGAGGACCAATCCTCGTCCCTGTCTTAAGTGACAATTCATTCTGATGCTCTACAGCTCCCCTGGATGTCAGAACGAGAGCCCATACCCCAAAGCCTGACCCCAGAGTTAGAATCCTGAGGTCAGGCCCTTATCCAGTGGCTTGAGGCCAATGTCCTGATCTGGGTGCCCAGAGCCACCGCCTTGGCAAGGACGTGACCAGACCCTAATCCCTCCTGCCAGGATCTGTAGCCAACTCCATCTTCTCTGGTATTAAAACAATATCAAAACAACCTCCTACAAGCATCCCCTGGCTTGCCTGATTTGCACACTGGGCACCCATCCCATTGCCTTGAGCTCTCCATTCTGGCCTGGTTCGCTGCAGCCAGGTAAGCCCCTCCCAGCTCTCACCTGTGAACGTCCACGAGCGTCTTGACTCCCACCACACACACGGCATGGGTGGGCGTCTTCAGGGACAGCTGCACAGCTCTCCGTGGGGCCATCCTGTCCGCTGGCTCCCCAGCTCCTCTCCTGGGCACCTTGTCGTCAGAAAGTAGTGTGAATTCTGATGGGCTGGTGCCCTCCTCCTCCCTTTTAATTTCACCCTGATACCTGATGAGCCTGCCTGAGCCAGGTCCCACCTCCTGGCTCCCCGCCTTCCGGTCCTGCTCACTCAAGGCTGCCAATCCAGGAGGTCCAGGAAGGAGGTGCCTAAGGCTTCCCTGAGGGTGGAGAAGGGGGGCTTCAGCCAGGGGCCCAAGTGAAGCGGGGCTCAGCTGCCAGCAGGAACTACCACAGAACTGCCTAGTGGCCCCTGAGTTCCCCTCTGGGACCCTTGGGGCCTTAAGCCTTGCTGTTGTGATGTCGGTTTATGAGGGCTGACTACGTGCCAGTGCTGCCTCTCAGCACCCAAGATCACGATCGAATTGTTTAACCTCCTCACGGCTCAGTTTCCCCAGGTCTAAGCTGGCAACTGTAACAATGGTACCTATTCCATGGAGTCAATAGGGAGGGTGACATGAACTATGAATAGGAGCTTTAGCCAGGTGCCTGCTAACAAGATCCCACTTTACAGAGCACAGGAGAACCGTGGGCCACGCTGATAGTAAGCTGCAGAACCATAACATACATGCAAGTGCACCTGGCTCACGGCAGGACACTGCACCATCCCTCCACCACCACCGCAGGTAAGGTTCTGTCCTTGTGCCCAGACCCCAGAGAGGGCAGAAGCCATCCCAGGTGAGCATCCTTGGCCAGCCCGAACGCTGGGTTGGGGTGTACTGATTCATTTCAGAAAACCCCCCTTCCTTTTAGCTCAGGACTACAGGTTCTGGCTCCAGTCTGTTCTGAAGGTGCTGGTAGAATTTTGTTTACTCCTTTGACAAATGTTTGTCAGGCATCTTTGATGTGTGAAGCACTCTTTCAGGTGACAGGGACATAGCTACGAACAGAACAGACAGTGATGACAATGCTCAGACAACATTTATATTCTGGGGAGACAGATTGTCAGCAAAGTTAAATGAGTACAATGTGCATCACGTGGGGTGGTTCAGGGAGGCCCTCCCTATCGTCCAGGCGGGAGATGGTGGTGGCCGGGTCCCAGGGGCATGGGCGTGAGAGAGAGTGGTCAAGGATGTCCAGGGTGTCTGTGGCCCGAGCAGCTAGAAGATGAGCTGTTGTCAGAGAGTTGGGGAAGGCTGGGGCTAGGCTATCTATTTCAGACTTACTGTAAGACCCATACGTGCGTATTAGATCTTGGAGTGGAGATGGCGAATTACAGGTGACATTCAATTCCCTTTGTACTGGGCATCAGGGGTGATGAGAAGGAGTCGGAGGATACCTCTCCTCAGCCATGCAGTCCTCTCATTCTTGGGGACCATTAGACAGAGTGAACAAAGGATATGGAAACCAGAACTCCCCCACCCACGGGTCTGGGGTGGGCATGGACATAGATGGATGGGAGAGGGAGAAACCCTTCTGGCATGGGGAACTTCCTGTCTGATGAAAGGTGCAAGAGACACACAGTCCCTGCCCCCAGCGACCTCCAGCCTGATCAGGGGGTTAGGAAATATTAAAGTGGCATAAAAATTTAGATGGTTACTTTTGATTTTGAAGATCTTTCTGGAATGATCTTTCTTATTGCCAAGACATCTGACTGCAAATGTTATCGATCTGCAAAGCACCAAGGCAAAGCCTAGGTTTACCCCATAGATACAGAATCCAGAGAAACAACACATCAGAGATGGTTTTCCACTACCGCCACCCCAAACTCCACTAACCAGCACCTGTTGTTGTTTAACAACATTTGTTGACATTACATGTCCATTTCATATGGAAGGTAATGTAGAGTGTGAAAAGCAGCTTCCTGACAAGTACATGGGTATGTCCTCATTAGAGAAGATTGGATGGATGGATGGATGGATGGATGGATGAACAGATGAGTGGGTGGATGGATGGGTAGATGGGTATATGGATGGGTGGATGGATGGGTGGATGGGTGGGTGGATGGGTGGATGGATAGATGGATCAGTGGGTGGATGGATGGGTGGATAGGTATATGGATGGGTATATGGATGGGTGGATGGGTGGGTGGATGGGTATATGGATGGGTGGATGGGTGGATGGATGGATGGATGGATGGATGGATGGATGGATGGATGAGTGGGTGGATGGATGGGTAGATGGGTATATGGATGGGTGGATGGGTGGGTGGATGGGTAGGTGGATGGATGGGTGGATGGGTGGGTGGATGGATGGATGGATGGGTGGATGGGTGGATGGGTGCGTGGGTGGGTGGATGGGTGGGTAGATGGATGGGTAGATGGATGGGTGGATGGGTGGATGGGTGGATGGGTGGGTGGGTAGATGGATGGGTGGATGGATGGGTGGATGGGTGGGTGGATGAGCGGATGGGTGGACAGGTGGATAAGTGAATGGACAGGTGGATGAATGGGCGAACTGATGGGAAAGAGGCAGGAAGGAGGGAAGGCAGGTTGGTGCACAAGAGCTGCCTGCAAATACAGCGGTGATGATGATGTTAGCAAGCATAAATATAGCCCCCACCATGTGCCAGGCACTGGTCTAAGAACTCTCTATGTATTCATTTACCAAATCCTCACAGTAATACTAGATTTTATATTCTGATCAAGCCTGGAATCCCCAGTTCAAACAAACCACAGCATGGGTGTACAGGATGTGTCCTTTTTGAATTTCAGGCAGGGTAGGGCCCCAGGCAGGTCACTGCATCTTAAAAGAAGGGTCTTCCAGCTGGAGGAAAGAGGGAGAGAGGGAGGGAGGAAAGGAAGGAGGGAATTGCAGAGGATGGGCAGAGAAGGGGGGAGGAAGATCGTATGCATCTCTATCTTACAGACGGAGAAGCTTAGACAGAGAGAAGTTAGGGACCCTCCCAAGGTTTATGGCTGGAAGTTTGTCTAGTTAGGATTTGAGCCTCGGCCATCTGACTCTAGTCAGCTAACTACTGACCACATCCCTGGGAGTTGAAAATATCAGCTTCTCTTTATCTTCTTCCTCGTTCTTTTATGTGTTGTTTGAATTGCTTTCATGACCAAACACTATTTTTACTGTTGAGGAAACAAAGAAAAATGAAGCCACCCTCCTTACTCTCTCTTTGTGAAAAAACAAGAAGCATTTCTTCCTCTCAGCTTCCCTACCCCCGCCCGCCCCCCATCCCCCCACCGCAATTCCTGCCTCCCTTCTTCTTTCCTCCAGCTTGAAGAACATTCTTTTAAGACACCGTGACCTGCCTGGGCCCCTGCCCTGCCCGGAACACGAAGTGCACATCCTGTACACCTGTGCTGTGGTCTGTTTGAACTTGAGAGTTCAGGCTTGATCGGTCAGATTGAGGAGGGAGGGGAAGGAGAGCCTGCTGACATCACAATCTCCCTCTAGCCGAAGGAAACACAGCAGGAGCCTCCCCACCCCCTTCCAGTGAGCCTGAAACACAGCCGCGCAGGGGAGAGGCCTGCCAGCTGCCCAGTGACTGTGACGCCCTAAGACAACCTCAAGAGGTCCCCAGAACAACCCAGGGAAACCACTGCAGAGAAGGTGCCTGGTACCAGGGCTACAATGTCCAGGGCTGCTTTTTCTCCCTTCTCAATTTTTAGGGGGCACCTTCCACATGCCAGACGTTGTTCTTGGCCTGGGAATACAACAGCAGTTAAGACAAACCAAGCTCCTGTCCTCCTGGGGCACAGGGCAAGAGAGACAGCAGTGAATGACAGAGACTGACATTAGGAAGTGACAGGGACCAGCAAAACAAAAGGGAAGAGTGGATCAGGGGGCTTTTTTGAGTTGGGTTATCAGAGAAGTCCTGGGTGAAGAAACGATATTGGTGCAGAGATCTGAAAATGAGACCTTGGTGTCTAACATGCTCTTCCCACCTCAGATATTCTTAGATTCCAGGAACCTCAGAGTCCCTGCCCCTCAGTCTCCCTAGTCACAAAATGGAATGGTGAGCCACAAAGGGTTTCCTAACTTAGATGACTTCAGAGGACGTGTGGAATGGTGAAATAGATACTGTGTGGGACTCACAGTGGGGAGGGTGGGAGAAGTTACCTACGGGGCATAAGGAACTCTATTTGGGTGACAGGTACACCAAAAGCCCAGACTCTGCCACCATATAACATGTACATCTAATGGAATTCAATTTGTACCCTCAAATCTATTTTTTAAAATAATACATAAAAATTTAAATTAAAAAGCAGGGGAAATATTTTGAAAGAGCAAAAATAATTTTTTTGAAAAAATAAAGATGGCTTCAGGGCCATGCAGTTTATAGAAATGTGTGACAATAGGGAGGGGTGGTGACTGTGGCAAAGCAGGTAGAGCCTGCTTGGGCTAACGCATTCGAAGTTGACATTTCAGCCAGGCGAGGTGGCTCACACCTGTAATCTCAGCACTCTGGGAGGCCAAGGTGGGTGGACTGCCTGAGCTCTCCAGGTTCGAGACCAGCCTGAGCAAGAGCAAGACCCCATCTCTAAAACTAGCTGGGCATTGTGGTGGGCGCCTGTAGTACAGGCTGATGCAAGAGAATCACTTAAGCTCTTAAGAGTCTGAGGTTGCTGTGAGCTGTGATACTACAGCACTCTACGGAGGATGAAAAAGCGAGACCCTGTCTCAAAAAAAAAAATAGAAGTCGACATTTCTTAAAAACAGAATACTGTGGGGTCAAATAAAACCCATCTCTAAGCCAGACCTAGCCCTCGGGCCATTAGTTGGGGACCCAGCATTGATTATTATGGATTGGTGGCTAAGGAGAGTTGGGGGAATAACTCTGGCTGAGGAAGTCATTTCATGTCCACCAGGATAAGCTACCTGTGCCCAGGCGAACTTGGCACCATCAGGACATGGAAATTACCTGCCTCAAGCCTTGGGACCCGTCAGTGGGTTCTGGGGCTGCTCCTATGTTACTGGCACCAGCTGTATGGGCTCTTCTGATCTGGGAGTCCCCTCCCCAGACACACACACACACACACACACACACACACACACACACACACACACACTGCCTGCAGTGCCTGACCTTATCCAGAGGGAGGTCGAGGGGATCAGAAGAGCCCTGTTCTCTGACTCATAGGGTCAGTAGCCATTCTCCACTCCCAGCACCCTGAGTACCATAGGGACAGTTCATCTGCTCACCAGGGTCCTCCAACTTCAAGCAGATGGGGCCCCTACAGACCCTTCATTTTCCAGATGGGTAACCAAGGCTTGGAGAATACCAGTGACTTACCTCAGTTGACACAATAAAGTCGCAGGAAACCAAGTCTGGATCCAAAGTTTTCATTTATTCACCAAACATTTATTAAACACTTTTTGCATACAGGTGCTGTTCTAGAGGTCAGAGATCTTGACACCTGCTGAGTCTTCTTAGCCCCTTGTGTCCCCTCAACCCTCTAGGATCTCCCCAGGGAACCCAACCCCCCACCCCCACCCTGTGCCCCTAGCACCCAGGGCAGGAGCGCCAACGTCCTGGTGAGTGGGGGAGAGGCCTCGGTGACTCTGACTTGGCCCTCAAGAGGCAGCAGGAGACCCATCAATTCCCAAAAGGCCAGGGATCCTGGGGCCAGGACTCTGATGGCAGGAAGTGGTGAGGGCCTTGAGTCACCCAGCTCAGTCCACACTGTCCCCTCAGAGCCCAGAACCAAACCCAGGTCTGTGCGGGGCACTGCCAGCCTAAAAGAATCACCACCTCCCTCCTCTAGTCTGGGGACATCCGAGGCTCCATGCGGCAGCCTGGGGCACTGTTCAAGAGGCAGGGCTGGGCATGGCACAGACTCAGCTGAGGAGACACGTGGACTCTGTGCTAGTGGCTGTGAGCAGGCAAGTCAGCCCCACGGTGGCCAACTCAGCAGCCTCCCAGCACATCAGCTCTTTCTCTGTCCTGAGGGGGCTTCTCCCATCCCAGCAAGCAGTGAGTGCTGCCACCGGCCTAGCCACCTAAGCCAGAAACCCAGGCGACCTCTCTGATCTTCCCCCTCCCTCCCTGACCCCCTCCTGACCTGCCAGCTCTATCTGCCAACTCTCTTGGCCCCATCCCTTCCTCCTTGCCCCCCACCCTAGCCAACACACTCACCGTGGTACCAGCCACCAGCTCTCAGCCAAGACCTCAAGTGCTCCTGGTCTCCCTGCCCCGAGCAGCAGTGACCTGTCTGAAGCACGCAGCTGATCATGTCTTTCCCCTGCTAAAAAGCCTTCTCTGGCTCTCTTTGGCCCCCAAGATAAAGGAGGGTGGCCAGGTGGAAAAAGCTGAGACTTTAGGGCCCAGTCTGGGGTTCCAATCTGGGCTCAGCCTTTCCTCAGATTTCAGAACTCTGGGAAAATGATTTAATATTCCCCAGACTCAGTCTCCTAATTTGTAAAATCTGGAATATTATAAAAGTTAGAAATAACAGATAAAGACAGTGCCAGGCCTATAGCTGACGCTTGAGAAAGGAAGCTTTGCCTGGCATTCAAGGCTCCTGAGACCAGGCCCCTGATGACCCCCCTCTACCTGCCTCCCCCCTCCCCCACCCCTTAGCCCCCAGCCCCCCAGTGCCCAGCCCCTGCTCTGAGCACTCCTGCTGCCGCCACTGGGGGTTTTGCTTCCCAACCTGAGGGTCGACATGAGCCTCTGCCCATCCCCAACCTTCCTGCTCTCCCTCCCCCACCGCCACCTTTCTCCCTGCAGTGCCCACCGCACAGGAAGACTCAGCACTTCCACTTGGTCTATGGAGTTACATCCCCCAGCCGAAGCAAAAGGCTTTAAGATAGCCTGCCGAGGATATCCTAGACAGCGTTTGTTTGTTCAAGTGAGGAAATTAAAGCAAATACTGGGGGAGGAAAGAAAAAGACAAGGACAGACACCCATCTGGTTGGTAGATTTAGCTGTGAGTTTCCTAGTGGCCCAGGAAAAAATAGAATATAATCAATTTTATGAATCATGGTGCTTTCGAGGTAAAACTAAGCCAGATGAGTAAGAGAAGCCCAGCTCTTCTAGGCCCTGAAAACTGAGGGAAATCCTCCCCCTCCCACTCCAGTGGAGTTTGGTAAGTGGGGACAAGTGTGGAATATTGACCTCCAGGGGTCCTCAAACTGCGGTCCTCAGGCCACATGAGGCAGTGTGATTGTACTTGTTACCGTTTTTTGTTTTTTTACTTCAAAATAAGATACGTGCAGTGTGCATAGGAATTTGTTCATAGTTTTGTTTTTTTTATTTATAGTCTGGCCCTCCAACGGTCTGAGGGACAGTGAATTGGCCCCCTGTTTAAAAAGTTTGAGGACCCCTGAACTACACAGTCCACAGCAGCCTTAAAGTCAGGGCTGGCCAGACCCACAGATTTATTTTGGGAAGGGATGTGTATAGAAACACGTGCTTTACATCCTTCAAGCTCTCCTTCGTGAGATTCTTTGTTTTAACCCAAGCTTTGATTGAATAGAGAATGGCAGGGAATTTGGGGTTCCCTTCCCTAATTTGGGGTTCCTCTTCCTTGCAGCTGCTGGAGCAGCCACCTAATATCTTCTAATGTCAGCCAACCTGAGTCTACAGTGAGGCCTCACTGTGAGACTCTGCCTGGGTCTAGCTACTTCTGCTCATTCACTCAGACTGGGGGGACGGTGCCTGTACTGGGCATCACCAGTGCAGAGCTCACATCGCCACAGTCCCTTCCATAAAACCGGCCCACTTGCCCTGTTAAACACATGGAGATGGACAGGGAGAGTGACTTGTCTTTAAAACACACAGCTCGGTAGAGGCAACGTGAGAGACAAGGCAGAGAACCAGCCCCAGGGTTAGAAACTTGGATTCCTAGGCCACCTACGATGGTTTCTCAAAAAACTCTTTGTCTCTATGGAAGCAACTGAGCGCAGTGAAGACACTCCATCTTGACCTGGCCTGTGCAAGGGTTGTCTCACTATCTATGTTACTGGCAAGACATTGTCTCCTAAGGCCCTCATTTTACAGAAGGGTCAGTACCTTTCCCAAAATCACTCACTCATTTATTCAGCCAACAATTCTATTTCTTGGGCACCAACCATGGGCCAGACAATGAGCAGATGAGCAAAAGCAGGTCACACCCTATCCTCCAGGAACACACAGTGGGTGGGGACTGTGGACGTGTGGATATGTTGTTACCAGGGAGTTTGGGAAGAGCATAATATGGGGATGTGCTGAGGGCATGGAGGGAAGGGGTGGCAATAACGGGAGCCAGCATTTATTGAGCACTTACAGTATGTCATTCTGCCTAAGCACTTTGCAGACAGCATCATTAATCCTTGCAAAAGACCCAGGAGGGGAGCCCTGCTGTCATCTCTGCTTTGCAGAGGAGGGAAATCTATTCTCAGAGAGTTTAAGCAACATGTCCATGGTCTCCCACTCTGGACATGTGGGTACCATTGAGGATGCCACTGCAGACTCCAGAGCTTGGGTTTTAATTTCTACATTCCACTGGCTTCAAAGAGGCTGGAGCTCTGTGTGCTATTGGCACTTACAGGCTTCAGAAGCCACTGGCCCCAGCCCCTCTTGTTGCAGCACATACACCCTCAACTTCAGCCCTGGGAAAGATGTGATTGTCCTGTGTCTGACCTGCTGGTCCCCAGCGGCACCCTGGACAGAGGCTGGTGGCAGAAGGGTTCCAGAGACACCCAATCCCCAGTTACCTCCCACTATTGAGGTCCACTGGGCACCAGTTGTCAAACTCCATCACTTCAGCACCCCTTAGGGCCTGGAGCCTCCCAGGACATGAACCCAGAGCTTCCAGTCACTGCTGGCCTTGGTCTGGCATGAGTCGTAGGGTTGGAGGCCCAGCCTGGGAGCAGGAAAGATGCTCAGACAGGACCCTGATGGCCAGGGGGACACACACTCCCAGACAATCAGGAAAAGAGGAGGCTTTACAGATGTCCTGAAAGTCTAGAGGCATTATGTTTAAAACATATGAAAGAATAGACACTCAGGACCACGCAGGTAGGGGTTCAACACCCACCTGCTCATCCCTCCCCTTCTAGTACCATTTAGCCCTAGTGCAGGAGCCTGGGATTCCATGGGTCTTCTCAGTAGGCCATTGGCCAGACTTGTCACCAATAAGGTGACCCGGGGTGGGGGGGGGCAAGCAATTCACCCAAGGCCACAAACCCCAGGCTCTTTCCAGAGAGGGAGGAAGTGGCGTGAGAGTAGAGGGGGAGGAACAATGGCCAACAGTGACCATGCACTGGCTGGGTAACCACAGCAGCTGCTTCACCCCTCTGGTGCTTTACAGAACACCCCCCTTGATACCTCCCAGGGAGGTGGCTATGCTTACCCCCACTCTGCCAATGTTTACAATGCACTCAGCAGCCACTTTCCTTGCCCCTCACAAGCCACCTCCTCCAGGAAGCCCTCCCAGAAGGCTCTGGCTGCAAGGAAGTATTTTGTTCCCTAAGCAGCACCCCCAGGCTCTCTCCCTGGAAAATTGTCTGCTTCGACCCCATTCCACTTGCCACTCCGGCAAGATTACACTTTTCAGAGGGACAGGGATTGTCCAGGCCTTTGGCTCCGTGGGTCAGGAAACTGGCTTATGTGAAAAGATCTAGATTGACAGGGGTAGGAGAGTTCTCGGTCACCTTCTCACAGCTGGCCAGGAGCCCCATGTTCCCCAGGAAGTTTCCAGCCACCTTCAGCAGAGCTCTTGTCTGTCTGCCCCTTTCCTGACTGGGGTGCTTGGCTGGCAGCCCCGGGAGCCCAGCGTCATCTGAGACCAGAGTTCCTGCGTCTTCCCCACTCAGCCTGACCCTGTGGCTCCATGAGGCCCGAGGGGCCTCCAGAAGGAAGAGGAAGAGGAAGAGACAGAGATACTCAGAAAAACAGGATGGAAAGAACCAGAGAGATGCAGAAAGCCCAAAGCAGAGCTAAAGGGAAGGTGAGAAAGGAAGAGAGGCCAAGAGAAGGAGATAGCAAGGGATGAAGGAGCCGGAGGTGGGGACAGACAGCCCAGTACGCAGAGGGAGGGGCAGAGACACTGCGTGAGGGGCAGCAGGAGACACCCCAAGGCCAAGGCAGAACGGGGCCCAGGAGCACCGCACAGACCCCTCTTTCTACTCCCTGCTCTCCCAAGGGCTCCCCTTCCCCAAGCCTCCTATCCCCTGCACCCAGACAGGGCTGGGGGAGGGCAGGGCCAACCCCACGACCGGTTAGTGATCACTGACTTTGCACCTGGCCTGGGTGCTGGAAACGCACCCCCTTACACCAGGCAGGTGGCCGTGCATATCCCCACGGCACAGACGACAAAGCCGAGGCTGGGAGCCATCAGATAACCAAACAATCTGATGTCATTACTGCTGGGGTGCAGGCAGAGGTCATGGTAGGAAGACTGAGGCCCAGAGAGGAATGGTGACTGGCTCCAGGTCACAAAGCAGTGCAGAGCCCAGGCTGAAGCAAGCTGTCCTGGCACCTTGCCTGGTTCCAAAGAAAGCAAAGTAAATCTCATTAAGTCTTTGGCAATGAGACTCCAGGTCTTATCTGATGGGCTGCAACCAACGCCCTACAAGCTGTCAACTCCACGTCCACCTCCTTCTTGCCTGCCTCCTGCCTCCCTCTCTCTTTTCTGGGAAGGGCACCTCTGGGGCGCCCAAACTCATCCTTTCTCCCAGGAATCAGGCCGCTGCCGGTGGCATTTCTACCTCCTCTCCCCTGGCCTTCCAGCCTGGACTCTCACGAAGAACTGACAAGAGGCAGGGTGGACATTTGTACAGCCTCCACTGTGACATCCACAAAGGGGGTCCTCAGGTCCCCCCCCCAAAGTCCTAGGCAGCCCCTGGAGGAAGGGAGGGAGGACCAGGATGCTCTCGTGTGTTTGGGAGCAGCTCCCGGCTCACGCCTTCATTCGCCAGGGTCTACTGCCTCCCACAAGGCAGCTCAGGTGGACAAAATGCTCCCAGAGAGGAGGACACACAAGACACCTGCCCAGGGCCCCACAGGGCATCTGGGATGTCCAACCCCACATCTGCGCTGCTGCCCCTACCCAGGCTCCAGGCTGCATTCTCCTGTGTTCTGCTCCCATCCCTGTCCTGGTCCAAAGTGTGGACCACCCAGCCCTGCAGACCCTCCCCCTCTGCACATACATTCTGTGTGCCAGGATATACCAGGCTGAAAAAAGGGGGACACTCCCTGGCTGCAGGACCTCAGACAAGTCAGAGCCTCTCCTGCACTGTAGTTTTCCTGCCCACATCATATAGGTGGAGGGGAAAGCTTGATGGCTCTGAAGCCCACAGGCTGCCTCTTCTGAACCTCACCTTGCCTGTGTTCCTCTGCAGCCTAGAGTCCTCATTTTCCTCTTCCTAGGTGGCCAGATGTCTCATAGGCAGATCCAAGTGAGCACCTTCAGAGACAGCATGCATGGCTCCTCGGGGGCAGGGGGCATCTAGGCATGAGCACTGCAATCCACCCAGCCCCCACCGCAGCCTCCTGACCCAGGAAGGCAGTTGGGGATGCTCAGTGAATCCACCTGAGGCTGTTCACAGTGGCACCACACGTGCCCTGCTGCAGCTGGGCTGGACACAGTCTCTGTGCCCTCTCAGAGTGCCCAACCTGGGGCTGGTGGAGTCGTCTGATGCAGAGATTACACAACTGTTCGTCACAGACAAGCATAAAGAGAGGCCCCCCATAACACAGGCTCCAGGTCCACCCCAGGATTAAGAGCCTTCCTGAGAGGTGACACTGGGGCAGCAGTGTGAGGAAGGGACTGGATGCCACAGGTCCAGCATGCCCCTGGCTTCGCTATCATCACTGTCAGCTCCCCATGGCTGGGCCTCCCATCGGCTCCCAGTTAGCAGCACCTTCTTTCTAGATAAGTTGCAGACAATGTCAGATGACACGTGGGTCACTAGAGCATAGAACTGAGGCTCAGTGAAAGGACTTGGCTGGCACCTGGTGAGCCAGAAACAGGGCCCAGGCCAGAACCCTGGGCTCTCGCTACCTGCCCAGCATGCTCTGCACTGCCCTCTGTGCATGGCCTCAGACCCAGGACATGCTGTTACCAAGCCTACTGGGGAGCCCCCACCACCCATGTACTGACTGGCTGGGGACCTCTCCTGTGGCCTGGGCCCAACTTTCATGCAGGCCCCCCACTTCTGGCCTCGGCATAGCTAACGCTTTGGCCTCTGTTCCCATCCTACTCAGCTTCCTAAGTCCCCTTCAGGGTTGGCAGCCTTCAAGACATGAGAGGAAGAGTCTAGCTTTGCCTGGTATGGAGGGTTTGTCCAGGACAGGTGAGGACTTCTAAACTGGACCCAGCTTTGCAGAGCATTCGCCAGGTGTGTCCCCACCCCCACTCCCTGCCAAAGCTTCTGACTTCCCTGGCCCGCTCTGACTCACCTCCATAGAGCACAAGGAACCAGGCTGAGAAATTGACCATGTGCTGGTGGGTCCAGCCTAACATCCCCACAACCAGGGCGGAAACCAAGGGAGAGGTCAACAAGTGAGCACCCATTCATCTGGTGAGGCTTGTGGAGTCAAGGAATCTTCCAGAACCAGCACTCACTGCAAGGAATTTAAAAACCCAGCCCAGAAAACAAACATAGGAAAACCTTGCTTTCCATCTTACCTGAGTTCTGAAGAAATCTTTTATAAGTAGTCATGTCAGCTTAATGAGGACAGCTGGCGCTTTAGCAACTGCCTTTATTTCTTATTCATTCTAAATGCTTGTTTCTTCCGCTAGAGGTGAAAGAACAAGGGCCACATCACACACAAGTCGGTGCCCCAACACCCAGTACAGGGCCAGGCCTGTTCTTTACTGAGTCTTGGAATGAGTAAATTAGTTAAATTTCCAGACAGAGGAGATACTCATAATCCATATATCTGACAAAGAACCCACTTCCAGATTTATAAGAGACACCCACAAATCATTGTGAAAAAAACAAACCAACTGATATTTTAAGGAAAAAAATATGAAAAGACACTTCATTTACAAAAAAAAAGATACCAGGTGATCAAAAAGATATGAGAAGATGTTCAACTTCTTTAGTCACCACGGAAATGCAAATTAAAACCCAAAGGAGATTCCACTATGCTTCCATCAGAATGGCTAAAGTTACAATTATAAAATCTGATGATAGCAAGTGTTGACAAGAACATGGAGCAACTAGAACTCTCAGGCTATGTTCATGAGGATATAAATTGGTAGGATCATGTTGGAAAACTGTTGGGCAGTATCTGTCAGAGTTAGGGCAAAACACATATTTTAACTGTGTCTCAGCAATTCCACTCCTAGGTGCCCCAGAAGGATGGGAGTGTTTTCTACTGAAAGTTGTGTATAAGAAAGTGCATAGCCACTTCATTTATAATAACCTCTTATAAGGTTATTGGAAACAACCCAAATGTCCATCAATAGGGAAATGGATACATAAATTGTAGTATCTTCATACAATGAAATACTATACAGCAATGAAAAAGATCACAATATAGTCCTGGGCAACGATAGGAATAAATCTCACAGACACAATGAGTAAAATAATTTTTATAGACACGGAAGACTAAATACTTTTGATCCCATTTATATGAAGTTCAAGAGCAGGTAAAACTAACCCATGGTGTTGGAGGTCAGAGAAGTAGTTCTCTTTCTGGGAGAGTATTAACTAGCAGCAGGCAGGAAGATGCCTTCCAGGGTTTTGGGAATGTTCTATGTCTTGATCTGAGTGTTGGTTACAATGTTGTAATTATATGTAAACATACATCCTTGCTATAAATTTAAAATTTATGCATTTTACTCTACCTATGTGATACTCCAATAAACAATTAAACATTTTTTCCCATGTTGTGAAAATACATCTCAAACCAAGTTGGAAACCAGAAAAGATGTTGTCAGGTAACCACATGCACAACTGGTGGAACTTAGAGTGAAAGAAGCTTCTAGAAGCAGCACTTGCTGCAAGAGATTTTGATTTACTGATAGAGCCAACATGCCGGCTTAATTTACCAGGCAAGAAGTTGTGATCTGAGGTCCATTTGAGCTTCTCAAGCCATGATCTGGACCCATAAATCCCCCTTAGAAACATGGCCCAGCTTCCTGCAGCAGCATCAATTTACCCAATAATCTGGAAGAAAAAAATTTTTTTTTTTAATTTCTCAATGAACAACCTACTTGGCCCTTCACGTCAATCCTGTACCAAGCAGCCTGGCATCCTGGGGGGGATCTCAAAATTCACATGCACGCAGATGCATGTATTAAGCAGGAAGCTTCCAGGAGACTCCCCGCTCACAGCCAGCCTTTTTCAGGGACAACCCCTGGGCCCCTCCTGGACATGTATGCACTTGTGCCTTCACTAGGTGTCAATTGTGGAACGTTTCTAACATGCTCTTGGTAAGAGGAAGGGGCTTGCAGAGCCAGAGGAGAATGGTAAAAGGGAAGGAAGAGGAAGGAAACCAGAAGAAAGGATGAGGGTACAGGAAGGCTTCCCAGACAGGCTCCCGCCCTGCTCTCAGGTCATCTGGGCTCAGGGCTAACAGTGGGCTGGGAGTGGGGTTTCCATCTACCCTCAGATGGCGGGAAGGCCCCCTAGGAGCCCAAGCTGGGTCACCCCAAGAGGCCAACTCAGAGTAAAAGGAACACTGGGCCAGGAGTCAGGAGCCCGGAGTCCCCATCCTAAGACCCTGAAGATATCCTGGTGGCCTTGGGCCACTGTCCATGGCCTCATTCTTTGTATCTGTATAGGTGGGAATTAAGTAGCTGCTGCTCAGAGCCTGTCCAGGCTGACACAGTGAGACCAGGTAAGACTCACACCTTCTGCAGCCCCCTCCTCACTTCTCCCCAACAGCTCCCCAGCACCCCCAGCCTCAGTGTTCCCCCCAGGTGACCCACAGTGAGGCCAGCCAGGGTTGGGCTGAGACTGAGAGGCAACCAATCCCCAGGTTGCCTAGGCCTGAATCACCCGGCCTGACCCTGGACCTCTGCCCTAGGAGAGGTGCCAGTCAGCCTGCCAGGGTGGGCACCTCGTTCCAGGCCACTGTTTTGCTTCCTGCTCCACATCCCCTTGGCCCACGTGCAGCCTCCTTTCTTCCAGCCACACACAGCACGGGCCTCCTGGGTGCTGGCTCTAGGGGGAATGGAGGGGCTCCCCAGTCTGAAGGAAGAGCCACCGTTTGTGCTCGGTGGGCCCCAGGCTGAGGTAGAGACGGACTCCCTGTCCCTCAGGAGCCTCCTCTCTGATGGAGGAGGCACAGCCCCTGCTCTTGGATGCTTTCAGTTTGAGCAGGAGATACAGCGTCTAATATACAGACCATCTAGTCTGATGAGGGAAACCTGGGTCCTTTCTCTTAGGAGTTAAGGAGTGGGCAATGCCCCTCTTCTGAGAACATTCTAATGTAATGGGGGAGACACAGCCCTGTCCCGAAGTGGACCTACCCCGCCTTCAAAACCTTCCCCTTTCTTTTTTTTGTCACCCTTGGTAGAGTGCCATGGCGTCTAGCTCACAGCAACCTCAAACTCTTGGGCTTAAATGATTCTCTTGCCTCAGCCTCCCGAGTAGCTGGGACTAGAGGCGCCCACCACAACACCCGGCTGTTTTTAGACACAGGGGTCTTGCTCTGGCTCAGGCTGGTCTCAAACCTGTGAGCTCAGGCAATCCACCCACCTCAGCCTCCCAAAGTGCTAGGGTTACAGGCATGAGCCACTGCGCCCAGCCTAACCCTCCTCTTTCTGTCAGTGAAGATGAAGCCCCTGCTGTCCCTGGGGCTCCTGGTCATCAGGAAGTCTCCAGTCTGATTCTGGGGACACAGCCCCTCCCTGTCTGATGGGGGAGGCAGCACACCCAGCAGATGCCACCAGCACAAGGTCCCAGAGACCCCCCTCCCAGTGTGTGCGGGGTTCCCTTGGTCATGTGGTCTGGGCCATGTAGGTGACCAGAGCTGAGAAGAGAGGGCTGGGTGGAAGGCAAGCTGGGAGGAGTTAACTCAGGGACTGAGATCACTCGACCCACACACGTGCTCACGGCCCTCTGAGTACTTTCATTCATTGTCTCCCTTGGGCCACATCATGACCCAGGAACAAGGCCATCCAGGGATTGGCCTCCTGTCTGACAGATAGGGAAACTGAGGCCCAGAAGGAGAAGTGACAGGATGAAGGGCACACAGTAAGACAGGATTAGAGCCCAGGTTGAACTCCAGAGGGAGGGAGGGAAGGAGAGAGACAGAGGACTACAGAAGCTGGTTCCCCACACCCATGGCCTGGGAGGCCTGCAGAGGCTGTGCCCAGTGTCCCTGAGATGGCCTGCATCTGGCTGCCTGGAGCTGACCTTTCTCAATCCTCTTTAGAAAATGACTTTTGTTTTAAAGAGACCTGCCACTCTTCCAGGCATTTATGAACCTGGCTGTGTGTCTGGTGCATGAGCCAAGGGAAATATCAATTGAGCTGCCTCTCTGGCCCAGCCACAATGCCTCTGAAAGTCAAGGTTGGGCAGAGGCTGGAAGTTCCCAATCATTAGAGCCAAAAGGGACCCTAAGGATAAGCTGGTCCAAGTCTTGCCTTTTACAGAAAGAAACAGTGAGGACCAGAAAAGGGCAGTGACTTGCCCAAGGTCACACAGCACACCAGCAGCAGAGCTTGGACCTGACCCCTGTGTAGGGCTCTCTAGAGCAGTCCTTGTGGGACCAGCTCAGGATGTCAGAAAGATCTTCCGTACTGGGGAGTCCTTGGGATTTTGCCTTCTGTGGGGCCATATACTTGGCTCTGAATCTGCCCCCAGAGCATCACCTGAGGAGGCTGCCCCAGGACCTGGCCATGGCACCTGGCCAATGGGATTTGGAGGCACAGAGGATCACATCACCCTCCTCCCCGCCCCACCCCTATCAGCCACCAGGATCCCCTAAGCAGGAAAAAGGGACCTGCTGAGAAGGCCCAGCTGCTGGGCTGGGGGAAGTGTTCTCACTATTTAGAGAACACCTCTTGTGTGTGCCCCCCAGGGCCAAGCACTTGAACATAACATTACCTCATGTGAGTCTCAGAACCACTGTGGGCCCAGGCCCTTTTACAAGAGAAAAAGGAAGTTCCAAGATGTTGAGACACTCTACCTGGGGTCATGCAGCTCCTACTTGGGAAGCCAGAGTGCCAGCCCTGCTCTGTGTGCTTCCAAAGCCCACGGTCCATTTCACCCCTGTCCTGGAAGCCTCCAGATGGACCCCAAGGGATGCCTGGAGCACCCAGAGCATCCTGTCACTTCAATTCATTGACCTGGTCCTGGGCCTTCGAGGCTCTGCCTGGGGTTCAAAGCTGGTCTTGCCCCCAGGGGTAGCCCAGACTGTGGGGCTCCCTGAGCTCCCTGGGGAAAAGCGATGGGGCAGGTGTAGGTGGACCGGGCTCTGGGTCATGTTCCAGCCTGTTGAGATTCCCAGGCCAGCTCAGGGCTGAAGGAGGGGCCCAGGGGCTCAGCCCAGGAGCCAGACTCAAGTTTGCACAGTTCCAAGGCTGGGATGGGAGTGCAGAGACTTGGGTTTTAGTTAACTCTGCCATGTCCTGCTGAGTGACCATGGGCACATTGCTGGCCCCTTCTGAGCTTCAGTTGCCAGGAGCTGACCTCCCACGATACCAGAGTCTGCATGTGCCTGGTTAGACTCAAATATTCAGGCAGGACCTACGCTCAGCAGGAAGGGGGCGAGAATAAAACTGGCCAAGACAGGCATGGCCTCCTGGGAGGAGGGTGGCTTGGCGGGGCCTCTTGCAGGAAGACATGGCAGACCCTGAAGTTTATGGAGTACAGGAGCAAATAGTATTGATTCAGCTTATTTCATGATTACAGAACTATTAACATGAGGGCTCTCCATTTTCATGTTACAGCACAGCAGTGCCCTGGAGCCTGGCTCTGGAGACCCCACTGTGCGCACGTCACACTGGTAGCCTAAAACTGGCTGTGCTGTGGAATATTCACACCATGGAAATTAGTAAATGCTACACCTAACAGTTTTATTTGTATGCTGTATGGTTGGCTGATTTGGAAAGCCAATCGTTAAATATTTGCCAGCGCCACTGGATGTGTAGCTAAGTTAAATTTTTCTAGAAATCCATTTCCACGTCTGTTGGCATATATTTGCCATTATTTCTAAATTTAATTTTAGCAGCTAAAGAAAAAAATATGTACATTTGGACTTCATCAAAACATAAAACTTTCGTGTTTCAAAGGATAATATCAAGAAAGTGAAAATGCAACCCGTAGGTGGAAAGAAAACATTAGCAAATGGTTTATCAGGTAAGACTGCTTGCAACTAGACTAACTCAACAATAAAAAGACAACCTAGGGCGGCGCCTGTGGCTCAAGGAGTAGGGCGCCGGTCCCATATGCTGGAGATGGTGGGTTCAAACCCAGCCCCGGCCAAAAAAAAAGACAACCTAACTACCAAATGGACAAAGATTTTGAATAGACATTTCTCCCAAGATGTTCGAATGGCCAATAAGCACAGGAAAAGATGTTCAGCGTCATTAGTCAGTAGGGAAAGACAAATCGAGGCCTCAGTAAGATACCATCCCACACCCACTAGAACAGATAATGAAAAAGACAGATGGTAACAAGTGAGGAGGTGGAGATTCAGAGCCCTCGTGCATGAGTATTGGGAACAGAAAATACTGCAGTCACTATGGAAAACATCAGCCCTGGGCTGTGATAGTTTGACAGCCCTTCTACTTCTGTGGATGAGGGAGCCCGAAAGGAAGGGACTACTTACCGCCCTGGGAGTTCCCTTGGGAGGATACAGGTAATTCTCTGGATGCCTGGGCTCTGTGTGTTAGAAGGTGGGAGCTGGAAGCCAGAGGCACAAGCTTGGCTCTCCAGAAAGACAGCAGGAGGTGCATGTCCCTTCTCTTGGGGTCCCTCAAAGGCCAACAGATCTAAGATGGTACCAGTCCTCTCCAGAAACTGAGGCGGCTTCCCTCCCTTTGCTGTGATCATGTCTTTCTATTCTGTGTCTTCCCTTGTTAAGTTCCTTTATTTAAGACTTATACTTCCCAATGAGCCTTGCCAGAAATCCCTACATTTATCATTGAATTGACTTTCCAAGAACCAATTGTTGTATTTTTATTATTTTTTTTAACCAATTCCCACTTTTACATTTCTCTTTCCTTTTGGGGAGTTAATCTCATTATTTTGCTAACTTCTCCAGGTAGATGCTCAAATGATTAATTTTCTGCCTTTCTTTCATTCTACCGTAAACACTTAGGACTATGCATTTCTTTCCAAGAACCATTTTAGCTAGTCTTACATGTTTTCTTTTTAGTGCTACTCAGTTCATAACTCCCATAAGGATGTCTCCTGTGATCAATGAGTTGTGTAGAGGACTGTGTTAAAAAATTTCCTGATGAATGGGGTTTTCTTATTATCCTGGCTGAGTTCTAAGTTAATTGAGTTAGAGTCAAGGATGTGGTCTGGATGACACAGTTTCTTTTGATTTTGTTGAGACTTGCTTTTGCGCAGCCCACGTAAGCATAAGTCAGTTTTCATGTATGTTTCACTGGCCTACGCAGGGTCACCTACATGTTGAGTGAATGGAGCTCGTTATTTGAGTTAGTCAAATCTTTTATTGCTATTAATTTTTTGGTCTGTTTTATTAATCAATTATTGAGATGTGGTAAAATCTCCCTCTGTTCTACTACATTTGTCCAGTTCTCAAAGTTCGATCAATTTTAGCTTCATGCATTTTGATATTAGGGTAGTAGAGGCTTCATTAAATGAATTGAGAAATCACCACTCCTCTTCTGTTTGGGGGGAGACATTGTGTAGAACTGGTGTAAATTCTTTAAACACTTGGTAGAATTCTCCAACGAAATAATCTGAGTCAGAATTCTTTTTCAGGAGTCTTTAACGTATTGACTTAATTTCCGTACTAGCAACAGGCCTATTTAAATTCCCTATTTAATAGTGGGTCAATAGTCAATAGTTTTGACTGTGTCTTTTGAGAAAGTAGTCCATTTCATCTAAGTTGCCAAATGTATGTTTGTAAGTTGTTTTTAATATTCCCTTCTTATTCTTTTGATGTCCACAGCATCTGTCTGGATATTCCAGTTTAATTCCCAATAATGGTAATTTATGCTTTCTCTCTTTTTTCTTTGTCAGCCATGGTAGGCATTTGTCAATTTTATTGATCTTTTCAAAGAACCAGATTTTATTTCATTGATTTTCTCTATTATTTTTATTCTTTTCTGCTCTTAGCTTCATTATCTCCTTCTTTCTGGTTGCTTTGGGTTTTTTTTTTTGTTTTTTTTTTTTGCAGTTTTTGGGTGGGGCCGGGTTTGAACCCACCACCTCCAGCATATGGGGCCGACGCCCTACCCTTTGAGCCACAGGCGCCACCAATGTTGTTGCTTTTCTTATTGCTTAAGATGGAAGCTGACATTATTGATTTGAAACTTTTCCTTCTTTCTAATAGAAGCATTTAGTGCTATAGATTTCTTTCTCGGCACTGCTTTTACTGTGTTCCATGAATTTTGCTATGTTGAATTTAAATTTTCATTCAGCTCAATATATTTACTTCCCTGGAGACTTCCTCTCAAGAGAAATAATACCCATGAATTATTAGATGTATGTTGTTTAGTTTCAATGCATTCAGAGATTTTTCTGTTACTTTTCTGTTATTGATTTTTATTTTAATCCCATTGCATCCTGAGGCCACATTCTATGATCTCAATTCTTTTTTTTTTGCAGTTTTAGGCCGGGGCTGGGTTTGAACCCACCACCTTCAGCATATGGGGCCAGCGCCCTACTCCGTTGAGCCACAGGCACTACCCGATCTCAATTCTTTTCAATGTTTTGGACTCATTTTATGACCCAGGATATGGGCTATCTTGCCATATATTTCATAGGTCCTTGGAAAAGAATGTGTGTTCTGCTGTTGTTGAGTGGGGCATTCTGTAAATATTGATTAGATGCTGTTGGTGGATGGTGTTTGCTGAGTTCTATAATTTGGCTGATTTCTGTCTAAAGAATCTATTAGTTGAGATGGTGTTAATATCCTCAACTATTATTGTAAGTGTATTCATTTCTCTTTTCAGTTCTATTATTTTTAGCTCCGTTGATTGATGAATACACATTTAGGATTTCTATGTCTTCTTAATGAGTTGATTCTTATCATTATGTAAAGTCCTTCTCTTTCCCTAGTAGTCTCTTTGCTCTGAAGTCTGTCTCATCTGACATTAGTATAGCCACTCCTGTGTTCTTTTAATTAAAGTTGGCATGGTAAATCTTTTTTCATCCTTTATTTCTTTCTACTACTTACACCATCTTTTATTCCCCCTCTTTTTTATTTTTTTATTTATGTGTTTATTTTTATTATTATTCAATCATAGCTGTGTACATTAATACAGTCATGGGGTACCATGTGCTGGTTTTATATACAATTTGAAATCTTTTCATCACACTGGTTAACACGGCTTTCATGGCATTTTCTTAGTTATTGTGTTAAGACATTTATATTCTACATTTAGTCAGTTTCACATGTACCCTTGTAAGATGCACCGTAGATGTGAACCCACCAATTACCCTCCCTCCGCCCATCTTCCCCCTCCACACCCCTCCCCTCCCTTTCCCTTTTCCCCATATTCTTAGGCTATAATTGGGTTATAGCTTTCATATGAAAAGCTATAAATTAGTTTCATAGTAGGGCTGAGTACATTGGATACTTTTTCTTCCATTCTCGAGATACTTTGCTAAGAAGAATATGTTCCAGCTCCATCCATGTAAACATGTAAGAGGTAAAGTTTCCATCTTTCTTTAAGGCTGCACAATATTCCATGGTGTACATATACCACAATTTATTTATTTTTTTTATTGTTAAATCATAGCTGTGTACATTAGTGCAATCAAGGGGTACAATGTGCTGGTTTCATATACAATCTGAAATATTCTCATCAGACTGTTCAATGTAGCCTTCATGGCATTTTCTTAGTTATTGTATGTAGACATTTGTATTCTGCCTTTAGTAAGTTTCGCCTGTACCCATTCTAAGATGCACCATAGGTGTGGCCCCACCCATTACCCTCCCTCCACTCTAAACCCCCCTCCCTTCCCTTCCTTGGCCCTTTCCTCATAGTCTTGTGCTATAGTTGGGTTATAGCCTTCATGTGAAAGCTATAATTTAGCTTCATAGTAGGGCTGAGTACATTGGATACTTTTTCTTCCATTCCTGAGATACTTTGCTAAGAAGAGTATGTTCTGGCTCCATCCATGTAAACATGAAAGAGGTAAAGTCTCCATCTTTCTTTAAGGCTGCATAATATTCCATGGTATACATGTACCACAATTTATTGATCCATTCATGGGTCGATGAGCACTTGGGCTTCTTCCATGACTTAGCAATTATGAATTGGGCTGCAATAAACATTCTGGTACAGATATCTTTGCCCCCTTTTTTTTTGAAACAGAATTTTCACTTTGTCACCCTGAGCAAAGAGATTACTAGGGAAAGAGAGGGACTTTACATAATGATAAGCGTCAACTCATCAAGAAGACATAGAAATCCTGTATGCATCAATCAATGGAGCTAAAGATAATAGAACTGACAAGAGAAATGGACACACAATAAGAGTGCCATGACATCATCATAGCTCACAACTACCTGAAACTCTTGGGCTCAAGCAATCCTCCTGCCTCAGCCTCCCAAGTAGCTGGGACTATAGGTGCCCACCATAGCACCCCACTATTTTTAGAGATGGAGTCTCACTCTTGCTCCGGCTGGTCTCAAACTCCTGAGCTCAAGCAATCCATCCACCTCAGCCTCCCAGAATACTAGGATTACAGGCTTGAGCCACCACGCCCGGCCCTGTTTTTCCCTTCTCTTTATCAGAAACCAATATACCATTATATCTGAAGCAAGTTTCTTACAGAAAGCATATAGTTGGCTCATGTTTATCTACTCTGTCATTTTCTATCTTTTAATTGGTCTAGAATAGTCACATTGATGCCGGCCCCATATACCAGAGGTGGTGGGTTCAAACCCAGCTCCCGCCAAAAACTACAAAAAAAAAAAAAAGAATATTCACATTGAATATAATTATTGATATGTTAGGCCTTAGATCTGACATTCTACTTTGTTTCCCTGTTTTCTTTTTCTTGCCTTCCTATGGGTGATTAAACATTTTTTAGAATTCCATCTTGATTTAACTATAGTGTTTTTGAGTATATCTCCTTGTATAATTTTTTTAGAAGTTACTCTAGGTATCATATAATATATATATACATATATATGCATATATATATGATCACAATATACCTGCTATCATCATTTTACCAGTTTAAGTGAAGTATGCAAAAAAAAAAAATTTTTTTTTTTTGAGACAGGGTCTCACTATACCACCCTCAGTAGAGTGTCGTGGCGTCACAGCTCCCAGCAACCTGAAATTCTTGGGCTTATCTAATTCTCTTGCCTCAGCCTCCCAAGTAGCTGGGACTACAGGCACCTGTCACAACGCCCGGCTATTTTTGTTGTAGTTGTCATTGTTGTTTAGCTGGCCTGGGCCACGTTTGAACGTGCCAGTCTTAGTATACGTGGCTGGCATCATAACCACTGTGCAATGGGCACCAAGCCAAAGTATGGAAAATTTACTTCTCTTTACATCAGTTTATTCTCTCCATTTATAATTGTCTGAATATATTTTGTCTACATACATTCAGAAGCATATCAGACAGTGTTACAATTTTTGTTCCATCCAACATAATTTAGAAAACTCAAGAGAAAAAAGGAAGTCTATTGTGTTTTTTTTAATTCTGTGTTTTCTGCTTTATTTCTTTAGAAGTGCAACAGTGTTACAGTGAGCTAAAGTTTTAGTTATGCTTAAAAGTGCTCCCTCCTACGTTTTACTCTGGAAAAATGAAGTTTATTCTTTTTTTTTTTTTTTTTTGTAGAGACAGGGTCTCACTTTATGGCCCTCGGTAGAGTGCCGTGGCCTCACACAGCTCACAGCAACCTCCAACTCCTGGGCTTAAGTGATTCTCTTGCCTCAGCCTCCCAAGTAGCTGGGACTACAGGCGCCCGCCACAACGCCCAGCTATTTTTTGGTTGCAGTTAGGCCAGGGCCGGGTTTGAACCCGCCACCCTCGGTATATGGGGCCGGCACCTTACATGAAGTTTATTCTTTCTTAGAATCCTGAACCTTGAAACTGATTAATATTAGGATCCCATACACACCCAGGGAGATGCCCGATTTGAGGTTTTGAATAGCTGTTCATATAAGTTGACTTTTCTGTGCATTTGTATTGGGGAGGATCCAGTTCAAGTTGATGTCCTGGGAACCAATGTGGCTCTTGCTTAAATCTATGGGTAGAAAGTGGCATTTTGTTGTTGTAGCTTGTATCATATGTTGTTTCAAAGTAGTGTCCAAACTGGGAAGGCAAGGGTTTGGGTTATACAACATTCCTTAGGTCATATCTTTCCTGGTTCCAGTTGCCCATCAGAGTACGGTTTGAATAGGAATTCTCATTAGTGGTACCTCTCCACCCATAGTGAAAAAACTTGGACATAGAATTCCAATCTGTCCACACTTCACCATGGCCATCTGCATTAATGAGGCTGCCATAGTGTGGGTTTGTGAGGAAACATGCGGGGTTCTGTGTCTGGAGATATTTTGAGCAGCAGAGACAATGGGAGCCAGCCATTTCAGACGCTATGACAGCGGGTACAAACTCCTCTGTGTTAGAAACACGCAGGATACAGTCCAGCCTCTCCTATTGTGTTTTTTTATAATTTTTCTCTGTATTGTTCTTTCTTTTTTCAGGATGTCCCCCCAAATCCTTCTTTTATCATTAGGTTACTAAGTTTGAAATGTCCAATTTTCATGAGTACTAAGTTTGAGAGTTGATATCCCTGACATGTCATTTGTTTTTTGTTTTTGGAGACAGAGTCTCACTCTGTCACCCTTGGTAGAGTGCCATGGTGTCATAGCTCACAGCAACCTCAAACTCCTGGGCTTAAGGGATCCTCTTGCCTCAGCCTCCCAAGTAGCTGGGACTTTAGGAGTGCCCACCACAATGCCCGATTTTTTTTTTTTTTTTAAGAAATGAAGTCTCGCTCTAACTTAGGCTGGTCTTGAACCTGTGAACTCAGGCAATTCACCCGCCTTGGCCTCCCAAGTGCTGGGATTACAGGCACGAGCCACGGGGCCCAGCCCTGACATTTCACTTTGACACTTCTTGTTTTGTTTTTATTATAAATGTACATCCTCATTCTTTCAAATTCCTGTTTTGGCTTTTGATTATTCTCACAAACCAGCACAAGGAAATAGAAATAGCCTGAGTGGCAATGGTGGGAAATTAGAAAGAAAGACAAGTGCTATAGGACACACATGAGGCAAAGATAGGGTGGGGTGGGCAGGTCTGACGCAGCTGACGACCGCAGCCAGCACTGAACTGTGGACAGCTGTATTTATCATGTGTCTTTAACAAGGTAAATCTTAACACCTGGGGTAAATATTAGCCTTATGGAGGAAAAGCTGTAATAAGGAAACTACACAGGAGCTACGTGACTTCTGGCAGGTGAAAAGAATGTTAATCTAGGAGGAGGGAAAAAACAAAGCCCTGTTTTTCTTTTTAACTTTGGTGAATATGTTTCTTTGAAAAAATATTTTTCTTTGTGTTTTTCTTTCTTGAATTAAGGTCGTTTAAAGAAGTATCCCATAAAACTTTTGCTCTAAGATAAGGCAAATGTGGTATTAATGGATGAAACGCTGTGTGGTTTGAAGTAAGGCTTAACATTTTTGGATATTAAGCCAAACAAGAATAATGAAGCTTTTGGAAAGTTGGAATAGCACATCCCTCATTTCTTTCATTGTAAAGCCACAGCAAAAGACACAGATATGGGTAAAAGATAGAAGAACTGAATAAGTTTTTCTTCTTCCTTAGAAGTTTTTATTAATTAACTTTACAGAAACGGAGTTTCGTTTTTGGCATTCAGGGAACCTTATCATTTCCATGTTTACAAATTTTCTTCTAAGTCAGTATCTTAAAGGAGAAGTGTGTAACTCAAGGCATTAAGCTACATTAATTTGACTTCTAGAAATTGAATCCCTGTTTCTCTAGTACATTTAGAATTTGCATCACATGTTTTGAATTTGAAATGATGTCAGGATGCTAAGTAGATCGATCTTAGCTTCCTGAGTTGTGTGTTCACTTGAAGTAATTACATTTTTCTTGGCTTCCTTGTTTATCAGTTTTTTGTGGGGGAGGCACTCAGATTTATGAGAAAACCGTAATTAGTTTGGTGTGTGTTATGAAAGTTACAGCTTTGCTTCCTGGGTTGTTACTGGATTATTCTTTTCTTAGTTTCTTCAAAACGTTGCTAGTTAACAGGCTTCTGAACAAAAAAGGAAAAACAGATCTAGGAGGAGAAGTGGGGGGGGGGGCAGCGGGTGTTCCCTGAACGCTTCCCCAGGCTGTGAGGGGTCCTACCACCTCACAGTCCTTTCCCCACAATTATCTTGCAATTTTTTTCTTAGAGAAAATTTTGTGAAACCAGGGATAAAGCCAAAACTTCATGTTATTTTCAAATATGAGTTCCGTTGCAGAACCAAAGCAGCACACACAGTTTGAAATATCCAATGAAGGGGCGGTGCCTGTGGCTCAAAGGAGTAGGGCACCGGCCCCATAAGCCAGAGGTGGCAGGTTCAAACCCAGCCTTGGCCAAAAAAAAAAAAAAAAGGTAGGTTGCATGGCGGCTCCTGTGGCTCAGTGAGTAGGGTGCCGGCCCCAAATACCGAGGGTGGAGGGTTCAAACCCGGCCCCGGCCAAATTGCAACAACAAAAAAAAAGAAATATCCATGAAGTGTTTGAGAAGGATGTGGCTAATGAACGCACAGTACGCTGATGGGTCGAGAAGTTCTGATGCACTCAGGAACCTCTGGGAGCCACCGTGAGAAGGGTGGATGGACAGGGTGGTGGGTCAGAAGGACAAAGGGTAGAATCAGGTAGACCATGCAGGACAAGGGAAGGGTCCCCCTACTCTGAGTCAGCTGAGGGGTCGACGGAAGAGTTTGAACAGAGGAGAGACATGACTTGGCTCACTCTTTGACAGAATCCCTCCAGCTGCTCTGCTGCCCACACATTATAGGGAGCGAGGGTGGAAGCAGAGAGACCAGCTAGGGAAGCAATCATCATCCTGGCGGGCAACATGGCTTGGACTAGGGAGGAAGTAAGTGGAGCAGGAAGCCAGAAGTCAGGTGGAGGCCAGGCGTGGTGGCCAATGCCTGTAATCCTAGCACTCTAGGAAGCCAAGGTGGGTGGATCACCTGAGCTTAGGAGTTTGAGACCAGCATGGGCAAAAGTGAGACCCTGTCTGTGCTAAAAGTAGAAAAACTAGCCAGGTGTGTTGGTACACACTTGTAATCCCAACTCCTCGGGCCTGAGCTCAAGAGTTTGAGGTTGCTGTGAGCTATGGCACCACAGCAGTCTACTGAGGGTGACAGAGTGAGACTCTGTTTCGAAAAAGAAAAAATAGTAGCCAGATGGAAACTAATTTTTGGAGGCAGATCCGACAGGGTTCACTGAGGGATTAATTGAGGGGTGCGAGAGAAAGAGAGGAGTCGGGGTGACTCCAAGGTGTTGGTGGAAGCATCCGGAAGCATGGAGCCACCGTGACTAAGGTGGGGGAAGTCTCAGGGAGGGGCAGGTTTGTGGAGTTGAAAAGCAGAAGGGTGGTTTTGCAGGTGTTGAGGATAAGGTTCCTGGGACTGAGCCCCAGGGTCCTCCAATTAGGGGTCCTCAAACTACGGCCCGGGGGGCCACATGAGGCGGTGTGATTGTATTTGTTCCTGTTTTGTTTTTTCAAAATAAGCTATGTGCAGTGTGCATAGGAATTTGTTCATAGTTGTTTTTTTTTTAATTATAGTCTGGCCCTCCAACGGTCTGAGGGACAGTGAATTGGTCCCCTGTTTAAAAAGTTTGAGGACCCCTGGTAGAGGTTGGGAAAAAGAAGGAGCCTGAGAAGACGCAGCCAGGGAGGTAGGAAGAAATCCAAGAGAGAGGGGGTTGTCCCGAAAAGACAGTGTCTTAAGAAGGGGCATGGTCAGCTGTGTGAAAGTAAAAGGCCCAGGTGGACGCAATGGCTCACATCTATAATTCCAGCACTTTGGAAGGCCAAGACAGGAGAATCGGTTGAGGCCACAGTTTGAGACCAACTTAGGCAGCATAGCAAAAAAAAAAAAAAAATAGAAAAATGAGCTGGGCTTGGTGGTGTATGCTGGTAGTCCCAGTGTTTTGAGAGGCTGAGGAAGGAGGATCACTTGGGCCCAGGAGGTGGAGGCTGCGGTGAGCTATGATGATACCTCTGAACTCCGCAGCCCAGGAGACAGAGCAGGACCCTGTCTCAAAAGTGGAAGAAAGGAAGGGAGGGAGGGAGGGAGAGAGGGAGGGTGGGCAAACCCTAAAATGACCCCTGCCAGGCCCCCCAACCTGATCATTGCCTTTTTAGTTTAAAAAATAACTTCACCGAGGTATAATGTACATCCTATTTACATTATATTTGCATATAACTTACATACGATAAAAGCATCCATTGGAAGCATGGGTTTGATCATAATCAAGCACGTTTCTACTATCCCCAAAAGGCCTCTTGTCCCTTTGTCCCTTTGCAGTCAATCCCCTTTTCAACCCTTGGCCCCAAGAACCTGCTAATTTGCATGTCGTCACTGTAAACTAGTTTTGCCTGTTTCCTGAGTTAATATAAATGAAATCATAGGGGTTGTACTGGTGTTTTTTTGTTTTTTGATTTTTTTTTTTTTTTTTATTGTTAGGGATTCATTGAGGGTACAATCAGCCAGGTTACACTGATTGCAATTGTTAGGTAAAGTCCCTCTTGCAATCATGTCTTGCCCCCATAAAGTGTGACACACACCAAGGGCCCACCCCCCTCCCTCCGTCCCTCTTTCTGCTTTTCCTCCCCCCCCCATAACCTTAATTGTCATTAATTGTCCTCATATCAAAATTGAGTACATAGGATTCATGCTTCTCCATCCTTGTGATGCTTTACTAAGAATAATGTCTTCCACGTCCATCCAGGTTAATACGAAGGATGTAAAGTCTCCATTTTTTTTAATGGCTGAATAGTATTCCATGGTATACATATAACACAGCTTGTTAATCCATTCCTGGGTTGGTGGGCATTTAGGCTGTTTCCACATTTTGGCAATGGTAAATTGAGCTGCAATAAACAGTCTAGTACAAGTGTCCTTATGATAAAAGGATTTTTTTCCTTCTGGGTAGATGCCCAGTAATGGGATTGCAGGATCAAATGGGAGGTCTAGCTTGAGTGCTCTGAGGTTTCTCCATACTTCCTTCCAGAAAGGTTGTACTAGTTTGCAGTCCCACCAGCAGTGTAAAAGTGTTCCCTTCTCTCCACATCCACGCCAGCATCTGCAGTTTTGAGATTTTGTGATGTGGGCCATTCTCACTGGGGTTAGATGATATCTCAGAGTTGTTTTGATTTGCATTTCTCTAATATATAGAGATGATGAACATTTTTTCATATGTTTGTTAGCCATTCGTCTGTCATCTTTAGAGAAAGTTCTATTCATGTCTCTTGCCCATTGATATATGGGATTGTTGGCTTTTTTCATGTGGATTAATTTGAGTTCTCTATAGATCCTAGTTATCAAGCTTTTGTCTGATTGAAAATATGCAAATATCCTTTCCCATTGTGTAGGTTGTCTCTTTGCTTTGGTTGTTGTCTCCTTAGCTGTACAGAAGCTTTTCAGTTTAATGAAGTCCCATTTGTTTATTTTTGTTGTTGTTGCAATTGCCATGGCAGTCTTCTTCATGAAGTCTTTCCCCAGGCCAATATCTTCCAGTGTTTTTCCTATGCTTTCTTTGAGGGTTTTTATTGTTTCATGCCTTAAATTTAAGTCCTTTATCCATCTTGAATCAATTTTTGTGAGTGGGGAAAGGTGTGGGTCCAGTTTCAGTCTTTTACATGTAGACATCCAGTTCTCCCAACATCATTTACTGAATAGGGAGTCTTTCCCCCAAGGTATGTTCTTACTTGGTTTATCGAAGATTAGGTGGTTGTAAGATGTTAGTTTCATTTCTTGGTTTTCAATTTGATTCCAAGTGTCTATGTCTCTGTTTTTGTGCCAGTACCATGCTGTCTTGAGCACTATGGCTTTGTAGTATAGACTAAAATCTGGTATGCTGATGCCCCCAGCTTTATTTTTATTACTAAGAACTGCCTTAGCTATACGGGGTTTTTTCCAGTTCCATACAAAACGCAGAATCATTTTTTCCAAATCTTGAAAGTACGATGTTGATACTTTGATAGGAATGGCATTGAATAGGTAGATTGCTTTGGGAAGTATAGACGTTTTAACAATGTTGATTCTTCCCATCCATGAGCATGGTATGTTCTTCCATTTGTTAATATCCTCTGCTATTTCCTTTCTGAGGATTTCATAGTTTTCTTTATAGAGGTCCTTCACCTCCTTTGTTAGGTATATTCCTAGGTATGTCATTTTCTTTGAAACTATGGTGAAGGGAGTTGTGTCCTTAATTAGCTTCTCATCTTGACTGTTATTGGTGTATACAAAGGCTACTGACTTGTGGACATTGATTTTATATCCTGAAACATTACTGTATTTTTCGATGACTTCTAGGAGTCTTGTGGTTGAGTCTTTGGGGTTCTCTAAGTATAAGATCATGTCGTCAGCAAAGAGGGAGAGTTTGATCTCCTCTGCTCCCATTTGGATTCCCTTTATTTCCTTGTCTTGCCTAATTGTATTGGCCAGAACTTCCAGCACTATGTTGAATAGTAAAGGTGACAGAGGACAACCTTGTCTGGTTCCAGTTCTAAGAGGAAAAGCTCTCAGTTTTACTCCATTCAGTAAAATATTGGCTGTGGGTTTGTCATAGATAGCTTCAATCAGTTTTAGAAATGTGCCACCTATGCCTATACTCTTCAGTGTTCTAATTAGAAAAGGATGCTGGATTTTATCAAATGCTTTTTCTGCATCTATTGAGAGGATCATGTGATCTTTATTTTTGCCTCTGTTAATATGGTGGATAACGTTTATGGACTTGCGTATGTTAAACCAGCCTTGCATCCCTGGGATGAAGCCTACTTGATCATGATGAATGACTTTTTTGATGATAAGCTGTAATCTATTGGCTAGGATTTTGTTGAGAATTTTTGCATCTATATTCATGAGTGAGATTGGTCTGAAATTCTCCTTTTTGTTTGGGTCTTTTCCTGGTTTTGGTATCAGGGTGATGTTTGCTTCATAGAATGTGTTAGGGAAGATTCCTTCTTCCTCAATTTTTTGGAATAATTTCTGCAGTATAGGAATAAGCTCTTCCTTGAAGGTTTGATAGAATTCTGGAGTGAAGCCATCTGGACCAGGGCATTTTTTGGTTGGAAGATTTTTTATTGTTTCTTTGATCTCAGTGCTTGAAATTGGTCTGTTCAGGAGCTCTATTTCTTCCTGGCTGAGTCTAGGGAGAGGGTGTGATTCCAAATATTTATCCATTTCCTTCACATTGTCAAATTTTGGGGCATAGAGTTTCTGGTAGTATTCAGAGATGATCTCTTGTATCTCTGTGGGATCAGTTGTTATTTCCCCTTTATCATTTCTGATTGAGGTTACTAGAGATTTTACTTTTCTGTTCCTCGTTAGTCTGGCCAATTGTTTATCTATTTTATTTATTTTTTCAAAAAACCAACTCCTTGTTTCATTAATTTTCTGAATGCTTCTTTTGTTTTCAATTTCATTGATCTCTGATTTGATTTTGGATATTTCTTTTCTTAGAAAAGTTTAGGCTTTAGGCTTAGATTGTTCTTCTTTTTCCAATTCCATAAGATCTCTTGTGAGATTGTTGATGTGCTCTCTTTCTGTTTTTCGAATGTAGGCATCTAAAGCGATGAATTTTCCTCTCAAAACTGCTTTTGCAGTATCCCACAGGTTTTGGTAGCTTGTGTCTTCATTGTTGTTATGCTCAAGGAAGTTAATGATTTCCTGTTTTATTTCTTCCTGCACCCATCTGTAATTCAACAGAAGATTGTTTAATTTCCATGCCTTTGGGTGGGGTCGAGCATTTTTGTTAGAGTTGAGTTCCACCTTTAGTGCCTTATGGTTTGAGAAGATACAAGGTAAAATTTCAATTCTTTTAATTCTGTTGATATTTGTTTTGTGTCCCAGGAAATGATCAATTTTGGAGAATGTTCCATGGGGTGATGAGAAGAATGTATATTCTTTATCTTTGGGGTGGAGTGTTGAGTGTTCTATATGCGTCTATCAAGCACAGTTGTTCTAGGGTCTCATTTAAATCTCTTGTATCTTTGTTTAATTTCTGTTCAGAGGATCTGTCCAGCTCTGTAAGAGGAGTGTTAAAGTCCCCTGTTATTATGGTATTATCAGATATCATATTGCTCAGACTGAGTAAGGTCTGTTTCAAGAATCTGGGAGTATTTAAATTGGGTGCATAAATATTTAGAATTGAAATGTCTTCTTGTTGTATTTTTCCCTTCACCAATATAAAGTGACCATCTTTGTCTTTTTTGACTTTAGTTGCTTTAAATCCACATGTATCTGAAAATAAGATTGCAACTCCTCTTTTCTTCTGAATTCCATTTGCCTGAAAAATTGTCTTCCAACCCTTGACTCGGAGCTTTAATTTGTCTTTTGAAGGCAGGTATGTTTCTTGCACACAGCAAATGGATGGCTTGTGTTTTTTAATCCAGTCAGCCAATCTATGTCTCTTCAGTGGGGAATTCAAGCCATTAACATTTATTGAGATAATTGGTAAGTGTGGTAGTATTCTATTCATCTTATTTTGTGAGAGTCCATTGCTTAGTTTTATCTTTTGCATCAGCGTGGAGGTTAGATTCTGTCCTTTAATTTCTGAGTTCTTACTTTGCTGCTGATCCATTGTGGTGGTCAGTGTGCAGAACAGGTTGAAGTATTTCCTGTAGAGCTGGTCTTGTTGTGGCGAATTTCCTCAATGTTTGTATATCCGTAAATGATTTGATTTCTCCGTCAATTTTGAAGCTTAGCTTAGCAGGGTACAGAATTCTGGGCTGGAAATTGTTCTGTTTAAGTAGATTTAAGGTAGATGACCATTGTGTTCTTGCTTGGAAAGTTTCATTAGAGAAGTCTGTGGTCACTCTGATGGATTTGCCCCTGTAGGTCAACTGGCGCTTACTCCTGGCAGCTTGCAGAATCTTTTCTTTTGTCTTGACTTTAGACAGGTTCATCACAATGAAATGGAGGGGAGATGAAACAGGTGTGTCTCTTGACTGCAGTGGTGGATACACAACTATGCATTTGTCAAAACTCAAAGAACTTCATACCACAAAGGCTGGATTTTACTCTATGTAAATTTGACCACAGCTTAGAAAAACAACAAAGCTCTAGTTTACAGGAATCTTTTAGGGGAGCTGTGAAGTCAGGCCTCACCTCTTCTGATTTACGTATATATTCTTTTTTCCCTCTACTTTCTTGCCAGCGCCGTCATGCATTGTAAAAGATTCTTTTAGAGTTTTTGTTCAGAGCACCAGCCTAAGGAAGGAGACACCATTTTTTAACCTCAAAGGGGCCTCGTCCAAAGGAGGAAGACAAAATAGGCAGGCCAAGGAGAGCCTCCTCCCCAACAGCCCTGGCTAGCAGCTCCCTCGGGCGTTTCGGGGCTCCCCAGACCTGCCTGAGATCACATAACTTTTCCATAATGACATAATGGCTATAATTAACTGGCATAAAAATGTGATGCACAAAATGTGGCCAGGCTCACAGCCAGGGAGGCGGCACAGTGTGACTCACAGCACCGCTGCAGGCCACAGCAGGGCAGGCACAGAAGGGCCGATGGCCAGATCAGGCTTGCGAGAGAGCCTCGCAGACCTGCACGTATCCCCTCGTGCAGATGGCATCGAGGTCAGGACTCTGGAGATGGGCCTGACTCAGTCCCAGTCAGCGTCCAGAGGGACTCAGGGCCTATGCTCCACCTTGAAGAGAAACAGAATCTCCAGTATCCCCAGCATGACCAACCACCTGGAACTGTCTCTGGGCCTCTGTTTCAAAATTACCTATCTCAAGGGGCAGTGGTGAGGATCCAGTAAGCTTCTTTGTGCAAGGCACTCAGCACCATGCCTGCCCCTCGATAACTATTGGCCATTATCATCCTCACCCCCACTTAACAGATGAGGTCACTGAGGCTCAGGGCTGTTAAGGGACTTGTCCACAGCCTCACAGCCACTAGCTTGCAGAATTGGGTCTGTTAAAGCCTGTGGGGGGCAAGGTCTTACCCAGACAGACATTTCCAGGCCTCAAGTGGGACTAAAAATATTCCAAGAAGGGCAAAGTGGCTCCCCTGGGCCCTTTCCACCCAGCTCTGAGCACCTCTACACTGGCTGCACTCTTAAACGCCCATCCCTTTCTCTGCATTTGTTTCCCAGGCCTAAACCCCTCCTCGATTCACCATCCTCATCTCAAAGCGCAGGATTCCATTTCATTTACTGAGAGCCTTCTAGCTACCAGCCACTGCCTGGGACTCTGGGGTACAGCAGTGAGGGAGGCAGACAAAGGCCTGTCCCCATGGAGCTGACAGGCTCATGGAGGGCTGGAGTAATAAGTTTAAAAACAGCCCACTTAATAACAAATTGTGATTAGGTCTATGAAGGAAGCACATAGAGAAAGCCTCGTACACAAGGCAATGTTTAAGCCAGAACCTCAGGGATGAGAAGGTCCCAGATGTTGTCAGGAATAGAGAGTTCCAGGCAGGGGGCAGAGCTGGGGCAAAGGCCCTGGAAAACCACCTCCAGGATTTAGGGAACTGCAAGAAGCCGTCTGTGGCCAGAAGGTGAGGGTGGGAAGGGGGTGGGTAGCAGGTGAAAACAGCAGGCAGGACCTGGGTCGTGCATAGCCTTGTCCGCCAGTGGAGTCTTTTGGCTTTGACTGTGAGTGGGGGATGGGAAAGGCCACCCCGGGGCTCTGAGCAGAGCATGCTGTCCAGGGAGTGGGTGCTGAGGAGGCAGGTGGATAGAAGGGAGATTCAGTGGCCTAGGCAGGGCTAACAGCAACCAGGACTAGAGCAGGGGCAGTGTGGTGGCAAGAGGAGGACGGATGGGGCTCCTGAGGACCCAGGGCTCATTCTTCTCTAACTCTGCTGTCCACTGTGCCACCCACCCTTTGTCTGAACTTATTTCCTAACTCCAAATTCCTATCCCAGGAAGCCCTCCTCATTCTCCCACCCTTCAGCTTGCACCCTAGGGACCTCTTTCCCTATCTACATCTCTGATTGTTGAGAAGATTCTCCTGGAGCTGTGCACATCCTTGTCGCCCAGAGCCACCACTTATAGCTGTAGAATCAACAGCTGTAGGTGAGGGTGGACAGTCTAAGGCTGGGGATACTCCTTGAGATCAGAGGCCGAGGGCAAGCTGATTTCCAAGGGGAACTGCTTTTTCCCAAAACATTTTTAATGTCCTCCTGCCTCAAAGAGACTGCAGCTCTGGATCCCAAGGGTTTTGGAGTCATGGTGACTTTGTTCCCCTAGTCCTAGCTGCTACACGACTAATGCTGGGCTAGAAACTCCTCCCCACATCCCATACCTAGTCACCAGGACCTGGTCCTAGCAACTTTCTTCCAAACCCTAACTCACATCTTTCCCTTCCTTAACCCCCTCAAGGCCAGGACCTTGCTTCCTTCACTCTCCCAAGAAACACCTACGGAGTACCTACTCGTGTACCTGGTCCTAAGCTGGCCACTGGAATCAAAGATGGCCAAGTATAGCCATGCCTGAGGGGTTCACAGTCTGGGGAAAGTAAACAGGCAAACTCATGGTGGGGATGATGGGGAAGATGGTGGGAAGGTTGGGGATGGTGCGGATGGTGGTGGGGATGGTGGGGAAGGTGGGGATGGTAGGGATGGTGGTGAGAATGATGGGGAAGATGATAGGTATGGTCAGGATGGTGGGGAAGATGGTGTGATAGGGATGGCAGTGGAGATGGTAGGGATGGTGGTGGGGATGGTAGGGATGGTGGAGATGGTGGGAATGATAGCAATAGTGGTGGGAGTGGTATGGATGGTGGAGATGATGGGCATAGTGGTGGGGATGGTGGGGAAGGTGGGGATGGTGGTGGGAATGATGGGGAAGATGACAGGGATGGTGGAAATGGTAGGGAAGATGGTGGGGATGGTAGGGATGGTGGGGATGGTGGTGAGAATGATGGGAAAGATGATAGGTATGGTCAGGATGGTGGGGAAGATAGTGTGATGATAGGGATGGCAGTGGAGATGGTAGGGAAGATGGTGGGGATGGTGGAGATGGTGGGGATGGTGGTGGGGATGGTGGGGATGGTGGGGATGGTGGTGGGGATGGTAGGCATGGTGGAGATGATGGGGATGATAGTGAGGATAGTGGTGGGAGTGGTATGGATGGTGGAGATGATGGGGATGGTGGGGATGGTGGTGGGAATGATGGGGAAGATGACAGGGATGGTGGGGAGGGGAGGGAAGATGGTGGGGATGGTGAGGATAGTTGGCATGAGGACGGGGATGGTGAACGAGAGGGTGGGGATGGTGAAGATGATGTTGGAGATGAGGGCACCCACTTTTTGAGGTTCACTAGGTTCCAGGCATGATACACACTTGACATCTAATCCTCTTAACAGCCCAGTGAGGTAAGAGTCATTATTTTCATAGTGAGTAACACTACTTACTAAGTGCCAGGCACTCTTCTAAGTTCTTTACAAGTGTTAACCAAACACAGGCAGGTACTATTATTGCCCCTATTTTGCAGATGAAGACATTGAGACACAGAGAAGTTTAATAACTTGTCTGAGGTCACACAGGCAGTCATCAGCAGAGCAGAACGCATTTACTATGATGAATGTGGGGACAGCGGGCATTATAGGACAAAGGCATCCATCCTCCTGGCAGAGCAGGGAAACATCATGAAGGAGGCGACACATTAAGCAAGTCCCCAGGGGTTAGTAGGGGGTGCCAGGTGGGCATGAGGAAGAGGGTGTTCCAGGCAGGAGGATCAGTGGAGCGCAGGCCCAGAGTCATGTTCAGAGAACTGGACATGGTCAGCATGACTAGATTATTGGGGTGGGGACCCTCAGGCTGGAGAGGTGGAAAGAGGTAAGATTCCACAGGACTCTGCAGACCAAGCTGAGAGGCTTGGAATGTATCCTGAGGGCCATAGAAGTCTGTAGCCCCCTTGTCTCTCCCCTTAACTGCTAAGTCCTACTTTCCACCTTGCTGGGTGCTGAAGAGATAAACCCTCCTTAAACCAGGCCTGCTCAGTGACCTCCACCTGCTCCCCAATTTTGTCACCTCTCAGGCCAGCCCACTCCCACACCCAGGCTCAACATATGGATTCTGCTCCATGCTCATGGCCCTTGCCCCTTGTCACTCTACCCACATGTCCTCAGTTCTTCCACCTGTCCAAAGCCTGTTCCTCCCCTGGGCTCATCTTGGCGTGGGGGCTCCCTCCTCCAGGAAGCCCTCCCTGACCACTCCAACCCATATGAGCTTCCATCCCACCTCTTTGCAGCTACACAGAACTCAGGATCCACTCCCTGGGAGGAATCCTGGGCTTCCAGCTTTCTTTTCACCAGTCCTTCTGTCCCCTCAGCTAAAATATGAGATCCTTATGGACCAAGACTGAATCCCATAATGAGGTGTAAAGGGTTTCTGAATGTCCCATGCTGTGCCCAGCAGCATGGCCTTCCCACGCTGTGCTCTGTGCCCCAAGGTACTTCACTTAGTCCTCATAGTTATCCTGCAACTTGAGGAAACTGAGCCTCAGAGAGGTGAAGGAATTTCCAAGGTCACAGATTAGGATTTGACTTCAAGTCTACCTGCCTCTCACACCTTGCCTGGATCCCATCACTTCCCAAGGGAAGTACACAGCAGGTGCTTAGTAGAAAGTCAGCCTGAGAGTCACCTTCTATGCAAAGTCCAGCCATGGCTTTGTTCTTTCGGATCAGGTTCTCCAAAGGGCCCCTAGCTGACCTGCCAGTTACTGCTGTGGACACTGGCCGGCAATAACACTGGGGTCCATATGTGCCCACGAATCCTCGGAAGCTGGAGGCTGAGGTTTCAGAGGTTCAGAGTTCCTCTGACAGATGCTGGCCTGGACTCATCCCAAAGGCTATGGGCAGAAATCTGAACTGAGGCCCCAAAGAGCCCAGGCAGGGCCACAGGTACAGCTCACATCACTCTGCTCTGCCCTTGTGCAGCCAGGTAGTCACAATCACAACAGACATTCGCTCAGCCCTGACTGTGTGCCCAGTGGCGTGCTACGCTCTCCTGGACATGTCTCTCTCCCCTTTTCTCTTGGCAATATTGTCATTATCCCCTGCACAGATGAAGACACTTGACGCATTTACTCTGCCATCCAATCACCCATTGAGTCTGCAAATATTTATTGAATGCCTACTATGTGCCAGGCCCAGAGCCCAAAATAGGGCTACAAAAATATGCAAAACACACAATCCCAACTCTTTAGAGCATAGCATCTGCGTATGTCTGGCTTTGGCTTCCAAACAAAAGCTCCACCTGGGTGGGGGAATACAAAGGCCTCATTAATTACCGAGGGTAGGGAAGGGCGGGCGAACAATTTAACACATCCAGAACTGAGCTGCAGTCGTTGCTGGACCAATAGACCCGTTCTCTTGTCACCCAAGTCAATCAATGGAGAAGCAGATGAAAGATCAACAGTTTCACTTTTATTTACAGAAAAGCCGGCAATTCAGGACAACAGGGAGGGTATCTCCTCAAAGAACTGCTCTGCCCCCCTTTCTCTTTGTTACTTTTTATTTTCACAGTAAAAGTAAACATCAGCAATGTTATTACTCATCATAGTACAGATAGGATTCCCCCTCGTAGGTTGCAAAGTTAGACAATATTTTCCCATCTTAAAGTGGTTATATCTTTGAAGCATTTTTATTCTAGATTAAATTTATAGTCAACACTTCACTGGGTACACAGAGTGTCCTGGGTCCTTGACCGGGACCATGGAGTCCAGTTCCCCAACTTATCTCTGACAGCAGGCCTTGGAAGCGAATAAACAATCTCCAGATGTCGGCACATAGGCTCCTCCGGCTGCCCGACCAGCAGTGCCCTGCCAGAAACGGCCATTCAGGTGAACAGTGGCTGGTGACCCAAGCACCATCGCAATCATTTATCTTGTCAGGTTGCACGGGGGACACCCCAGAGGAAAAGCCCCATGAGCCACTGGACATGCACTCTGTGAGTTGCTCTCACAGAGGGATATCTGGGACATGCTGAGTGTCCCCTAGCCCCTTCTCCCTAACAATATGGGGGGAGAGGATACAGAGGTGCCAGTCAGAGCAACAGGAGGAGAAACAGGACCATGGCATGCCACCCAACCCAGGGAGGGTGCAGATCATGACGTCAAAGCCAACATGCTGCTGAAGACTGACCTTGGGCTTTGGCAGCAAGGGGATCCTCAGAGGGACTCTCTTGGGGTGGCGTAGGCCTGAAAGGGCATGAAGAATGGAGCCAGACAGACCAGGAACCACAGGTGGGGAGGCATCTTCAGGATCATGTTACCCAGGCAGAGGGTTTCTGATGTGGCTGAGCCATGCTGAGATAGAAACTGCCCAGGCCATTCCCCCCAGCTGCAGATAGAGAAACTGAGGTACACATAGCAAGGTGGATTTTACCCAGGCATACAGTGGAGCTGCCCAGGCATACGGTGAAACTGCTGGGCAGCTCCTGAATCATAGGGTCCCACACTCCAAGTCCTGCATGGCTTCCTTGTGAGGCCCCATCATGCCCGTGTGACTGGCCGTGCAGCCAGGAGCAGTTATGCACAGGCTTGTTACAGAGGCTGGCGGTGCAGGTCGGGGGAAGGGGAGGTAGGAGATATTGGCTTTGACCTTGGCCTCTAGCCAACTTCCTGCTCCAGCTTCTTTCTTTCCTGGGCCCCTTCTCACTGTTTCCTCTCTCCTGGCCTCTGTTGGCATCTAGACTCCCTGTTAGCAGAGCTAAGGTCAGGGTCAAGCCCCCCTCATTAGACTGTCTCTCCAAGACAAGGCCTGAGCTTCTCCTACCATACCAGGGACTACCCCAGGCCTCCTCCCTCAGACTAGTGGCTCTGCCTAGGAAGAAGCTGAGCCTTCCCATCAAACTGGGGGGCCCTCCAGGTAGACCTGTGATTCCTCTGTCTTCTGGGAACTCTCTGGGAGACTGGCCAGCCGTGGTTAGCTTATCCCTGTTTGGGGGTCAGTAAAATGGAATCTGAGAAGTGGATGTTTGAGGGCAGCTGCCTCAGGCCCACATCCTTCTGAAGACCTTGAGGTGAGGGACGACTTCTGGACTCACACTAACCTGGGCTTGTGTCCCATATCACCACCCCCCAGCCACGGGACCTCAGGCAATTTACCTAACCTCCCGGAGCCTCTATTGCCTCATCTGTAAAGCACAGTGGTAGCTGCCTGCCTCGTGTGGTTGGTGAGAGGTAAATGACATCATGTTTGTCAAATGTTTAATGCAGGGCCCGGCACAGGGTGAGCATACCACAAATGGGTGCTATTATAATCATTATAAAAGGAATCATGAGAGATGCCCACACCTCAGGGATGCCCGGAGCTCTACAGTTTACAAAGCACTTCTAGCTGTGGTCACATGGGAGCCTTGACAAGACCGTGAGGAGACTGAGATGAAGGTTCTAAGCGGAGGCTACACAGGCTGAGGCTCCTGGTTGCTGTCCTCCTGGCTCTGGCCTGCTACTCTTAACCTGCCAGTTGACAGTTCCCTGTGCCGCATCTGAATGGTTACAAGCTGGGCGCCTGGAGCACATTACTTAACGTCTCTGAGCCTCAGTTTCCTCATCTATAAAACAGGCATAACAGTAGTACCTCTCTCAAAGGTTTGTTGTGAAGAGTGAATGGTGTTATAAGTATAACAGGCTTAGAACATCATCATCTGGGTCAGTGCTGCCGACGTAAGGCTTCACTAATATTATTTTCTGAGTATCTACTCTGTGCCAGGTGTTTCATTTAAAATAGCGCATTTAATCTTTCTAAAAATATTGTTTCCACTGCATAGATCAACTCACTCAGAGTACATGTTGGTTGTGTTCTCTGGGAAGCTGACTCTGAGAAGGAGCTTTGCACACTGGGAGTTGATTGGTATTTGCTCTCAGGATCAACACCTGGCCGTGGAGAGCAGGGTAAGGGAACTGGATTGAGTGGAGAGAGAAGCTGGGCTGTGGTGAACCCCAGCAGAGGCCTCAGCCAAGCCCACCTGCAGCACCAAGGCTAGCATGTCCTTGAGAGTTGTCCAGCACTGTGGGACATGGACACCCAGCTAAAACTCCATTTCCCAGCATCCCATGCAGCTGGTGTGACCACGTAACCAGGATGCATCCAAGTCACCTGAGAGGAAGTGATGAGTGCAACTTTGTAATTATGTCCTTAAAAAAAAAAAAGGAAAGAAAGAAACCTGGCTTCCCTTGTTCCTTGCTCCCTTCTCCTTTGCTAGAATGCAGGTGTGATGGAGGGGCTTAGATGAGACCATGGAAAGGTATTAAGTATTAAGAAGTATTAAGAAGGGTGGAGCAAAGAGACAGAAGGAGCCTGGGTCCCCACATGTCAGTCAGTAACCTCAGCAGTGCTAGACTGCATGATTCCACCATTCCTCTCCTCTTCCATTAAAGGCACTGCTTTTCTGACCTTTGTGACAGCAGTCAAACCTGTGGGCCAACTGATACAAACCAGACTCACCTAGTGGAGAGGGAGCCTGTTGACATTTGATGTCTCTCCTTTGACTCTCTGGGCATATTGTATTTAAATATATACATGAATGCTCCTCTATGTATGGAGGCACGTGTATTTAAATATGCAGGGGACGTGGATTTCCCAGTACGCAAACTCAGTTGTGCAAGAAACACAATTTTATTTGCCTGCAACCAAATACAGTGTAGTTCCAAATACAGTCTATAGTTCCAAGCTCCTTGTTCCCCGGTAGTAGAAACCTAAACAGGCTAATGAGCACCCATGGTCATTTCAGATAATTTGAGGCAATTAGGATTTGTTTGTCTTTGAGAAAATCAGGGTAAGTTCCGTCAATTTAGGAGTTTTTTCCTTCCTGATCCCCACCCCTTCCTCCTTTCCTGGTAGCATTTTAGTTAATGACTTAAATACAGCTTACAGTCTCGCTGACCAGAGCCAGAGCTTCCTGGCATTTGAGCAGACTCAGAGGTAGACATCATGGCATGCAGTCTGTGACCCATCCTTTGAGGAATCTGCCTAGTTCCCAGCTGTGGGGTCTCAGCTGCCTTGGCCCAGGGCCACCTGGTCATGATCCCACAGTGCCATTGCAAACCTTCCTTGGAATTTGGAACTGCTCTGCGCCCCATCAGAGACCAGAGAACTCAGGGTGATGCCAATCTTAGTGATCTTTTTATCTTTAAGGGCCATAAAATATTGGTATCTGACAATTGATGAAATCTTAGATTTACTAAACTTTGGTAGCTTCTAATATTGTCCCCATTTTGCACATAAGGAAACTGAGCCCCAAAGAGGTCACGTTCAGATCATGCAGGTAATAAACAGGCAAGCTGGACAGTCTACACCCCCATCTGGAGGCCATTCTTCCTGTAGGGAGTGTCCTGCCCTTTTCATTTCTTCCTCTTGGTCTTATTTGATGTTCATTTCATAAGGAAGATAATGAATGTTTACCGTGAAGGAAACTGAAGCCAAGAGGGAAGAGACGATTTGGACTTAGTGACCTACCTAGGAAATGGTGGAGCAAGGTCTAGACCAGTGATTTTCAGCCATTGTGCCTCGGCACACTAGAGTGCAGTGACAGGATCTGAGGTGTGCCACAAAAATTTTAAAAGATCATTAATTAGATTATTTCTGAAAGAAGTTCAAAGCACAGCAAGTATATATTTTTTTTTACTCTTTTTTTTTTGATCAACATAATTGAAGTGTGCGGCAGAAGTTTAACTATAGCTTCAAGTGTGCTGTGAGATTAAAAAGGTTGAAAAACAAAACACTAGTCTAGACCCAGGACTCCTCTGGGACTTTCAGTGGACAGGATCCCAACACCCGCAGACCCCCCCACACCCTCACAAACACACCCACATGCACGCCCAAATGCACGTGCGTGCCAGAACACGTGTACGCAGAGCAGACCCGGCCTCACCTCATCCCAATGACTTCATCCCAGAGCACAAAAATCATTACCTGGCACTCGCACTCTGCCCGCCTCCCTGGGCAGCAGAACAGAGCTGCCGGCGGGGAAAGTAGAACCACAAAGCTGTGATTAATTCTCCACCTCAATTATCAGCGGTAACTTGGGAAGGACCTGTCCGCTCCTGAAGCCAGGAAGAGCAACAGCGAAAGAGATTCCTAAGTGCACCAGAGGGAAGCCGGGCTCAGTAACCGGGAGGTGGCTACTGTACAGGGAGGGAAGAGGCTGTGAGCTGCAGCAGGGAGATGAGAGATTGGGGGTTCAAGTCCAGCTTCACTGTGTGGCCCACAACATATCTGTCTTAGTCCATTCTGCAATGCTATACAGCAATGCCTGAGACTGGGTTACTTATAAAGAAAAAATATGTATTCGGCTCACCATTCCGGAAGGCGAAGGGGAGCCAGCATGTGCAAAGATCACAGGCCAAAAGAGAAAGGAAGGGGTAGGTACAAGGCTCTTTTTAACAACCAGCTCTGGAAGGCAACTAACCACTAAAAACTCACTCACCCCCAGAGAAAGCATTAATCTGCTAATGAAGAATCCACCCCCATGACCCAACACCTCCTGTTAGGCCCCACCTCCAATCCTGGGATCGAATTTCAACACAAGGTTTGGGGGACAAATATCCAAACCCTACCACCATCCACAACTGTTTGGGGAGGCCTCTAGGGCTAAGCATCTTTTAATAACAATAACTCCTTGTGTTTGGAAAACAGGGGTGCACTAAATAAGTGACAGTTGAATACCTGAATGGCCACCTCTTTCTATGTACACAAACTTTTACCAACTTCCTCTCTCTTAATTTCATGATATTGGGATGAGTACTCCCATTTTTTAGATGAGGAAACTAAGGTTCAGAGAGGTTGGAACAAAGTACAAGCTTATGACATTAGTTTTATTAATTTCTATGTGCCAATTCTCTCAGACATTATCCTATTCAACCTTCATTCTCTCTTCTCTTTAATGTCTTTATTATCAAACCCACTCCCCCGCCACATACACACATATGAGTCATGGAGTCCAAAGTCATGCCCATTGTTCAGAAAGAGCTGAGCTGTGTGTCCTCCCAAAGGGAACATGACAATGGCTGGAAGGATGTCATCAGAGACTCCCAAGCTTCCATCCTAACATGCCAATTGGCTTAAGCCAATCAGCATGTCCCATCCTTCTGGCCACAGTTATTGATTGGAAAATGAACAGACAACCCAACACAAGCCAATTGACCCTATTCTAATACTTCTTTGAGTCATCACAAAAGTACACTTTTCTTCTCTACGGCACTTGAATCTAGAAACATGGAATCCCAGAAACTTCTTGCAACCATCTTAGGAACACAGCAAGAGAGTCTGACTGAGAATCGGGCTAATACTGAGGCTACAGAACTGAGCACATATGAGCTGCTGGATCAAGCTATACCTGAAGGTCATCCTACCTCTGGTTTTTCAGTGTCATAGGCTGATAAGTTCTCTTTTTTAGTTGAGTTTTCTACAACTTGCAGCTGCTGAAAAGTATTCTAACAAATATAAACACTTTGAACAATATCCCCATGATAAACATAGTGACTGTGTTTATAGGTATCTCATGATCCCAGTAGTTATTAGATAATAGTAGAGCAGGAAGGGGGGAGGGCTATTCCTCCTCCAGCTCCATTCATACTGACACTTCTCCTCACAATTTTTGCTAATGACCTCAAGGTCATAAGTCCAAATACAAATCTGGAGTGAAGCCCCAGAGACTGCTGGGTAAATGTGGAGGTGGAACTAATGTACCCTCAGTGGAAGACACTGGCCAAGGCCAGCCCCATTTCCCCACTTCCATCTGAAAGGAGCCACAGCTCTTTCACAAGCAAGTTCCTCTCTTTTGGGCAGGCCCAGCAGTGACAGTTAACTCTTCCACCCCATCTTTTGCATTTCTGTTGTCTACCTAATTGTATCGCGCACCTCTTGAGACATCTTAGTTTGTAAAATGATTTATTAAGGTTCCTGCAAACTTTAAGTGAAACCTCACCCACTCAACAGAAGCTAGAACCAGAATCCCAGGGAGAGGTCACTGGGATTTGGGGCTTGGGTTCAAGTTCTGGCTCTGCTGCTTCTAGACTGTGTGATTTGGGGCAGATTGCTTAACCTCTCTGTGCGAGGCAGTATCATGGCCCACTAAAGATATCCACACCCTAATTCCTAGAACCTGTGACCATGTCAAAAAGAATTTTGCAGATGTGATAAAAGGGTAAAACTCCTGAGATGAAGAGATTATCCAGGATTATCCAAGGGGTTCCAATCTAATCACACCAATCCTTAAAACTAGAGAATTTTCCTGGCTGTGGTCAGAGGAGGACATGACTATAGCAGAAGGGTCAGACAGATACCACGATGCTGACTGTGAGGCTGGAGGCAGAGAGCTGTGACCCAAAGAAGACAGGGGGGCCTCTAGGGAAAGGGCAAGGAGGTAGATCCTCCCCCCAAGCCCTCCTGAAAGGAACTTACTCCTGCAACACTTTGATTTTAGCCCAGCGAGACCCACATTGGAACTTGACCTCCAGAACCAGAAGACAGTAAACATTGTAGACCTAAAGAAAGAAACTGAGGCAAAATTAAGACAAAGAGTTTATTTGGGCCAACATGGAGGATAGCAGCCAGGGACACATTTCCAAATTGCCTTGGGGGATGTGTCTTCCTGCCTTTGTTACCAGCAGGTTTTTAAAGCGGATACCAAGTTGTTTAACAGGAATTTTCACTGGTTTACAGAGATGACATTGATTAACTATACACTGTTGCACACAATAGGTATGAGTTAAGGTGTACAGCATTTGACATTTTATAGTCCCTTGGCACCAATCAGCCTAGAGCCCACGTAGCAAATGACTTTAAGCTCCAGAAGGGGAGTAAGATGTCACTGCCCTCACATGCTGTCACATTTTAATGTCACTCTGGGCCTGATAATTAAATGGGGCTCTCATTCCTCTGATAAAAAATTTCTTTTGGCTCGGCACCTGTAATTCAACAGCTAGGGTGCCAGCCTCATACACCTGGGCTGGTCGGTTTGAACCCAGCCCAGGCCTGCCAAACAACAATGACTACAACAACAACAACAAAAAAAAAAAATAGCCGGGCATTGTGGCGGGCACCTGTAGTCCCAGCTACTTGGGAGGCTGAGGCAAGAGAATCACTTACGCCTAAGGGTTTGAGGTTGCTGTGAGCTGTGACACCACCACATTCTACTGAAGGCGACATGGTGAGGCTCTGTCTCAAAAATTGAGGTTCTGTCTCAAAAAAAAAAAAAAAAAAAGATTTCTTTTCTAATTTGTATTGTTTAGCCACCAAGTTTGTGGCAATTTTTTACAGCAACCGATACAGACACCAAGCCTCATCTTTCTCATTTGGGAAATAGGTGGCACAGTGCTGACCTCCATGTGCAAACTCCAAGTTGTGAGTTAAGCCCTGATCACAAAGTCCAGGGTTCAAACCCAGGCTTACAGAAGGGCCTGGCTCATCTCTCGCCAGGCAGGGCAAAGGGCTCAGCCCTCACTGCACCTGCACTTGGCCCAGCACTACCCATCCTTCTTTTGGATCTTTGACCTCCAGCTGCCTCACCTGGCCAGGGCCAAAGCAGTAAGGATTAAGGGAGCATCTCCCAGGCCCTGGCCCAGATGCCAGATGTGGTGGGCACCATCTGCTTCTGGCTGTGGGATTCCCAGAAAGGTGGCTAACCTCTCTGCGTCTCAGCTTCTCCACCTGGAAAATGGAAAAGAGTTCTAGAAATACTTGTTGTTAGCTCCCACTCATATGCAGCCTTCTTTTCTCTTTCCCCTTTCTTGTTCTTATTAATAATGAGGTTATTAGTAACAATGAGCTTTACAAAAATCTTATAAGAAAACCGGGACCTTGGACAGCTTAAATTGTCAAGGTCACCAGCAGGCAACCGGCAGGGTGGGATTTAAACCCACCTCTATAGGGCATCAGGAAGGATGCTTGGGACCACCCACAAAGAGGGGCTTCCCGCGCAGGACCTCGCTTTGCCAAGTGCTGATTTCCTGGAGCTGCGGGGCTGGGCCTCACCGGCTGCTCCCCTACCCCCGCCAGACCCCACACACACACACACCCCGCAGGTCGCACTCATCTTTTGCCCTGCTCACGCCATGGAAGGTTTTATTAAGCAAATGAGAGACATGTCTAGCTTTATTTCCAACTGTCCCTTTGGCCCCGGTACGCAGAATTGAAAAAATGGAGCCAATGGACTCCAGCGTTTCTTCCGCGCCCGGGCAGCAGCAGGTTGAGACGCGGCCTGTGATTGGACAGGGGCTGCCAGTTCCTGGGAGCTCTGGCGCCCTGGGGAGGCGGCTTGAGGTGCTAGAGCGCTGATTAGTCACTACTGCGTTCGCCGCCTGCCCTAATCCCTGGCTAAGTGCTTGCTAAATCCATGCTGACGGCTCACTCCCCGGCTAGGGCGTGCCTCTCTTGTGCTGCGCACGCCAGGCAATCCTTCCCTCCCCGCCACCCGACCTGCAAACCTCCAACCGCAGCCGCTAACACCCGGCCCCACCCCACTCCCTAAGCCGAGAGGGGGAAGGACCCTCTGAGTTCTAGTCCAGGCCAACATTCCCACGTCACAGATGGAAAAACTGAAGCCCGGCAGAAAGCCCAGGGCCGGCAGAGCTGCACTTCCCTGTGAAAACACTGGACTGCTGACTGTCATCTCTCGCTCCTGTCTAAACTAAAGGAATTAGAGGATCAAACTGGTGCACTAGGCCCAGGCCTAGCACATAGTAGGTGTTGAGTGACAAATGAATGAACCAGGCACTTTGGGGTCAGCCCAGAACTCCACATTGAACTGGTGCAAAGTATTAGTCTGTGTCTTGAAGACTTCAGTAGGAGAAGTGAAGGGTGAAATATTCTGGAAGGTGAAAATAGAACAGTAAGATGTGCCTATGTTATAGTGATATCTACTAGAAACACAGCCCCTGGTGTCTTTGGAATTGCCTTTTTCCTTTAAAAAATTTTTTTTTCACTTTACAAAATGGAAAATCCTATTATCCATGTCAAATTTCAGTGCTGGCAATTTGCTTGCACATTTCATTTAAACCTGGGAGATAGAAATTACACTTTGTTTTACAAATGAAGAAACTAAACGAAATTAGGGAACTTAAGTCATTTGCCTGAGGTCTGTCAACTAGGAAGAGGTAGAGCCCAGATGTGAACCCTGGCCTGTGCTTTTTTTTTTTTAATGCCTGCTGAATTGAACTAAATATATGTTGAGGACTTTCAGACTTGAGCTTCTATAACTTTGTTGTTATACTTAATACTTTTGAATTGATCTTTTTAAAAAGGTCAAAGTCTATTTCCAGCCTATATGTCCAGGTATATCCCAAAACTTCCAGGAGAAGGCACCCTTTGATTCCCTACCCTCCTCTGGGGGTTGTTCTTTTGCAGAAAATCTCCCCAGAAATGGGCAAGAAGAGTTCAGGCACCAAACAGCCACTTGTCCAGTTTTCATAGAGAAAACCCAAAACTGAGATTTAGCAAAACTGGGCTGTTAGTCTTACGCAACTCATTTCCACAGCCCTTTCCAGATACCGTGCTGGAACTGGAGATAGCACAACCAATAAGACTCTTGCATTCCGTGCCCCTCAGATTCCCCATCTGTACTAGGTTAGAGATGGCAGAGGTAGCATACAGACCCATTCTCTGCTTTACGGCACTGATGGCAGACATTGCTAATTGATTGCAGGACAATTTGCTTCTGAAATATATCTCAGTCTCCCAGCAGCCACCAAGCACAAAGGGTAGAGGTGCCAGGGAAGATGAAATATTTTGTCCTCCTTGGACAAAGGTAGATAAGATTCTTCCTAGCTTTGCCATTCGGCCCAATATTCTCCAATTCTCTCAGGGTTTCTATATTCTCTGTTCCTTGAAAGCATCATCCCTTACCTTGAGTGAAACTGGTGAGATAAGCCAGAGAGCCATGGGGCAGAGCCTCCTTCCCCTCTTCCCTTGTGATGCAGAAGAAGGAAAGTTAGCAAGCCCCCTAGGACTAATTCCTCCCAGGCAGTGTCTCCTAACAGGGCTGCTTCCCAGCCCTCCCAGTGGGGCTTAGCACTTCTGCCATCACACACCAGCCACCTCCCAACCAAGACCACATTGGCTCAGGCCAAAGTTGTAGTAATGACATGTCGGGATCAGCCAGACAAGAATCCCACATCCATCATGTTGTTACCTATAAGCCTTTGCCTATGCCATTTCTCTCTGCTATGACAGCTCTCCTCCCTTACTGTCTAACAAACTCCTATTCATTCATTCAAACCCTATTCAAATGTCATCTCCTCTGGGAAAACTTCCTTGCCCTCCCTTGAGGGAATCACCCATCTGCGTTTTGTGTACGTGATTATTTCCCATAGCCACTATAGTGATCTGTGTCCTTGTCTCTCTCCCTCCCTGGGTTGTAAATCCTTGAAGACAGAAGCATGTCTTATGCCATCAAGATCCTTATGGCTCTGGTGCAGAGAGGGAGCTCACTAAATATTTGTGGACCTAAATATTGATTTAACCCCAAACCTTACATCTGAAAAGCTTAAAACACCCTAAGCTGATGAGCCAAGATAAATGTCATTATTTCCAATTTTCAAGTGACTCAGCTCAGGCAAACAGACATTCCGAAAAGTCACCCGTTCATGTCACTGACCAAGTCAGGGCAAGGACCTGGGAGTCCAAGCTCCTCAGCATTCCAAGAGGGGAAACAGCCCCTCCCTTTGATTCTGTCTATGCACTGGCCAACCCTAAGTGCCCATTAACGTTTTTTCATTGTTTGTATTCCAAGGCTAGAACAGTTAATCCAGGTGGCTAGGGCGTGACCCTCACAGGCTGGGCACAGTGGCTCACATCTGTAATCCTAGGAGGCTGGGAGGCTGAGGCAGGTGGATTGCTTGAGCTCAGGTGCTCAAGAACATCCTGAGCAAGAGTGAGACCTCATCTCTAAAAATAGCCAGGGGTTGTGGTGGTCACCTGTAGTCCCAGCTACTCGGGAGACTGAGGCAAGAAAATCAATCACTTGAGCCCAAGAGTTTGAGGTTGCTGTGTGCTATGAAGCCGCAGCACTCTACCAAGGGTGACAAAATGAAACTGTGTCAAAAAAAAAAAAAATATCAAAAGACAAAGTGTTGATGTCCAATGAACAAAGAGCCCTACAAGTACATAAGAATAATTACTCAAGGCCAGGCACAGTGGCTCACACTTGTAATCCCAGCATTCTGGGAGGCCAAGGTGGATAGATTGCTTGAGCTCATGAGTTCAAGACCAGCCTGAGCAAAAAAGCAAGCCCCCCCTTCTCTATTAAAAATAGAAAAACTGGGTGGCACCTGTGGCTCAATGAGTAGGGCGTGGGCCCCGTGTACTGAGGGTGGGGCGGGTTCAAACCCAGCCCCGGCCAAACTGCAACAAAAAAATAGCTGGGTGTTGTGGCAGATACCTGCAGTCCCAGCTGCTTGGGAGGCTAAGGCAGGAGAATCTCCCAAGCCCAAGAACTGGAGGTTGCTGTGAGCCGTGTGATGTCATGGTGGTAAAGTGAGACTCTGTCTCTACAAAATAAATAAATAAATAAATAAAAATAGAAAAAATGGGGCGGCACCTGTAGCTCAAAGGGATAGGGCGCTGACCCCATATGCTGGAGGTGGTGGGTTCAAACCCAGCCCCAGGCAAAAAAAAAAAAAAAAAATAGGAAAAATGAGGCAAGAGGATCACTTAAGCCCAAGAGTTGAAGGTTGCTGTGAGTTATCACACCACAGCACTCTACCCAGGGTGACATCTTAAGACTCTGGCTCAAAAAAAAAGGGGGGGAGGATAATAACTCAGTAGAAAAATAGGTAAAGTCATGAAGAAGTAAGCCTTGTAACTGAAAATCAATTCAACAATTATTCATTGAGCAACTACTGTATGCCAAGCACTGTTCTAGACATTAGAGGTACGAGGCTGAATGGGACAAGGTCTCTGCTCTCATGGAACAACCTGGTGAGGGGAGGCAAGCAAGAGAACAAACGCGTCTCTCGCATAAGGCAGGTATATGTAGCAAAGTAAAATAGGGTGATCTGAAAGAGGTGACAGATACTCCAGGTGGCCAGGGAATACTTCTCCAGGAGGTGCTGGTATATGAATGCCAAGAACAGGCCAGCCATGCAATGGTCAGGGGTAAAGCACTCCAGAGGAGGGACCAGTGACGTAGTGCGAGGTCTCAAAGTAGGAATGAGCTTGGAATGTTCCAGAAGAAAAGGCCAAGGTGGTTGGAGAGAAGTGGGCAAGGTGGATCTGTAGAGTGCCGGAGGGCCCAGAACATGCAGGGCTCTGTGACCTGCAGAGAGAATTGAGAGTTGAGTGAGTCAGGAAACCATGGAAGGTTTTAAACAAGTGAGGGACATGATCTAGTTCTATTTCAAACTGTCACTTTGGCTGCTGCTTGAAGCTCTGTGACAAAAATGGGGCCACCCCATTGGGGTGGAGCAGAGCTGGAAAGATTCAGGACGTCTGGGGGATATAAACTGACAGCATTTGCTAAGCATAGACTGGAATTTGGTATATTTTTTGCCTTGAAAAACTAGGTAGATGCTGGTGCTTCTTAGATGGGAAAATGGCAGAAGGTGGACAGAAGCTGGTATGGAGAGAAATTTTTAAAAAATAGTAAGAGCTGGGCGGCGCCTGTGGCTCAAGGAGTAGGGCGCCGGTCCCATATGCCGGAGGTGGCGGGTTCAAACCCAGCCCCGGCCAAAAAAAATAGTAAGAGCTCACATTAGTTGAGCTTTTCCTCTGATTGGCATGTTTTACCCTGGAAGATATTCTCAATCCCCACAATATTGATACTTGAGACCAGCTAATTCTTTGTTGGGGAGCCACCACCATACATTGTAGGATGTTCAGCGACATCCTGGGCCCTGCATACTAAATACCAGTAGTGTGCAAATGCATGTACACGTGTGTGTATACACACACACAGACACAGAGCTGGACAACCAAGAAGTGTCTCCAGACCCTGCCAAATAGCCCCTGGGAGAAATCATTTCTAATTGAGAACACTGCTGTATATGGGTTTGTTATCTGATGAAGTGGGTCCAGCCGCCTCGTCAGCCAATATGCAGAGACGGGGTTTCAGGACCAACAAGCTTTATTTTCAGAAGCCCAGCGATTCTGGAGAACAGCAAGAGTAGCCTCTCAATTCTGTTCTGCCTCCATTACAATTCTAATAACTTTCATGAAAGACAAGGAAACCAACCCAGAACATTTTATCTGATAGGAAGTGACATCAAAGTAGTCTCCTTTCCAACAATGCAAAAAGTTTCAATGACAGAAAAGTGATTTTCACTTCAACAAAAAGAGAATCATCAGAAAAAAAACATCATATCAACATCAAAGTAACCTTTACTCTACCAATATCACACCTATTGTCTATGTGTGACTATTTGCTCAGGTCTCCTGAGATAAACAGCCTCCCGATCACAGAGAAACCTTAACTAGATAATCACGGAAGGTGTGTGGGGAAGGCTAAGCAGAGGAGTCAGCTGTCCTAATTCAGCTTTGCTTCTCAGGCTCCATCTTGCAGGACACTTTTCTGGCTTCAGGTTCTGAGATTATATATAATTCTCACAACAACTCTACTAGGTGCATGCTGATATCACCCCCATTTTACAGATGAAGAAACTGCAGCTCGGAGTATTCAGTAACTTATCCAAAGTCAAGGGTTCTTATTTTTGGCCAAGTTTGGTCATTAAGTGCACATTGACCATTGCTATGGTATGAGTGTGTCCTTCCAAAATTCATGCTGGAACCTAAGATCCAAGGTGATTATATTACGAGATAGGGCCTTCAGGTTGGAATTAGTGCACTTATAATAGCACTTGAGGCAGTTAGTTTGCTTCTTTTATCTCCTCTGTCATGTAAGGACACAGCAAGAAAGTGCCATCTCAGAAGCAGAGACCGGAGCCTGCAAATGTTCTCAAGCTAAGAATGTTTTGCCATTCTAAAATGCTAGGGGAAAAAAATATTGAGAGAAGAATATTTTGTTAAATTGTTGTGAAAATTAGATAAAATTCTGTTTCGGTCTCTCCAAATGAAGTTTTATTTGGATATAGCCATACTCATTTGTTACATTTTGTCTATGGCTGCTTTCCTGCTATAATGGCAAAGTTCAGTAATAGCAACCAAGCAACTAAGACTCATCACTCTCTGTGTGGCTGTTTGGTGTACTACAAACCACGGTGCACAGCTACAAGTTGACAATATGCATATCGCTGGGGTGCAGCATTTTCTTTATTACAGTGCATATACATCATGTCAGAACAAGAAGAGTGGATTTCCAATGCCAAACTCTTAAAAATCGTGGTAAAATACATATAAAATTTACCATCTCAACCATTATTTTGGGTGTACTTTCAGCAGCATTAAGTACATGCATAATTACTATGCAATCATCACCACCATTCATCTCCAGAACTCAATTTTTCAGTCTTGCGAAATTGAAACTCAGTACCCATTGAACAAGAACTGTCCATTCTCCCCTCTCTCCACACCCCTGGAAAACACCATTCTACTGTCAAAAGGCAAACTTCAACAGATTATGTTTAATAATCTAATTGGCTACTACTAGCAATTCATGAATCGGGCAGCGTCCCATTGATAGAATAGATAGACACCATTGAATTGAGCAGAGGGGGTTGACTTTTTAGGCAGAAAAGGGCTGAAGAGAGAAAGGAAGCAAGGAACAAAAAGTGGACTAATCATTTCAAAGTTACTTTCCTTCTAGAGTTAAAGCAGACATTTCCTTCTCACACCACCTCAGATTAACTAGCCCCTGAAAAGGATGGCATTGCTAATAAATTACCAAACAGAAAAACAAGCTACCTAAAACAAGAAAGGAAAAAGAGCACGGGGCATAATTGCCCTTGTTTAATTAACTTGTTTTTAATATTAGCCTGTGGCTTAAATTGTTTTGTTTGCAAATTTGTTTTACAGCACTTGAAAAGAACTGAGAGGACAGAAAGAGCTGTAACCCTCCTTCAGCTCCTGCTCTTGCCAGACCATATTCTGAGAACCCTGACAAAGCCAACCTCACAAAGAAGGGGGGGGGGAGGAAAATCAGACACAGCCCTTTCACAGATGCTTTATTGACGAATCTGTTACTGGGTGGCACCGATCACTTTTTTCTTTTCCCTTTGTCCCTATAAAAGCCCAAGCCATTTGCACTTTCTTTCCTTTGTGTATGGTGCCCTTTCCTCCCCCCATTTTTCTCTCTTTCTCTCTCTTTTGCTGAAATCAAAATAAAATTTTACTTCTTTCCACCCTCATTTTTGTGTCTAGAATTCTTTCTCATTCCATGCTATGAGTTTTCACCTTCATACTCCCTATTGGTGGCTGTAAATTTCCTGGGTGTTTTGGAAAACTGCCTGTTTTCTAATTCAGTTTGATGACATGCACCTAGCACAGGTGACTCAGTTCTGGTCTGGTCTGGTCTGTTGAGGCCTAGCACAAGAGGTTACCCCCCAAACAATGGCCTCCTATAAATTTGATTTAACATTACTTAATGTCTCCTTGATTTTGACTAACGTAAGTACCTCATATAAGTGGGATCGTTCAGCATTTGTCCTTTTGGGACTGGCTTATTTCATTGAGCATAATGTCTTTAAGTTTCACATATATATACATGTAGCATGTGCTAGAATTTCCTTCCTTTCTGAGGCTAAATAATATTCTATGTATGTATATACTACATTTGGTTTATCTATTCATCCATCAGTGATAAAATGTCAATTTTTAAGGCACAATGAAATGTGCGTTATTTTATTATCTAATTAGATGGTGAAACATTGTACTTATTATACAATGACATGTTATCTTGTACTAAAAGCATGTAATATGCCTTGGTTGACAATACCTAATATCTATACTATCTGGCCACTTATAGAAAAAGTTGGCTGACCCCTATTTTTGCTTAACTCTGCCTTCATAGCAGCCATGAAGCTCCATTCTAAGTCCCACTGAGTTGCACATCAATGTCAGTGGTCCCATTTCAAACACACATAAATGCTCAAACTTCTATCTGCAACTTTGTGTGGTATTCCCCATAAAGACACTTGACTGTTCCATCTTAACTTTGTGAGTTAAAGCACTGCCACTGGCCCAGAACAACTCCTACACCCAACCCCTAAGCCAGGCCTATTGCTATGCCTTGAATATTTGTCCTTTCCAAACTCATGTTGAAATTTAATCCCTGATGTGGCAGTATTGAGAGGTGGAGCCTTTAAGAAGTGATTGGGTCACGAGGACCCTGCCCTCATGTAGGGATTAATCCATTCTGGATTAATAATTAATGGGTTAATGGCTTAATGGGTTGTTATGGGAGGAGAACAGGTGGCTTTATAAGAAGAGGGAGAGACCTGAGTTACCATGTCAGCATGCTCAGCCATTTGCCATGTGATGCCCTGTGTCACATCAGGATTCTGCAGACAATCCCCACCTGTAAGAAGGCTCCCAACAGATGTGCCCCCTCAATTTTGGACTTCCCAGCTTCCATAACTGTAAGAAATATATTCCATCTCTTTATAATTACCCAGTTTGGGGTATTCAGTTATAGGTAACAGAAAGACAGACCAATACACCTTCTTTTCTTACCCAAACACTTGGTCATTCTGTAAACATTTCCTAGTGCCTCTTCTGTATCCAGACCTTGGGAAGTTGACACTGGGAGGACAAGAGTGATGCTTATGCACCCAGACCTGTCCCTGGCTTTCCCACTCACACACTCACTCAGCACCTTCCTGAAATTAATCATAGAATCTCCAAATTATAAGATCTAAGATGCTAAGGCTCCTCGGCAGGCATGAATTATAAAACCTCCTAAACTTTTTAGTAGAACCTTAGAATGGAAGAAATGTGGGAATTTAGACTCCCTCAGGCAATTGTAGGGTGCTAAAGTGTTGGGGTGAAAAATTAAAACATTGAAATAGTGGAGTTGCTCAACCTGAGTACATAAGAGTTGAAGATTCTTAGGACACTGTGATATCAGAATGTTCTGGGTGGAAGGGATCTTCTAGATGGCAGGAACCACTTCTAATTGGGGCATGAATCCCTTCCTATGCCAGCAGCCTCCCCCTCCCTGACCTCTCCTGGGACTGAGACCTTATCCTCAGGTCTATTCACAGCCTGGACCTACTTTCCACCCACCCTCTCCATTCATTCCCTGAAGACACTGGGAGGACTCCCAGGGTCTCCTCCACCTGCTTGCCCTTCACTTCTCCCATCACCTTGTTGCCTTTCCCTGTCAGCAGGCTAGTCACTGCCAAGTGTCTCCCCAAACATTACCTCCACCAGGATGTGCTCCTTTGTTCCCCCAAGTGGTGGTCACACCCACTCCCCAATAACCACTTGACATCTCAGAGCCTCAGTTTCAGCATCTGCAAAATGGGAAGAATAAAAGTCTGCTCCTTAAGGGTCATTGTGGGAATGAAATTAAACAACAGGGGCCTGAGACAGAAGAGGAGCTCAGGAGATAATAGCTACAGAGCTCTGGGGAATGATCTGGCTCCTGGGCCTTTGCTAGTTGCACCAGGCACAAGGCATCTGTGGTGAGGTGTTGAACATGAGCCTCGAAAGGAGAGGCGGGTGCACCAGGCAGGGAGGGGCCATCCAGGAAGACTCCCTGAAAGATGATGGTTTGTTTCTGCCAGGAACCATTTAGATGATGATGGAAGATTAGGGTCACATGTAGGGCGAGGTCAGCATATGATTTCACCCCAACACTGTAGTTGCAGGTGAGGTACAGGGGCCAGCGTAGAATGGGGGTGGAGCCAAGCATCTCGCCTGTGGGTGGGTTAAGATCTTTGCTATGAGAGAAAGCCAAGAAAAGCAAGCAAGGAAAAGAATTGTGCATTTATTGAACATTTACACTTTGCCCAGTGCTGTGCTAAACACTTGATATGGGCTGCTTTGGTCCACACCAAGGCCAGCATTGGGATTGAAAGTGTAACAGAGGCTCAGCACCCGTAGCACAGTGGTTACAGTGCCGGCCACATGCACCAAGGGTGGAGGGTTCAAACCTAGCCAGGCCAGCTAAACAACAATGACAACTGCAACAAAAATATAGCCAGGCATTGTGGTGGGTACCTGTAGTCCCAGCTGCTTGGCAGGCTGAAGCAGGAGAATAGCTTGAGCCCAGGCGTTTGTGGTTGCTGTGAGCAGTGATGCTACAGCACTCTACCAAGGGTGGCATAGTAAGACTCTCCAAAAAAAAAGTGTAACAGAAGTGTCAGTGTATCTGGGTCCAGATCCCAGCTCTGCTATTGGCTTGCAGGATGACCTTGGGCAGGTCACTTCCCTTTTCTGCATCTCAGTTTTCTCATTGTGAACTAAAATAAATCTTAAGCACCTCCTCCACCTTCCCAAAGCTAAGTGAATGGACCCCCTCTTGGCCAAGGGGACCCAAGAAATAACCTAAAAAGCTGAGTTGCTGGCCAGGAGAAGGGAGGTCAGACACACCTCCTTACACCTCCTCCCTTCCTGGAGCTATCCTTTGTTAATCATTAACAGGCCTAAGGCTGTGGAAGAGGAAATTTAAGCCACATCTACAGGCCATCAATTTACATCCCTTGAGTCTGAGTATACATGGGATGGCTTGTAGCAGACTTCCTTAACTCAAAACATTCCAAGCCTTCTGACCAGCATTTTTCAACTTTTTCATCTCAGGGCACACTTGAACCTATAGTTAAATTTCTGCACACACTGGCACACAAATTATGTCGATCAAAAAAAAGAGTGAAAGAATATATTTACTGTGCTTTGAGCTTCTTTTGAAAATAATTTTTTGGTTTTTTTTTAGAGACAGTCTTACTTTGCTGTCCTCGGTAGAGTGCCGTGGCGTCACAACTCACAGAAACCTCCAGCTCTTGAGCTTAGGCAATTCTCTTGCCTCAGCCTCCCAAATAGCTGGGACTGCAGGCGCCTACCACAAGACCTGGCTATTTTTTTGTTGCAGTTTGACCAGGGCTGGGTTTGAACCCGCCACCCTCGGTATATGGGGCCGGAACCCTACTCACTGAGCCACAGGCACTGCCCTTTTGAAAATAATTTAATTAATGATCTTTAAAACTTTTCACGGCACACCCAAGATCTTCTCATGACACATGGGTTGCGAATCACTGCTTTAGACAAACCTTTATTTCCTGAACCAATCACAAATCAAAGAATCTTAAAACCCACCCATAACCTATAATCTCCTGCTTCAAAATGTCCTGCCTTTCCAGCTCAAACCCAGATACATCCAGATACATATTGATTTATGACTTTACATGTAACGCTTTCCTCCTTGAAATGTAGGAAGCCAAACTGTCACCCAACCATGACAAAACCACTTGCTCAGGTCTTCTTGGGTGTTACTCTCCTAGCCATGTTCACACACATATCCAGCTCAAAATGACCTTCTTGAAATTATTATATAGAGTTCGGGTTCTTTTTCCATGGATGTCATCTATAACATAGTGTAAGGAGGAAAAAATTTCCTTCTGCTCTTCCAGCCGGGGCCTCTGTAACAGATTAACAAGAAAAAGGACACAGATTTATTTAATATAAGTTTGACGTGACCTGGGAGCCACCCTAAGGAAATGAAAACCCAAAGAAGTGGTTAGCCCTGAGTGTTTTTATGCTCGGTGTGATAAAGTGGGGAGTTGTGGGAGAATGCGATAGGACCAAGGTATCTGCTGAGGGCAGTGGGCTGAGGGGCACTCGGCAGGGCCTGCTCATTCAGATTCAGATGCAGGGACCTCTCAGTGTCCCTGTCCCTCTGTCTTTGGAGGTGAGGATGCCCCAGTCCTCCAGGCATAGCCTCTCACAGGAGAGTCTTGTGACCTGCTTCAGGGGAAGGATTTCCTGCACCCGCTGCTTCTCAAGTTCCTTCAGCTTAAAATATTTGATATGCCAAGCTCCATATTCTGAACCCTGTCAACAGGGATCACAATATTAGGCCAAACCAAGTGATAATTACGCATGGTTCAGCCTAAAACTCTACCCTGGCTGGTTACTGGGAAGATTAAACCAATTAATCTATCCAATCACCTTAGCTCAGTGCCTGGTACATAGTAGGTATTACTGGGGAGCCTGAAGCAGCCACACATCAACCTTTCCCTCTCCTCCTCTCCTACTAAGACAAAGACACAAAGGATCTGGTTAGCCCAGAAGTTTGAGGGAAAGGACCCTAACCTTCCAGGCAACCTGACTCTAGAACAAATGGACTTATTAGACATCTACAGAACAGATCAGTCCCAACAAAACTGAATACACATTCCTCTCATCAGCCCAGGGAACATCCTTCAAAACTGATCACATCTTAGGTCACACGTCTAACCTCAGCAAATTTAAACGGATAGAAATTATTCCTTGTATTTTCTTGGACCATCACGGAATGAAAGTTTAACTTAATAACAACAGGAATCTTCATACTCCTACAAAGAAATGGAAACTAAATAATCTTAGGCTGAATGATATCCGGGTCATAAATGAGATTAAGAAGAAAATTACCAAATTTTTGGAACAAAATGATAATGAAGACACGAATTATCAGAACCTGTGGCATACTGCAAAGGCAGTCCTCAGAGGGAAATTTATGGCGTTGCAAGCCTTCCTCAAGGGAACAGCTGTGGAATTTGCCCACCCCACCCATATAAAGGGATCTTTAACTGCCCCAGGTGCAGACACCACCTTTGCACTGCCCAGGCAGGTCTACCCTCCTCTTCCAATAAAGCTGGCCTGAACATCTGCACAGCAGCCTCCTCTCTGGGTGCCACTGCTTACACCCTTCAGGGACCTCTTATTTATTTGTAGTCCTTATTCTCATGTGACAGATACACATCAGAAGCTCAGCGAGATGAGGTGACTCATACCCAGGCCACCCAGCTGGCAGGCAGCAAGCAGGTCAAGGACGCAAACCCAGATGCAAGCCCAGTGCCCTGCGCTCGTCTCTGGAAGGGCACATCATCCCTGCAGGGCTGGTGGGAGCAGTGCCCAAGTCTGCCACTCAGGCCTGCCTTCCCCACCTGCCTGCTAGATCTTGGGATCCAGGGCTGAATGACCCCATCTCCATTCATGGTTGGCTGGCTCCCCTTCCCCCACCTGCTGCTGCTCCCTTGCCTCAATATCCTGAATCACAACCATCTGACAGGCACGTGACATGTGATGGGAGAGGCTTGGCAGGACGGCACTCAGAAGATCCCTGTAGGTGGCTAAGGGATGAAGGGAGAGTGGGTTCACAGGCAGCACTGGCTACAGGCTTTTTCACAGACTCCGCTTCCTTTCCAGGTGTGAAGGCTTGACTTGGCCCGTGCGTAGAAGCCTGGGAGGACAAGCGTGTGTGTGTGTGACTATGCATGTGGGTGTATGCACCTGTGTGGGGATGAGCGCTGCCTCGGGGATGGGGACTGGGCAGGCAGGGACGTGAGCACGTAGGTGAGCCTGCGTGAGCACCGTGATGGGGCTGCTCATGCGTGTTTCACGTGTATGTCAGTGTAGCTGTGGTGTGTGGAGGTTATTTGTCTAAACAGGCAGCTGAGCAGAGTGTCTGCAGCCAGAAAGCCTGGAGTCTGCGCCCTGGCTGTGCCGCTCAATGGTGAAGGGGACCAGAAGGTGTCGCCCTACAATATGTCTCTTTGCCACATGGATCATTTGATCAGTGAGAACCAGCAGCCACAGGAAAAGCTTTACTGCCGCCACCCCCACCCCCACCAACTGCCTGATAATAGAATACAAATTGTCCTGACTTATTGTGGTCAGATGTACATTTTTGACTTTATGATGGTGTCCTCAGTACACTCCTCGACTTACAATAGGGTCACATCAGAATAAATCCACCATAAATTGAAAATATCATAAGAACACACCACCATAAGACAAGGGCCATCTGTAAAAGTATCCCCTATTGTAAAGGAAATTTCCATTTACAAAATTTTGCAAAGATGGCTTGGGGCCCGTAGCTGGCGGGTTCAAATCCAGCCCGGGCCTGCCAAACAACAATGACAACCACAACCAAAAAATAGCCAGACATTGTGGCAAGCATCTGTAGTCCCAGCTACTTGGGAGACTGAGGCAAGAGAATCGCTTAAGCCCAAGAGTTGGAGGTTGCTGGGAGCTGTGACCCCACGGCACTCTACCCAGGGCGATAGCTTGAGACTCTGTCTCCAAAAAAAAAAATATTTTTTTTTGCAACGATGTCAGACAACTGTTCCTGGAGGCAACTTTTATCACTGAGACTTTTCTCTGCAGAACAAGATTACCCTTATTCACCTCCATCCTCTCCCCTCTCTTTCCCAGAACTTGCCTCCCCACCCCAGAAACTCAAAACCCCTTTTCCTTTGTTGATATTTAAACCCAAGTTCTAACCAGCCCTGTGAGTCATGGATCACCACGTGCTCCCGTGTATACACAGCACACCTATCAATAAACTTGTTTGTTTTTCTCTTATTAACCTGCCTTTTGCCCATTTCATTTACAGGGCTGCAGGCAGAAAGCCTAAGACAATGAAAGGAAAGGATTTTTGTTTTTCCCCTCCCTATGCTGTCTTTCAGGGTGAGACACGCCCTCTTATTCAGGTTCTGGGTTCCAGGGAAAAGGCACTAAGAGTTTAGGGGAAACTCTGGGGAGCTGACGCTTTCTGGGGCTTAACAGATCAACTCACAGCCTTGAGGGAGGCAGTTGGTGTGGGGGAGAAGTCTGTGAGGCAGGTGAGCTGAGTGGGAGGTGCACGTGGGCAGGGAGTGCACAGGTGTGTGTGTGTGTGTGTGTGCCTGTGCACATCTGCACATGCATGTGTCTGGGCTAGAGCCCGCAGGTCAACACATCTGTGCATGCACAGTCTGGCTTACCAGGGCAGAGGCTGAGGTTTCAGCCCCTCACAGGCGTCATGTTAAACCAGGCTCTGCCACTGTTCATCAGCTACAGGCCAGGAGCCCACCCCAGCCCTGGCTGAAAGCCAAGTGAAAAAGAAAAGAAACTATTTAGAACAGAGCCAAGGTCTCGTTGGCCAGACTACGTTGTCCAGACTGTTCTCAAATTCCTGACCTCAAACCATCCTCCCGCCTTGGCTTCTGAAAGTGGGAGGATTACAGGTGTGAACCACTACACCCAGCCTGAAACTTTTTTATTTATTTATTTATTTATTTATGTGCAATTTTTGGCCAGGGCTGGGCCTGAACCTGCCACATCCCCAGTCTCCCATTCTTGGAAAAAAGTCTTTGTTAATCTGTTATCAATCACAGTCTCAAAGAAGTATAAATCACAGTCTCTATTCTTCCCCCTGAATGGCAGTCATTGTCACCAATAATCACATGAGCTCCTACCCATGGGACTGTCAGGGCATCCAGGACACAGTATTTTTCAAATACAACAGAGGCTGGGCTGCTGACTTCTAACTGAAGTGTTCCCAGCACTTGCTCAGTGATACTGAACTCTTGTTCCATTACCATGGAGAGATTCAAAACTGTCTTTTCAATCTCATGAGCTCCAAATGCCAGGTAAAGAGTCCTGAGTACCAAAAGGATCTTAGAATTGTGATATCCAAGTGGGTTTTTCTACTGTCACATCTAGGACATGTTCTTGGTACCAGTTTATGAAAAAAAAAAAAAAAAAGCCTAAGTTTGCAGTTTGGCTGACGTTTAAAATAGATACCTGGCAACAGAGGGTGTCAGATAACCAAGTCCACAGTGTCTTGACTATCTAGGTGAGGACAGCTTGTATACTTTATCGCCACACACACTAGCAAAGGGCCAGAGTTATTTACAGATAGGGTCAGGTTGGAACCCCTGGTCTCCCGGCCTGGAGTTTGCTGTGCCTCTTCTCCCTCCTTCCCCCTTCCCTCCCTCATCCCTGGCACTTCTACATCTCCAGGTTGTATGTGTTATCAATCTGTGGGAACAGAACAGTTGTAAAGTATTTGATACAAAAGACCTTTGGTCTGGTTCTGGCAGTTACAGGGTCACCAGACTTTCAGTCTAACCAGATGTAATCTTCAGTGTCTGGCAACTTACCAAGGGGAGAGAGTGAACTACCCCAAGTTGCTCAAGCCTTACCGTCTTGTGGGCCTTCCCGAATATCAGATGTTTGGACAACCACCGACATCATGAGGGTTCATGTCAACACCATCCACAATCTTTGTAAGAGGTGCAAGAATGTCATTTGTGGAATCAAATCACAGAGCCTGATCACAGTATTGCTCCAGTACGTTACCCAGAAAAGATCCAGCATCATCCCTGTTTTCAATGCAGGGGGATATTTTCCTTTTTAGTGACTTTCCCTGAGTGAAAGATAGTTTGTGAGTTTCCATAGAGGGTTTTCTGCATCCAGTTGACTCATCAACGGGAGAAGCAGCATGATGCTTCTTCTCTGGTTGTGGACACCACCTCTTGTCATACATCCATCTTCAGACTGGTTCCACCAGGCACCCACATTGACAGAAACACAAATGAGTTCAGATTCAACACAAATGAGTTCAGATTCGTTCGCATGGTCTAGATGTTGGCATAACCAGCAATTAGATTGATTACTCGGTGTCAAGGATGCCAGGTCTGTGCCTGATCTGCTGGAAAAATAGTAAGGGTTAGTAAGAGCAAGGCATAGTTTGAAAGAGTCATAATAGATGATTAGAAAGAAAATGGGGTAGGTCAAGGCAATTGCCCTGCAGCTTCCAATGTGCAATTCTTATAGGGAGAGGCTTAAAAGAAGAAGCGTTTTAAAAGGAGCATGGAGGGCTGCTTAAAATTTAAAAAGGAATGTATAGATGAAAAAAGGGGGTTTCTTGATCTGCAATCTTGGGAAAAGCTATCCGAAGCCAGGTCCTTCAGGGGCCTGAAATTGGCCCTCAAATCCTTACTTTTAGATCACCTGTAGGGGTCGTCCTCCAAATGTCTTGGTGTAGTTTAGTGTGGCTCATGTAAATCTGGGAAGATTTTTCTTTTATTTTTTATGTCAGCCCTGAAATTAGGCTGAAAAATCAACTTACAATGAAGGCAGATTAATAAGAGAAAGGATGTATTTACCCTGTGCACAGGGATAAATCGCAGAGTGATAACTCCATTTTCCAAAGGAGTTAGATATCTTTATACAGGCCTTTTAGAGGGGAGGGGAAAATTGAGGAGTATAGGGTGTGGATGATTGCTAGGGAGGAGGAATGACTTGGAGATTAACCTGGGAGACCTGTTTATGACCCAAAGGATTTGACCCAGGCTCACCTCCATTCTCAACCTGAAATATTTTGGGATAAAAGGAAGGGGAAGGGAAGTCAGTTGTCCCCTTTGATCCTCTGATCAGGCCAGTCCAGTTTACGAAGGCCTCCTCCAGTGTGTCTTTGACATTGAATGGCCTTCAATTCAAAATATGCTTTATGTGGGCGGCGCCTGTGGCTCAGTGAGTAGGGCGCCAGCCCCATATGCCGAGGGTGGCGGGTTCAAACCCAGCCCCGGCCAAACTGCAACAAAAAAATAGCCAGGCGTTGTGGCGGGCGCCTGTAGTCCCAGCTACTCGGGAGGCTGAGGCAAGAGAATCGCATAAGCCCAAGAGTTAGAGGTTGCTGTGAGCCGTGTGACGCCACGGCACTCTACCGAGGGCGGTACAGTGAGACTCTGTCTCTACAAAAAAAAAAAAAAATGCTTTATATCAGGAACTCACATTTGGAGGTAAAATTTCCTTAGCTGTTTCAGTAGTTAATATTACTTTATAAAGGCCTTCTTAATGAGGTGAAAGTGCATGTCTTCTTCTAAAACTTTTGATGTACACAGGATCCCTTGGTCAAACAGGATGACAAGGCCTGTCAGTTGGTGGAGGCCAGGCTCCCTTTAATTCGATGACAGGCTGCAAGCATATTCATTATCATCTGCACATAGCTAGCCAAGGTGTTGAATGTTCACTTAAATCCCCGTGGTATTTAGGCAGTCCAGGAAGAGGAAGTTTATGGGTGTCAGTAGACACAGGGTAACAGAACGCTGCTTCAAAAGGGGTTAACCCATGTCGCCTAATTGGAGCAGCCAGGATTTTTTTCTTTTTTGTAGAGACAGAGTCTCACTTTATGGCCCTCGGTAGAGTGCCATGGCATCACACAGCTCACAGCAACCTCCAACTCCTTGGCTTAGGCGATTCTCCTGCCTCAGCCTCCCGAGTAGCTGGGACTACAGGCGCCCGCCACAATGCCCGGCTATTTTTCTGTTGCAGTTTGGCCGGGACTGGGTTTGAACCCACCACCCTCGGTATATGGGGCCGGCGCCCTACTCACTGAGCCACAGGCGCTGCCCGAGCAGCCAGGATTTTTATAAGGGCCAAAGGTAATACTTCTGGCCATTGAAGTCCAATGTCTTGACAGGCTTTTGCTAAAGTCCTCCTTACTTCTAAACTTTTACATTCCACTTGCCCTGAGGATTGGGAATAATGTGGGGTATGAAATTTTAATGAGTACCCCAGAGCCTTTGCAAGCAAGTGGTTTCAAATGAGTCCCTTGATCTGACTCAGTCCATAAAAGGACTAACAAAACAAGGAATAATCTCAGTTACAAATTTCTTTTCCACTGTCAAGCATCTGCACACCTAGTTGGACAGTATTCAGTCCATCCACTAATCTAGTAAATAATAATCAAACAGTAAGAAAAACCTAAGGCTGGAGGTAAATCTAGAAAATCAATTTGGAGTGCTAAAAGGAACAATCTGGGCCTTTGGCAGCCATTCCCTCCAGAGATTTGATGAGATTTACAAACAGTACACTGGGAAATAATTTGGTCAGAACATTGTAGCTCCCCTGTGCAGTAGTAACTATATATTTTTTCTTCATCATCCCCCATTTGCATATATACTCCATGCAATGGGAGGTAAGTGCAATTTTAAGTTAAAAGGGGTCATAGGAACCCTGCTTGGTCCAATACACAATCTATCTGGTATTATGCGTCCTTGGCAATAGAAGTGTCAGCCGAAATTTAGAAACAGGTCTGTATTAACTGTCTCCCTCTGAAGGTGAATGGAAAGAGGGATTGCGAATCAGAGTACAACAAAATTGAAAAGAAAGCTGAGCAGAGGTCAATTGCTGTATTTTTAAGGTCATGTGAACTAAAAATCATTTGAGTTCGTTTCTATCTTCTTGATAAAATATTTAAGTGCTTTTTATTTTAAGCTCATTAGTTAGAGCTCTTTTCATATATTCTGGTAGTGAAATATCACATACAGACACACCAATATACAGATTTACAGACAGAAGCAGTTTTAATAGCTCTTGCAAAGAATTTTTATATGCCAGCTCTTACATATTACTATTTTTATTCAGACTATCAATCTTCTAATTATCTATTTTATTGTTTTAAGTAATCACTAGCTAGGCAACAATCTTGCCTATAGTAAGATTTTGTCATTTCTTTTCTTTTTTTTTTGAGACAGAGTCTCACTCTGTTGCCCTTGGTAGAGTGCCATGGCGTTACAGCTCACAGCAACCTAAAAATCCTGGGCGGAAGCAACTCTCTTGCCTCAGCCTCCCAAGTAGCTGGGACTACAGGTGCCTGCCACAAGCCCAACTATTTTTTGTTGCAGTTGTCATTGTGGTTGAGCCAGCCTGGGCTGGGTTTGAACCCGCCAGCCTCGGTGGTGTATGTGGCTGGCGCCATAACCACTGTGCTATGAGCGCTGAGCCAGATTTCATCATTTCTGTAACTGTTTGCCACTTTTAGGGGCCTAAAAGTGAGCCAGAAAGTAGAATACTCAGTTCTTCAGAGATTAAAGATCCTGTTTTTTACCTTCAGTCTTGGTGTGGGTTCTCAGATCTCTAGGATCAATTTAGGCAATGATTGTTTTTTTTTTCCTTGCCCAAGAGCATAAGAAAAAGGAACAAAGGGATAGAACACAGAAATCCCCACAAATAAATTCCTGAAAGTTGGAGTTTCCACACCCTGTAGCCCTGCCATTTACTATTAATTTCTGCCTCATCCGGTCAGACGTTTGAGGCCTCTAAATTTATCTAAGCTAATTAATGATTGGGTCCAATGTGATCCCAGGCCTAGTTTAGTTTCTGTTGTGACTTCTGAGCCCAGTTAGGATCAAAACTTTGCTCAAGTAAACTCAGAGAGCTTGAGACACAAATCTGTAGCACTTTGGAATCTGAGAGAGAACTTACCCCCGGGGCTCAGTTGCAGCAGATACCTCGGTGCTCCTGGGGGTCTCTGGGAGCTCTATCTCAGAACCAACTTTTGTTTTGTTTCTGTTTTTATTTTGTTTTCTGGAGACAGAGTCTCACTCACTTTGTCACCCTTGGTAGAGTGCTGTGGCATCATAGCTCACAGCAACCTCAAACTCTTGGGCTCAAGCAACCCTCTTGCCTCAGTTTTTTATTTTTAGTAGAGACGGGGGTCTCACTCTTGCTCATACTGGTCTCTACTGAGCTCAAGAGATCCATCAGCCTTGGCCTCCCAGAGTGCTAGGATTACAGGCGTGAGCCACCGCACCTGGCCTCAGAACTTGGTGCCTGTGGCTCAGTCGGTAGGGCGCCGGCCCCATATACCGAGGGTGGCGGGTTCAAACCCGGCCCCGGCCAAACTGCAACCAAAAAATAGCTGGGCGTTGTGGCAGGCGCCTGTAGTCCCAGCTACTCGGGAGGCTGAGACAGGAGAATCGCCTAAGCCCAGGAGTTGGAGGTTGCTGTGAGCTCTGTGAGGCCACGGCACTCTACCAAGGGCCATAAAGTGAGACTCTGTCTCTACAAAAAAAAAAACAAAATTAAATTTAACACAGTTTAATTGAGCAAAGAGCAATTCACAAATTGGGCAGCTAAACTAGAATGGGTTCAGTGAGACTCTGTGCTGTACCGTGGTTGAAGAGCCTTCACGGACAGAAAAGAGAAAGTGACTACAGTTATGGAAGTAAGGTGCAGAAACAGCTGGATTGGTTACAGCTCAGCATTGTCCTTACTTATTACAGTTTGGACAGCTGGCTGCCTTTGATTGGCCCAAACTCCATGATTGCGAAGGAGCTAAGGAAATTTTGCCCCCCAATATGACACTTGGTATAAAGAATATTTTGAATTAAAGGACATTCATGATCAGGAAACATTGAAAGACGTCTTTCCTCTATCTGCATAAAACCGGTGAAACCTGATTGAGAATCAAAAAGGAGCTGCTGACTTCCTTATTACAGCTAACAGACCTGGCCCCAGGGTCATCTGAAGCAGGAGACCTGTCAGTCAGGTTAATCTATAAATAAATCTGTTTCCACTCCTCCTCCACACATCCCCCCAGCAACCACGTGTTACACGTATACTTTCCACCCTCCCCCCCCTTCCCTTCCAAAAGGCATCTATAAAGTCTCTGACCATCACTGAGACCTTGGGTGATCATTCTCGTGATCATTCTCGCAGTTCCCCCCATGCACATGGTATTTAGAAATAAACCTTTCTCTTATTAAACTACCGTAATTGTGAGTTGATCTTTCAGCGAGGGAAAAGAGAATCAAGGGGAAAGGGCAGGTTTCACCCTGATCCCTATAATTGGCAAAAGAGGAGGGGGTAGAAAGGGGTGAAGATGGATGGAACAAACTAGCTGGGACAAGCAGCTGAGGTTTGTGCCTTTCAGCTTTTTTCAACTAAAGTTTCAAGCTGGGTGCTGTGGCTCACGCCTGTAATCCTAGCACTCTGGGAGGCTGAGGCCGGTTGTCTGAGCTCACAGGTTTGAGACCAGCCTGAGCAAGAGAAAGACCCCACCTCTAAAAATAGCCAGGGATTGTGGCGGACTCCTGTAGTCTCAGCTACTTGGGAGGCTGAGACAAGAGAACCGCTTGAGCCCAGGAGTTTGAGGTTGCTGTGAGCTATGACACCATGGCACTCTACCAAGGGCAACAAAGTGAGACTCTGTCTGAAAAAAAAAATAAAAATAAAATAAAACTTAAGGACGACTGACCTGTGGCTCAGTCGGTAAGGTGCCAGCCCCATATACCGAGGGTGACAGGTTCAAACCGGCCCCGGCCAAACTGCAACCAAAAAATAGCCGGGTGTTGTGGCGGGCGCCTGTACTACTTGGGAGGCTGAGGCAAGAGAATCGCTTAAGCCCAGGAGTTGGAGGTTGCTGTGAGCTGTGTGATGCCTTGGCACTCTACCTAGGGCCATAAAGTGAAACTCTGTCTCTACAAAAAAAAAAAATAAATAAAATAAAACTTAAACTTTCCTTTTAAGTAAACCCAATAAGTCTTAACCAGGACTATAAATTAATCAAGGAAGCAAGAGTTGTCTATAAAGAGATGGAGAACGTTTTTTTTTTTTACAAGATCCAGAAAAGCCAAAAAACAATTCGAAGAATGAAAAGTCTCACTAGTCTTAAACAAGCTGTAACCCACATTTTTTTCTAGTCATATTTACGAAGGTTCCAGTTTTTCCGCTGACCATACAGATATAAATATCTAAAAAGCCCCAGCTGCCTCCACAAAATACAGGAAAGCAAAAGCTATGCACAGAAGGGGAAGGAATCAAGGAATGGAGAGAGTTACTGAAATATTAAAACAGTACAGATTCCTTCCCAGCTCATGAATCAAACCTCGGCTGCTGAGGGGAAAGCACAGAACTGTAACCATTAGGCCATCAGGTGGCCCAACCTCTGCCATTACTTCCACAGGGCTCGTATTTATTTATTTATTTATTTGTTAGAGACAGAGTCTCACTTTGTCGCCCTCAGTAGAGTGCTGTCGCATCACAGCTCACAGCAACCTCCAGCTCTTGGGCTTAGGCGATTCTCTTGCCTCAGCCTCCCGAGTAGCTGGGACTACAGGCGCCTGCCACAATACCCGGCTTTTTCTTTGTTGCACTTTGGCCAGGGCCGGGTTTGAACCCGCCACCCTCCATATATGGGGCCAGCGCCCTACTCACTGAGCCACAGGCGCCGCCCCACAGGGCTCGTATTTAAAGGGCTTTTACCTTTGTCTAGACATCCGATATTTGTTCTTTTTCTTGATTTTTTAAGGCTAACCACAACATTATATGTTTTTCTTTCCATCTGATTTCTTTTACTCATACAAGTGAAGTAATCGTCTCAAATAGAAAGATCTCTAAAACTTAGGTTTAAATTCTAGAAGTCTTTAAAATTAAAGGATCCACCTTTTGGCCATGAATCTCACTGGTATATTTATTCCAAAACTGATCAATCCCATGCCTCTTTATTGAAAAACCCAGGTGGTAATTTCCTGATTTAGCCTGGAGAGAGCACAGAAAAGGCAGTTTCTAAGATGCCCAAAAAGTCACTCTCAGAACTAGATAAACCAACAAAGAGGGGAGGACATTTTAAGACAAGGACTTCCCCTAGAGCTGGACACGATTGGTACAAAGAGTGTATTTGGCTTAGACTCTTCCGTGACTCAGGCTGCCAATCTTTTTTTTAGACAGGCCACCTGTTGTATTCCAAAAAAATACACCCCGTGGATGGTGGAGACTGAGGAGAGAATTCCCACACATTCAGAAGACAAGCTCTGGGAAACAGGACGACAGGGAATCCTCGTACACTTTTTGTTTTCAAGGACCTGCAAAATTTGTCCTTCATAGATACCAGTCTAGCAAGAACCTTCTAATTGACCAATCTGTTGGGCAGGCTTGAACGTTAAGATTATGGGGTGCAAGGCCCAAGTTCTACCTATGGTAACCCTCTTTTATTTTACAAAAATGACACAGAAAGACAATTGACAAAAGAAAGAACAAACAGTAACAATAACAATTTCTGACAGGAGATGGAATCAAACAATATGCATATTTATACCACAAAGTACCAAAATATATAGCAATACGGGAGTCACTCACTAAAACTTTCTCTCCTTAATCTTAGATTTGGAAAGGACAATGATCTTTTATCATCTGTTCAAAGGATCCCCCTTTTTGTTTTTTTTTTTCAGAGAGAGAAAAACAAGGGGTTTGGTAAGTAAGGTTATCTTACCACATTGCTGATTGATCAGTTTCGTTTTCTCCTCACTGCAGCTTTCAGCAGAGCAGAGCTGCCAAAATGGGCTTTGAGGTCCTGCCAGAATGGGCTTTGAGATCCCGCCAGCTCTCCTAGATTGTACCGAGGGGAAATTCCCCGGGAAAGTTTGCTGAAAAGATCAACTCCAATTAAGGCAGATTAATGAGAGAAAGGTTAATTTACCACAGTGAAGTTCAGATATTTTTATAAGATCCTTTTTAGAGGGGAGGGGGAACAGGAGGAGTATAGGTAATTCTGTTTAGGGGCAATAAAAGGTTACTAGGGAGGAGGAAGACAGGAGGGAAACAGATTGACTTGTAAATTAACCTGAGAGACAGGTATTATGTTTTAAATAATTTGGGCCAGGCCTGCTTACATTCTTGATCTACCTTCTGTAATATATTAAGATAACAGGGAGGCTAGGCCCTAGCTCAGTGAGTAGGGTGCCAGCCACATACACCAGGCAGGGCTGGTGGGTTCAAACCCAGCCTGGGACTGCTAATCAACAATGATAACAACAACAACAAAATAGCCAGGCGTTGTGGCGGGCGCCTGTAGTCCCAGCTACTTGGGAGGCTGAGGCGAGAGAATTGCTTAAGCCCAAGAGACCACAGCACTCTACCAAGGGCGACATAGTGAGACTGTCTTAAACTAAATAAATAAATAAATAAATAAATAAATAACACGGCGATCACATATTGGATCAGATAGTTGATAACAAGCAGAGGAAGGGAAGTCAATTTGTCCCCTTTGATCTTTTGATCAAGTTAGTTCGGTTTATGCGGATAGAAAGAACTTGCCAAAGCTTTTTATCTCAAAAATTCGAAATACTCTTTACACTAAGGAGTCATATTTGGGGGTGATATTTTCTGAGCTCCTTTAAGCAAAAATTGGCCTCTTCCTCCCCTAAAATGTTACCTCTTTCAGGCTCTGAATTCATTCATTCATAGAACACCAACCTTGAGTTGGGTCCTTCCCTGTGCACCAGGATACAGCAATGAACAAGACAAAGACATTGAACCCATTGAACACCCATGAGTTTATGGGGTATTTGGGGAGGATTCGGGGCAGCCAGTCATTGACACAAACCAGTGAGGTTGCCAGAAAAACTACAGGACGCCCAGTTAAATGTGAATCTTAGATTAACAATGAATACTTTCTGCGTCTCATGCAATATTTTGAATTTGATAAAATTATTTATTGTTTATCTAACGGATAAACAACAGGATGTAAGCAGGATGCCTTGAATTTTTATTTGCCTATGTAAGATATTTTCAGCTGTGGCTCGGCGCCTGTAGCTCAGTGAGTAGGGTGCCGGCCACATACACTGAAGCTGGCAGGTTCAAGCCCAGCCAGGCCTGCTAAACAACAATGACAACTGCAACAAAAAAATAGCCGGGCATTGTGGTGGGCACCTGTAGTCCCAGCTACTTGGGAGGCTGAGGCAAGAGAATTGCTTAAGCCCAAGAGTTTGAGGTTGCTGCGAGCTGTGACACCACAGCACTCTATCGAGGGCGACATAATGAGACTGTCTCAAAAGAAAAAAAAGATATTTTCAGCTCAGCTGATGACAAATAGCCTGAAGAAAATAAAGCTGCAATGGAGAGTGATGAGGGGTGTCTATTTTAGCCTGAGTGGTCAGGGAAGCCAAGACCCGAGTGGGGAAAAAAGACCCCACCTCCACCATACCCCTCCCCACCCCGGTTTCTTTGGCAGCATTTCTGTTCCCTGAACTGCAACTCTCTGACACTATAAAAACCTTAGAACTGTCCCCAGAAGCCAGACAAAAGTGAGAGATGTTTGTGAGAGTTGGGTGTCTTGAAATATCTGTAGCAAAGTAGTCCCAGTAGTCGCAACAGATAAGAAGTCTTTGAACAGAAGCAATAAATCCAAACAAGTGGTGAAGCTCTCCAGAAGGCATTACTTAGCCCCCAAATTTGACTTAAGAAATAGGAAATACATAGGCTGAACCCAGGGGACATATGATACGTAGCCACTCTTTTTTAGGACTTGGGAAATCCTGTTTAAGTGACTAAAAACAGAACTTGTGTCCAATCAAGACCTTGAGTAAAAACCCATGTCCAAGCCTCAAGTTTCTGTGGACAAAATGAACCTTAGAGGAGGTGGGAACCCCACAAATAGCTTGGAGAGGTAACCCCCAAATGTTTGGAGTAACAACATCATTGCCTTAGTGGGCTCACATTTTTGAAGCTTGGTAAGAATTGAGCTAAAACATGTTTCAGAAAATCAAACAAATAGTATTTGTATCTTTGTGTTAAGAAATATGGGTACACTGGCGGTGCCTGTGGCTCAGTGAGTAGACACTGGCCCCATATACCAAGGGTGGCAGGTTCAAACTCAGCCCCGGCCAAAACTGCAACAAAAAAATAGCCAGGCATTGTGGCGGGTGCCTGTAGTCCCCAGCTACTTGGGAGGCTGAGGCAAGAGAATCGCTTAAACCCAAGAGTTTGAGGTTGTTGTGAGCTGTGATACGACAGCACTCTACCAAGGGCGACAAAGCGAGACTCTGTCTCTCTAAAAAAAGAAAAAAAAAAAGAAATAGGGGTACATGTTTGAATTTTGAAGTATTGTAATATTTAAGAGAATATGGTGTGTGGAAATAACAGACTTACAGTTTTAATTTAAAATGCACAAATGAATCAATGATTGATTTAGACTTGTGCTTTTAAAGTTGAAATCTACTATGTTTGTCAATAGTATTAAAAGAGTTATAAAATTTTAAATTCACCATATTTAAAAACATAAGTTATATTTCTAAGAACAATTTAAGTTCTTTTTTTTTTTTTTCAATTTAAGTTCTTGAGAAAGTGTTGTTATTAAGGCAACTAAAGTATTTTTAAAAGAAACTGGGTATACTGCATTACATTTATAAATGCAGTTAAAAATGTTTAAACATGTGTCAACCTAAAACAATTCTAAGAGTTAGAATGGAATTTAAATAGACTTTATAACATTCTTCCTACAATGTTGGCACATAGTTACAGCAATTTGATTAGTGATAAGATAAGCAGTCTTTCTTTTGGGGAAGGGCACATTTAACATTTTTATTAAATACAGAGGGTGTAATAGTTATGGGTTTTCTGTCATCTGGTCTAAGCAATGCTGGAACACAAAAGGGAAGTTAATTTATGACAAAGGTCATTAATTAAGAAGGTAGGAGGCTTTTCTCCCTGACGTCAAATTCTCTCTAGTCACTGCACAAAACAAGAAACCTAAGAAAGCAAGCTAATCTATAATCTGAAGAGTAAGAGGTGGAAACGTATGACTCAGATCGGATTCACGTCTCTCTGTAAGGCTTAAAGCAGGGGTGGGGAACCTGCGGCCTTAAGGCCACACATGTCCTTCCAGGTCCTTAAGTGCAAAGTCCTGAATCCAAATTTTATAGAGCAAATTCTTTTATTTTTATTAATACATTTTCGTTCATCCTTTATATTTTTATTTTTAAAATGAATGTATTTAAAATACCAATGAATAAAATAAGCTTCAATAAAATCTTCTCCTGATTGACCAGCACCATTAGAACATCAGGAAGCCACAGGGATTAAATTGACGGCTGCTGCGCTCATGATTTCATTCTAACTGATGTCACTACTGCCAGGGCTGGTTGGTGAGAGTTTATGGGGGTTGAGTAGCGAGTACACCCGTCTACTATCAGCTTTGACAGTGGTGCCCTGTGTCTCTGAAGTAGAATTTGTGAATAGTTGCAGGGCTAGACAATACTTTTAAATTCTGTCTGCTTAACAGAACCATCATGCCAAAGAAGGCCAAAAGAACGCTGAAGGAATAGGATTGGGAATTGCAATATTATCTTGTTTCTGCTAAAGATAAAATGAATTGCTTGCTTTGTGATATTGCAGTATCGACATTAAAGAAATGCAATGATGATTGGCATTATAACACTCACAAGGGCCATAAATATTTTTTTTTTTGGCCAGGGCTGGGTTTGAACCCGCCACCTCCGGCATATGGGACCGGCGCCCTACCCGCTGAGCCACAGGCGCCGCCCGGGCCATAAATATTTTAAATCAAAGGGAGAGTCATGAGAGGTTATATTGCAGAAATTAAAAGATGAAAAGCAAAAACAGGCTCAGTGCCTGTAGCTCAGCAACTAGGGCACCATCCACATACACTGGAGCTGGCGGGTTCAAATCCAGCCTGGGCTTGCCAAACAACAATGACAACTGCAACCAAAAAATGGCCAGGCGTTGTGGCAAGTGCCTGTAGTCCCAGCTACTTGGGAGGCTGAGGTAGGAGAATTGTTTAGGCCCAAGAGTTTGAGGTTGCTGTGAGCTGTTACGCCACAGCACTCTACCCAGGGCAACATAGTGAGACTCTGTTTCAAAAAAAAATAAAAGCAAAAACAAAGACAATTATTTTATTTAGGGACAGAGTCTCACTTTATCACAGCTCACAGCAACCTCCAACTGGGCTTGGGCGATTCTCTTGCCTCTACCTCCTGAGTAGCTGGGACTACAGGTGCCCTCCACAATGCCTGGCTATTTTTTTGTTGCAGTTTGGCTGGGGCCAGGTTCGAACCCGCCACCCTTGGTATACGGGACCTGCAAGCAGCAATAAGACCTGGAAATAATGCCACTGTAGCAAGTTATAAAGTAGATTTATAATACTCAGAAAAAGAGGAAAGCCTTTCGGTGATGCAGAAATTGTGAAAGCATGCGTTACTGAAGTTGTAGGATGCTTAGACCAATAACATTTCAAAATTCTAACAACTGGCCTCTTCCAAGGAGAACTGATTAGCAGCATGAATTAGCCTTCCACGTAACAGAACAACTTCACACAATACTTCAAAAGGAAAATACATATTATTCAATCCCTCTGCATGAATCAACTGATACTACTGACTCGGCACAGGTTTTATACTTCATTTGGGTCATAATGAAAGATTTTCTTTGCTACAAAGAGCAACTCACTTTGGGCACTCTTGTAAGCAGAACATGAGGAATAGGTTTTTTTTTTAAGAGTTTATTTTATTTTATTATTTTTTTTTTTTTTTGCAGCATTGGCCAGGGCTGGGTTTGAACCCGCCACCTCTGGCAAATGGGGCCAGTGCCCTACTCCTTTGAGCCACAGGCGCCACCAGAATAGATATTTTCAACAACCTTCAAGGTAAATGTCATGAAGTTGGGCTGAATTTGGTAAATTTATTTAGTGTTTATAAATTTATTTAGTGTTTAGTTATTTATTTAGAGATGATGCACCTTCCATGACAGGAAAACATGAAGGCTTTATTGCACAAACATTTAAAAGTATTAACAGATCCAGATGTTCTCATTTCTTTTCATTGCATCTTGCATCTGCAAAAATCTCTTTGCTAAAGCTACTATTTTTTTTTTTTTTTTTTGGAGACAGAATCTCACTATGTTGCCCTCAGTAGAGTGCTGTGGCATCAGAGCTTACAGCAACCTCAAACTCTTAGGCTTAAGCCTCAGAATAGCTGACACTCCAGGCGCCCGCCACAACGCCCAGCTATTTTTTGGTTGTAGTTGTCATTGTTGTTTAGCAGGCCCAGGCCAGGCTCAAATCTGCCAGCCTTGGTGTATGCGGCCAGCACCCTACTCACTGAGCTACGGGTGTTGAGCCTAAAGCTACTATTTTAAGTGACACTTTGCAACGAGTTATAATGTTGTTAATTATATTCATGTAAATTCAACACAGCATCATCAGTTTCATAACATGCTAAAGTTGAAAGATGAGATATTCAGGGCGGCGCCTGTGGCTCAGTTAGTAGGACGCCAGCCCCATATGCCGAGGGTGGCGGGTTCAAACCTAGCCCCTGCCAAACTGCAACAAAAAATAGCCGGGCGTTGTGGCGGGTGCCTGTGGTCCCAGCTGCTTGGGAGGCTGAGGCAAGAGAATCGCGTAAGCCCAAGAGTTGGAGGTTGCTGTGAGCCGTGTGACGCCACGGCACTCTACCCGAGGGCAGTACAGTGAGACTCTGTCTCTACAAAAAAAAAAAAGATGAGATATTCAGTGTCAGTATGCCATATCATTGTGCTATCACAGGGACAGGCGTTGGCCAAAATTTTATCCCCTGGAGAACAGATAAGTTTTATGAAGAACAGAATCATCGATGTGAATTATTAAAAGATTTCTATAGGAATGCAGCATTTCTGTGGGATATATCACGTCAAATCAAAATGACTTGAGTATCTCTTTGCAAGGCAAAACTAAGTCTATATATTATATGATATGTGGCAAAAAGAAAAATTCAAGCATTACACAGCTATCTTTTTCCAAATACTTCTTCAAAAGGAAATTTCAGATGAACATTTTCCCCAAATGTGGAAAAATGCAGTAGAATGGTCACGCCTTCAGCAACAGGCCCTACAAATGTTCCTTACTTTTCAAGCACTTATTTCTGTGAATCTCATTCTCCTGCCTAACCCAAGTCAGGGCACCCTTAAGGTCACAAATGACTGGTCCCTGTCTAGAGGGTCAACTGAAACCGTGGACCTCCGTGCTGCAACCAAATATTCCAATGTTTTCCCACAAAACACAGACACAACAAACTCCTTAAAAGATTTGTTAACTTTAAAATTAACAAATTGTTTTCATTTCTTGAAATTACTAAGTATATGGTCGTTATATTTTTACAAAATAATGTCATTTTTACGTGTATCTAATTGAAGTTTCTTGAATGCAACCTTATTTGATTATAGCTAAATTAATGTGGTCTTCCAACACGAAAAGGTTTCCCACGCCTGGCCCTTTAAAGTGTTGTAAGGGATGTCAACAGCTTTTAAATTATATTTATTTTCAAATTTAATTAAATGAGACCATTTCGTTTTTAATTTTAATCATTTTAAAATAATTTTTTTTTTTTTTTGTAGAGACAGAGTCTCACTTTATGGCCCTCGGTAGAGTGCCGTGGCCTCACACAGCTCACAGCAACCTCCAACTCCTGGGCTTAAGTGATTCTCTTGCCTCAGCCTCCCGAGTAGTTGGGACCACAGGCACCCGCCACAACACCCGGCTATTTTTTGGTTGCAGTTTTGGCCGGGGCCAGGTTTGAACCCGCCATCCTCGGCATATGGGGCCGGCGCCTTACCGACTGAGCCACAGGCACCGCCCCATTTTAAAATAATTTTTAACGTTTTTATATTTAAAAAGAAATATTTTTCTAAACTCTTTTATTCTTAATTTTGATAAAACACACACACCAGACAATTTGCCACCTTAATCATTTTTAAGTGTTCAGTGTTACTAATTACATTCACATTATAGAATTCTTTTCATCTTGCAAAACTAAAATCCTCCCATGGGTCCCTCCTGCCCACAACATCCAGCCAGAATTCTCTCTGGCCTCCATATCTTACTTAGCCCCATACCTCACCTGGCCTTGTCCCCAAAACAGCCTCCCCCCTTTTACCCCGCACCCCACCCCCATTCAAGCTTCCACACTTCCTTTGCTTGGCTGTGCTTTACCTTCCACCAGGAATGTCCATCCTCTACCTCTGCCTGTTAAACTCCTACCCATCCTTCAAAGGGGAGCTCAAAGGCCACCTCTTCCGGGAAGCCCTCCCTTCTTGCCTTGCTAGAAATTCTAACCTTTCCTCCTCAGATGAAGCAGAGGATGGGCACACCAGCCCGAATCCCCCAAAAAAAGCATCTGCCTTTTTTTTTGCTGGAAGGCTTTCTCCACCTGCAGGCAATGGACAGTGAGTTCTAGGAATTCCCCACCCCCAGCAGGCACCGCCCTGGCACCATGACTCCATCTCTCTCTCTGGGATAACTCTGAGGTCTGTGCTCCACAGACCCCTGGAGCATCCCATTGGGATCAAGCTCCCCGTTACCCATGGCAGTAAATTGCCTGATACCAATCTCTTCATTGACTCCCCAGCTGTCTGCTGTCTGGATTTCTCACTCCACGACCAGTGTTGCCTGGGGTTGCTCTCAAATGAAAAACTCAAGCTCAATTTCTGTCTTGGGGCGTTTCCAGGGGAACTCACACTAAGCAGCTTGTTCACTCCCTCTCTGTGTTTATCTGATGCCTTTGCTGTCACACTGGCCACCAGAGTCAAAACCATTAAAAGCACAGGCTTGGGCTCAACGCCTGTAGCTCAAGGGGCTAAGGCACCAGCCACATACACCAGAGCTGGTGGGTTCGAACCCAGCCCGGCCCTCCAAACAACAATGACAACTATAACCAAAAAATAGCCGGGCGTTGTGGTGGGCACTTGTAGTCTCAGCTTGGGAGGCTGAGGCAAGAGGATCACTTAAACCCAAGAGTTTGAGGTTGCTGTGAGCAGTGACGCCACCGAAATCTACCCAGGGTGACAGCTTGAGACTCTGTCTCAAAAAAAATAAATAAATAAATAAAAGCACAGCTAAATGGAGCATTTCCTACGTGATGGCCCTTTCTGGGTACTGTCTTCTTTAAACCTCATGACAACCTAGGAATTGATTGATTCAATTGATTAGCCCTCATTTCACAGAGAAGAAAATTGAGACTCAAGTAAGATGACTTGCCCAAGGTCTCACAAGCCAGCAAGTGGAAGGGCTGAGATTTAAATCCAGGCAGATAGACTCTACAGAGGCAAAGAATTCAGCCACTCCATGGGGTATAGCATAATAATTAAATTAAAAATTAATTAATTAATTAATTAAAAATAAATAATTAAATAAAAAATAAATAAATAAAGCATAAATAATTACAGCATCTGCCTCCCAGGTGACTATAAAGGCCCGCCAAGTGTTCTCCTTATATAAAGGTATGTGTATCCACACAGGATGGGCCTGTGTCCCTCCTTCCGCCCAGCACAGTACTTGACACATGTTCAGTGATTGTTAAGTGTTAAAATGAATCAACATGTGGGAGGTAGATAGGTTGACTTCTCCATGGGGTGCCCTGCCTCAATCCTGAGGCATCCAGGGGAAAGCTGGCAGACAGACAATCCCTGGAGTTTCATCAAAACCACGGAAGAAGGCCGGGCACAGTGGCTCACGCCTGTAATCCTGCACTCTGGGAGGCTAAGGCAGGTGGATTGCTTGAGCTCACGAGTTCTAGACCAGCCTGAGCAAAAGCAAGACCCCTCCCCCAGGTCTTTACTAAAAATAGAAAAACTGAGTGAAGAGGATGGCTTGAGCCCAAGAATTGGAGGTTCTTGGAGGTTGCTGTGAGCTATGATGTCACAGCACTCTACCCACAGTGACAGCTTGAGACTCTGTCTCAAAAAAATAAAACACGGAAGATGGAAAAAACCTAGAGACACCAGAAAAGAACCTCAAGGCACGTGGACAGGCTGGACTAGGCCTATGCATTCCAGAGTCAACAGATGGGAGGGGTTAAACTCTTTGAACTTTTGATACATAATTAGATTAGGAAACCTGGTTTACTTACCCACTGCCGGGATAGAACTAACTTCTCCCTCCCCGGTTCTAACTCCGCCTGCCATTTACCCAGCCTCTCTCTCCATCCAATCTTCCTGGGGACTTAAGGTTCTTCCCACCCTATCTTCTGCATATGTACCTTTGTTGGAAATCAATACAAGCCTTCTGAAGAGGCCAGAGAGGCTGCATTTTCTCAGGCTACTCGGCCTGAGTTAATGTAAGCCTTCTCCAAGCTTTTAAGCTGGCATGAGTAATTTATTTTCAGCAAAGTTTTCTCAGCCAGCATTCAAACCAGGTCGGGGTTCGCGCACAAAGACACCCCCCCAATATAAGAAAAAATAAATAAAATAAGGAAATAGATAAATAATAAAACGAATCAACAGCCAAGCTCACAGGACAAAGTCATTAAGGTAACAGAACAGGCCTAAAGGATGAAGCTTAAAGGACTTTCCTTTCTACCAAAAGGCTATGTGACCTTGGGCAGGTCACTGGGACCCAGGCACCCATCTCTGGGCCTCTGTTCCTCCTCTGTTCAGGGAGAAAATCCCACTCCAAGGGGCCTGGCGCTGACCTCACACAAATCTAGTCTCTGAATTCTGACACTAACCACAGAAGAAAGAGGGTCCCAAAAGCTGAAGGACGGTGCTGAGTGAGGTTGGATAAAGGCACCTTCACTTTGACTCCCAGGATCTAGTGCCTGGCAGGGTGGCTCTCTGGCTAGGAAACGCCTTTTTGCTGCTTCTAAGATGAGGATCTGGTGCCACCTTCTGGTCACCACCTTTTGAAGCCTGCCTTCTTTCTTTTCCTTGTACCGCATCTTGCTACCAACCCTACAGATGCCCTCTGGGAACTCCAGAGCAATTCCACGCTCTTCACCAGCTACCCTGTTTCCCCGAAAATAAGACATCCTCCGAAAATAAGACCTACTTACAGGAAAGATAAGACGTCCCCTGAAAATAAGACCTAGCACATCTTTGGGAGCACACCTTAAAATAAGACACTGACACTGTCTTGTTTTCGGGGAAACAGGGTATTTATCTACTGTGCCCACCCGTCACCAGGCATCAGGCTGAACCCAAGACGACTGTGAACAAGCCCCTGCCTAACAATGTAGAGTAGTTTGGATCGGCGCCTCCAAGAGAAACGAGACGCACACCTCACGTATAACTTTACATTTTCTAGTAGCCACATCTTTTAAAAAGTTGGAATGTATTGGGTTAATATATTTTTATATATTAGGTGAAATTAATTTTAATAATACATTTTTATTTAACCCAATATATCCAAAATATTGTCATTTTAAGATGTAGTCACTTTTTTAAATTATCTTCCTTTTTTCATACTCTTTGAAATCTGTGTGTATTTTATGCATACGGCACATCTCAGTTCGGACTAGCCACATTTCAAGTGCTCACTAACCCCATGGGGCAGTGGCTACCTTGTTAGAAAACACAGGTCTAGGCAGACCAGTCAGCCATTCAGAGATTTAATCCATTGCATTCTCATTCTCTCTCTCTCCCTCTCCCTCCCTCTCTCTCTCTCTGTTTCTCCTGTTGCCCAGGCTAGCATTGAACTCTTGGGCTAAAGTAATCCTCCTGCCTCAGCCTCCTGAGTAGCTGGGACTGCAGGCATGCACCACCATGCCTGGTTGGCCTATTACATATTATCCAGAATTCACTTTTCTGGCTCTGCTTTGCTGACTAGGGGTAAACTGTAGACTGGGGAACTCATTTTAACCTGTGAAGTATAAAATAAGGGTGATAAAAATACCTCCTTTAGGTTAAGTATTCAATGGAATAATATATGCAGAGTGCTTAAAGCAAGTGCCTGAGGTGGTGCCTGTGGCTCAAGGAGTAGGGCGCCGGTCCCATATGCCGGAGGTGGCGGGTTCAAACCCAGCCCCGGCCAAAAAAAAATCAAAAAAAAAAAAAAAAAAAAAAAAAAGCAAGTGCCTGAAAGGAAGTAAATGCCTCATAAACAGTGACCTAATGAATCAAGGCCTTCATCCACTTTTTTTTTTTTTTTTTTTGAGACAGTCTCAGTATGTTGCCCTTGGTAGAGTGCCCTGGCGCCACACCTCACAACAACCTCAAACTCTTGGGCTTAAGTGATTCTCTTGCCTCAGCTTCCCAAGTAGCTGGGACTACAGGCACCTGCTACAATGCCTGGCTATTTTGTTGTTGTTGTTATTTAGCAGGCCTGGGCAGGGTTCGAACCCACCAGCCTTGGTGCATGTGGCCGGTGCACTAACCACTGAGCTATGGGCGCCGAGCCACCTTTATCCACCTTTTAGCACGGAGATGGTTAATTTTATGTGTCAAGTTAGCTGGGCTATGGTGCCCAGTCATCCAGTCAAACCCCAAGTATGAAAGTAGTTTTTAGATGTGATAAACATTCAAATCAGGAGATTTTGGATAAAGCAGATTGTCCTCGAAAATGTGGATGGACCCCCTCCAATCAGCTGAAAGCTTGAAGAGCAAAGAATGAGGTTTCCCATTGAAGAGGAAATGCAGCCTCAAGACTGCAGAACAGAAACCCTGCCTGAGTTTCCAGCCTGCAGATTTCAGACTCAAAACTGTGACATCAATTCTTTCTGAATTCCCAACTGGTCTGTTCTGCAAATTTCAGACTTGCCAGGCCCTGAAATCATAGGAGCCAATTTCTTAAAATAAATATCTCTCTTTCTCCACATAATAGACTATGTGTACCCCCAGGTGAGGGCATGACCAAAGCAGAGTATGGAAAAGACACACCTTCCTCATTCTGACTCACATGGTGTTAGAACAAGGGAATACCCCAGCCCTTCCCTCCCTCCAGGTGAACTGTCTCTCTGGATGGAGGGCTGAGGCCAAAGTGAAATCACCCACTCCAGAGATCGCTCCCAAGGGGATGGACCACAGGGTGGGCTTTGATGGGGGAAGAGGAGGACAGAAACAAAGCAGCAAGACCTGAGTTACGGGGAGCTGCTCTGAGGACAAGCCTGTGTGTCTCTGTGGTGCAGAGTCGGGGTGGGACACAGAGGGGCTGCTTCTGGGAATGGATGATTCTGGCTCCCATCCCCTCGCCACTTTAGCCTCCCGCCAGGATTCCTGTCCAATTCAGCTGCCCACAACAGCCAGAGTGATTTTCCTAAAGCGCACGTCGTGCCATTGCCACATTCCAAGTCCTTCCAAGGCTTCCCTGTGACCTTAAGATAAAACCCAAAGCCTTTCCCATGATTTACAAGGCTCTGTACAAGACCACAGCCATGCAAGCCTCTCACAATGTAGAGCAGTGGTTTTCAACCTTCCTAAGGCCACAACCCTTTAATACAGTACCTGTGGGTCATGACCCACAGGTTGAGAACCACTGATGTAGAGGTTTTGAAGTGTGCTATAAAAGATCACATAGTCAAAGGCCTATGTTTATAAAAACTTAAAATAATCATATATATATAAGCATAGAGACTAACTACCATCTTTTGGGTCCATGCCAGGCTGTGATGCACAGCAGTTTACTATGTACCATCATGTTATTCCTGACAACCAAATGGGCTGGATACTGCCAGCATCTCCTTTACGGAGGTAGAAACAGGCTCAGAGAGGAGCCTGGCTAGTGAGGGAGAGAGCCAGGCATGACCCCAGGTCCACCAAGTCCAAAGGCCATGCTCTTCACTGCCAGGCTGGTTTGTGCCTCTGTGCAAATTGGAGGTAATAATAGCTCCCACCTCACAGGGCTGTTGCAAGGATTAAATGGGCTAAGATGTGTGAAGCTCCCAGAACATATCCTGGCACAGCATGAGGGCTCAGGAAGTGTTGTCACCCCATAGCAGCTTAGTACTGCCTCTGGGCAGGCCTGGGAGACCACACTCAAAGATGCTCATAGTCATCTTCTCTAGTCCTAGGGTCATAGGTGATCACGTATTTTTTTATTTTTCCACAATGACCAGATACTACTTATGTGTCTGTTTTTAAATTCTTGCACGTATGGTGCCCTGGGTGAGCTGTCAGTCTCCTTAAGGCAGGCCCATTGATGTTTTTTTTGTTTGTTTGTTTTTGTTTTTGTTTTTGTTTTTGGCCAGGGCTAGGTTTGAACCTGATGTTAGAGTGACCTCCCGAGTTCATCCAAGGGCTGGCTCAGAGAGATTCCCCCCACCCATTAAGTAAAGGATCCTGCCGGAAACAGCTCAGAAGAGCCCCTGCTGGTTCCGGCATTCTGTCCACAGGCTTGGCAGGGGTCAGAGTTGAGGGGTGGGTGCAGATCAGTGCCAGCAATTGGCCCCAGCTAAGTCTGCCCTTCGCTGGCACTCTCCAAAAGGCATGGTGAGATGCTTTGTGGATCTTCCGGACCCCAAGGGAGCAATGGGAGCAGCCATGATGTGTGAGACCTCCGGCCCTGAATCCACCAACAGCTGTGACCACTTCAGTTATTTTAAACCCTTGGGCACCAGGAAACTGTCACATCAACCAGGCACTGAGCTCAACATTGTGGGACTGAGCCAGGGCAAGAGCCCTGAGTGTGGGTGGCCAGGTCTGGGTAGGATTGTTTAAGGGGGAGGAGGGGGTGGTTATTTCTTGAAACTCTGTGCTTATGTTTTCCATACATTATCCTCTTATATAATATCATCCTTACCTTATGCTGAGAGATCAGTTATTTCACAGATGCAGATAAGGGGGCTCTGAGTGGCAAGGTGAAGGCTGCGTAAAAGCTGCGTAAAAGCAAGGCTGGTGCTAGAACCTTGGCTTCCTCAGCTAAGAAGCACAGACAGTAGTCCTCCTCTGCCCTGACCAGCTCTGCCCCTGCCTCCACCTCCCCCCTCCTTGCAAGCTCCTGGCTCTGCCAGTCTTAAGAGCTATGCCGCTCAGGGCAAATTCTTCAACCTCCCTGCGGCTCACTTGTTTCATGTGTAAAGTGGCGGGGTTGTTGGGAGAGTACAATGGTCTAATACATGAAAAGTGCCGCTTGGAACAGTGCCTGACCCATAGAAAGAAGGCACCAAGTGCCCGCTGTCATTCCTGCTCTTCTGGGAATCACGGCTTTTTGCCTGATGCTATCACTGCCCTGCAGTGACCTGTCTGGGCCTCAGTTGGTGAGGGGGTGTAGTGTCCTCCCCACACTCTGGGGCTCCAGTTTCCCAGTGGGTGAAATTAAGGGGGATACCCTAGTGTATGCCCGGTCTGCCACACAGTAAGGGCTCAAAAGTAACTCTCAGCAGAGGGGTGCGCAGCACGAGCCCACTTCTAGAGGCGCCTCAAAGTCGTACTAAGCCTCACAGTTCCCACCCACTTTGGCAGGTGACCACTTGCAAGCTGCCTCCTGATTGGTGGATGTGTTTAGCGCGTCCGCCAGGAGCCAATCAGGAGTTACCGGCATCTCCCTGGGTCAGTGTACTGTGACTTTGTGGGGCAAGGGCCCCGCTGGCTGGAACTCCAGCCTTTCACCTTCCCCACCCGCATTCCTTACAGATCCCTGCGCCCCAGAGCAGCTGGTCTCTTAGCCACCTCCTAATTTGGACTGCCTTAGGGAGAAGGTTGGATTCAGGGGGCTAGGTGTGTCAATGCTGGGCACATCTTGTCCTGGCTCGCTTTTTCCCGGGGCCCCCATCTCCCCATCAGCCCTCCCTTTTTCCCAGACATTCATCCTCTCCACCATACCCCTTCCCTCTCAGCCTCTGCCCACCCCCACCCACCAGGGATCACTCACTCACATTTGGCTGAATTATCTGAACAGCCCTTCCCTTGGGTCAGAGGGGAAGGCCGGGGTGGCAGCAGGGACTGGTTCAGGTCCCCACTGATTGTCCCCTGCACCTCAGGCTCCACAGTACACAAACTGACCTCTGCAGTGACCTCCCCTTTCACTCAGTGGCCCACGGCAGAACCAGGGCCCCAATCCGTGTCCACTTTCTCTCCCTGAACTCAATACCTCTTGTCATTCAAAATCTCAGGTGTCACCAAAATCTCAGTTCTTAAGCACTGTTCGTAAGCACTGGTCAGATCACTCCCCTCCTCTCCAGCTCTGTCGCGCTGCCCCAGCCAGGGTCTTCATGGCTCCGCCCCAAACCCCTCCTCACCCGTGGTGGGGGGCGGGGAGGAGAGGGCAGCCAGAATGACCCATTTCACTGCTACTCCTGACCACTCCTTACTGAGGCCCCCACCCAGGCCTCCATCCCCTTCCCCCCTCCCCTTGGTTTGGCATTCTGGCCCCTGCCAGCTACTGGGGCCTCCACTCCCAGCCCTCTGCATCTTCCGTATGCAATGTCGGTCTGGTTGTTGCGGGGAGGCGGCTATCAGGCCTTGTCCAGCTCCCTGGCTTTGCTCAGCGACTCCCTCTCTCCCCTTTATTTTGCAAACGCCTCCTTTAAGAAAGTTCAGTCATTCCCTCTTCAGGAAAGCCTCCCCGGACCCCCGGCTGGGTTAGGGCACACTCTCTCCACTCCCGCGTGGGGAGACGGGGCCCTGCGTCCTGGCACCTGGCTCCTGGGCGCCCACTGAAGATTTATTGGATGAAAGAATGATTTCACTGCAGGCTTCGCCCAGATCAGGGCGGGGTCCGAGCAAGAGGAGGGAGACGAGTTGGGGGCGGGGCCACGGGTGATGGACAGACCTGCGGCTCCGTGTGGGAGGGGTCCGGCGGCCGCCACGCCCACGCTCCGCCTACCGGAGGCAGAAAAGACACCGCGCGGGGCGCTGGGCTCAGAGGCTGCTTGCCCGAGGGCTCACCTGCGGCAGGTGCTCCCAGCGGCCTTGCACCAGCGAGCGGCGGAGCGGCGCGGGGCCGGCACTGCGGACCGGGGAGATGCTGCGTGAGCGGACCGTGCGGCTGCAGTACGGGAGCCGCGTCGAGGCGGTGTACGTGCTGGGCACCTTCCTCTGGACCGATGTCTACAGGTGAGCCAGGCCACTGCGCCGGCGCGAGACCCCTCCGACCTCAGGTTACGCCCCCAGAAATCCTGAGACCTTTCCGCACACTGGAGGACGTGGACAGCCTTCTACTAACCCCGTTAGTCCTCATCCCTAGGGTTCCACGCCCTGAAATCCTAAAAACCTCGCCCAGAAACCTGACAACCACCAGACCTTGTGTCCGCCTCTCCGAAAACCTGAGATCCTCCCAAACACCCTGACACAGCCTCAGCCCCAGCTCCCTTACTGCTCTTCGCAGACCCCTGCCCCTCGCGGCTGTCTTCCCCTAGCTCTGATTTCTCCTGGGGGTGGCAGCTGATGGTTGTTGCCTGTCCCCAGGCACTGGCCATGAGCTCCAAGTCCCCTTTACTGCCCTCGGTAGAGTGCCGTGGCGTCACACGGCTCACAGTAACCTCCAGCTCTTGGGCTTATGTGATTCCCTTGCCTCAGCCTCCCAAGCAGCTGGGACTACAGGCGCCCGCCACAACGCCCGGCTATTTTTTTGTTGTTGCAGTTTGGCCGGGGCTCGGTTTGAACCCGCCACCCTCAGCATATGGGGCCGACGCCCTACTCATTGAGCCACAGGCGCCGCCCGTAGTCTACATTTTTTAAAAGTTAAATAGGTGCAATCAAACTTAATAACATTTTATTTAACCCAGCCCTCTCCAGTCTCTCTCAAGGCGACCTGGGCACCTCCTCAGCTGCCCCACCACCCTCTCCCCTTTCACTTCCCCACTTGCCCTCAGCACATCCCTTCCCTTCCGCTCAGGCCCTCCTGTCTGGCCGCCCACCCCAGCCCAGCCTCCACTCCTGCCTCCCAGCAGGTGGGCCTCCTGGGGCAGGCCCAGAGAGGAGCTGCCCCGGGGCAGAATCCGGTTCTGGACTGGACTTGGCTCACACTCTGATTTCTCCTGGGGGTGGCAGCTGATGGTTGTTGCCTGTCCCCAGGCACTGGCCATGAGCTCCAAGTCCCCAAATGCCTTCCCCTAACTTCACCCTGGGACCAGAGAGGGACCATATTCCATCCAGCTGAGGTAGGGGACTTGGGGTGGGGTCTTTGTCAGAAGAGGGAGCCTGATTCAGGATCCCGCTCCTGCCCCTCTTCTCTCTATCCACCAACTTGGTGGAGTGCAGCATTTCTGAGACCACAGGACATAAGGTAGGGCTCTACCACTAACCCCAGCCCCCAAGAAACAGCCAAGTCCATAACCCATCCTACCTAGTGTGTGGGCTGGAGACGTGAAGATGTGAATGAAGGGCCGGACAAGCCCCCTGGAGGATGGGGCTGGGGTTTCATCTGCAGCTCTCTATTCTAAGCATTTGAGGTCAGACAAGAGCAGGCACCCCCGGGGTACCAGAGGTCCTCAAACTTTTTAAACAGGGGGCCGGTTCACTGTCCCTCAGACCATTGGAGGGCCAGACTATAGTTTAAAAAATATGTATGAATAAATTCCTATGCACATTGCACATATCTTATTTTGAAGTAAAAAACAAAACGGAAACAAATACAATCACACTGCCTCATGTGGAGTTTGAGGACCCCTGAGTAGACTATTCCATTCTATTGAAACGTTTCCCATTGCTAGGGTTGGAGAGGTCAGTGCTATATGGGGGAAGGGCTTGCATGACTCTGAGGTGGGACACTGTGCTGAGATCCAGGAGGGTCTAAACACTCTCTGCCTCAAGCTGGGCTCACATGGAGGTGCCATCGTGGCTTATTGCTCCTAAATCATTCTGACACCTGCAGCGCCCTGCTTCTGCCCAGCCCCCGCCAAACCCCATCCGTCTGTCTCCCCACACACCCTCCACAGCCCATCCTCTCCTTCACCTCCTGTGTCCCTGGCAGCCCTCCCATCTGCCCAGCCAGTCTCCATAGAGACACTGGCCACTCTGATACCATCAAGTCCCAGGCCCAGGGACCTTCTTGGTTTCTCTGCCCCTGGCCTCAGCTACCGCCTTGGCCTGGGCCTCAGTTATCCTACGTGTAGACTGGGTAATCTCTGCAGGTTGTAACACTGCCATTAGAGTGTGGTCCACACACCAGTGGTCTAGGAGAGTTCCCCTCCTTACCCCACCCCCATCTCTGAACTGGGGACTGCCAGGCAGTGGGCTGAGAGCCAGAGTGCTCAGGTCTCTAAGCCTCAGCTGTCACTATAGCCGCCTGTTTGTTTGCTGAGGCACTATTGGTGCAGCCTGAAAGGCTGACGTGATGCCTTCAGTGGGGAATAGGGAGTAAAGGAGGGGTCCTTCTCAGGCCCCCTCTCTTCGCTCCATCCTGGCAAAGAAAGGCCCAGCCAGGTGGGGCAGGGACAAGTTCATCCTCCCTCTAGCAAGGGGCAGAGTGTGATAATTCCCTTTGCCTTTTCAAGACACCAGCAAAGCCATTACAACCCACACCCCTCACCTTCACTCAAGATTCCCCAGGACCTACAAGAGGGTCAGCGCAGCCTAGACGACCACTGTCCGAAAGAAATCAAATGTGAGCCACAATAAAGCCACATTTGTCATCTTAAATATTCTAGTAGTCTACATATTTTTTTTTTATTTTTTTCATTTTTTTTGTAGAGACAGAGTCTCACTTTACTGCCTCGGTAGAGTGCCGTGGCGTCACACGGCTCACAGTAACCTCCAGCTCTTGGGCGTACGTGATTCTCTTGCCTCAGCCTCCCGAGCAGCTGGGACTACAGGTGCCCGCCACAACGCCCGGCTATTCTTTTGTTGTTGCAGTTTGGCCGGGGCTGGGTTTGAACCCCCCACCCTCGGCATATGGGGCCAGCGCCCTACTCACTGAGCCACAGGCGCCGCCCGTAGTCTACATTTTTTAAAAGTTAAATAGATGCAATCAAACTTAATAACATTTTATTTAACCCAATATATCCAAAATATTATTTCAATATGTAATCAATAGGGAAATTATTGATGAGGGAATTTACATTCTTTTTTCATGATAAGTCTTTGCAACCCCATGTGTATTGTACCCTTCAGCAGATCTCAACATGGGTTGACTGCATTTCAGGGGCTCACTAGCCACATGTGCTGGTGGCCACACGTGCTGGTAGCCACTGTCCCAAACAGCACAGGTCTGAAGCAGAGTTTCTCAATCTCAGCACTATTGCCTTTGGGGCCAGATAGTCCTCTGTTGTGGGAGCTGTCCTGTGTAACATAGGCTGTTTAGTGGCACCCCTAACCCTTCTCCCCTAGATGCAAGTAGCAAGCCCCAAATTGTGACCATCAAAAATGTCTAAAGACAATGCCAGCAGTCCCCTGGCAGGGGGCAAAATTACCCTCAGTTGAGACTCACTGGTCTAGCAGAAGGAAGCCTCTTCCACGACTAAGGAGCCTGGGCTGTGACTGCTGTTGTTACTTATAATGTCTGTGTAATAAGAGCTTCTGTCAGTATTAATAAGTAAGCACTTAGGAATCAAATGCGTAGCCTCAAAGTGCTTCTTGGATCATCCCATTTTGTAGATGAGGAAGGTGAGGCTCAGAGAGATGAGGCCACTGGACTCAGGGACAGGTCTGGCTGACTCAGAACTCATGCTGTTATCCTCCACTCTCTTCTGTGTGACCTAAAACCAGCAGGTAAAGCTGGATGACTGTCTCAGCCTATGTCCCTTCCACCCTGCACCTGGCCACAAGCCCACTGCCCCCAGAGACTTCATCCAAGCCCTTTGGCCCTCTACTTACCTCCGAGTCCTTTCCAGCATAGACAGATTCTGGCTCAAGTTGCCAAGTGATACCCTCAAGGTCTTAATAGACCCCAAGGCACAAGGCCTGGTGGACACTAGGCCCAGTTATTAGAGGGTGGTGTCCTGACCTCACTCCTCCTGAGTCACGAGGATGAGCAAACAGGCTCAGCACCCATTAAGAGCACTGGGCTCCCTTTCCAGAGAGGCAGATGTAGCCTCTTCCCCTCCAAGCACACAGCAGGGGCCTCATCTGCCCCAAAAGACCTTGTGATCCTGGCAGGAACTGCCCTGCCAGTGTGAGCTCCCTCCCTCCTCCCCTGCAGGATCGCTCACAGTGAAGGCTGCTCTGAGGGGCTAAGAAGCCAGCCAGGCAGTGAAAAGAGGCAGAATTTGAAGTCACCCAGACCAAGTTCCTACCCACTGTCTGTGCAACTTTAAGCAAATTGCTTAACCTATCTGAAACTCCATTGACCCAAATGAAAGGCAATCAGAGAATATAAGGAAAGACCTGGTACCCAGTAGAAGTTGTACACAAGGTCACGATGATGAACTTCCAACCACTTTGTTGTGCCTCAATGAGTCACTCAGGCCACCCTGGGAAGGGGGCACACACTTCCTTCCTGCAAAACTGACTCTTCAGGGATGGATGCCTCGACCTAGCCACCTTCTGACTGCTAGTCTCCAGCAAGTTATGAGTAGATGAACAGAAAGAAGTAGGATTTTTCCTAGAGATTGTACTTCATGATTGTTAGCAAAGACAGCTTGCTGCGAGCTGGCCACCATAGCTCAGTGGTTAGCATGCCAGCCCCACACACCAGGGGCAGCGAGTTTGAGCCTTGCCTGAGCCTGATAAACAAATCAAAATAATTTTTTTTTTTTCAAAGAAATATAACTTGCTATTTCCTTCTGCTAGTCCCAAATAGATTCACCTTAGGTCTGGCACAGGTACGCCTGGCTCACCCCATCTCTCCCAGTGGTCCCTATAGCTGGCAGCGGCTTCTTCGCTGGGGCTGGCTTGGGTCCTTAAGTGATTTGGACTTGAAGTTGGAGAGAAGGCACAAAGGGAGTAACATCCTCAGATTTGGTTTCACCCAGACCACCTACCCCTTTGTGAGTGATGTTTTCCATGCACTGGAGGCGTGGACACTCCTGAGTCGGGAAGGATGGGAGAGAGGGCAGTCTTGGAGTAAAGGAGTGGGGTGGTCACCCTCCACTCGACTCTCCCACTGACCCACAAAGCAGAACTTGGAGGTAGCTTCTCCTGTCCCTCCCTCAGTTTATGTATCTGTCTAAAGGGAGGGAAGGTTCTTTAACACAGGTGTTCCCTTTTCCTTCTTGGTAGACAGAGGCCAAATCCTGAGGTCTGCAGGAGCTTCAGGACAAAAAGACAATGTTAATAACTGTCTCTTGCCTCAGCACAGCAGTGGCAACAGTCGTTACATCTGACCTGACCATGAGCCCATGAGGTGGGAGGTGGCAGGTGGGGGTGAACTCCTGCCTCTTCCCCGGGACTCCCCAAGGCAGAGGCTGACCAGCCATCTTCCCTGACAGAGCCTTGCCTGTCACTCTTTGGCATAAGATGGGAATAGGGAACCAGGGCAGGAGTTCCTAGACTCTGGTACAGACCCACTCCCAGACTTTCTCTGTCTCTTGGTTGGTCTGAGTGCTAGGGATTTCTTTGTTTTTAAAAGTATTATTAGGTATCTGGGTGTTGTGGCGGGTGCCTGTAGTCCCAGCTACTTGGGAGGATGAGGCAAGAGAATTGCTTAAGCCCAGGAGTCTGAGGTTGCTGTGAGCTGTGATGCCACGGCACTCTACCCAGGGCAACATAGTGAGACTCTGTCTCAAAAAATAAAATAAAATATATTATTAGGACAAAGCCCAGGAGGGTCTGAGTCCAGTTTGCAGTGATGCTGTGGGCTCCCCTCCCCAACAACATGCCAGCAGGCCTCACCTCACTGATCCCTCCTGGCAATCCTACGGCACACACTCCATCCCGGCCATGCTGGCTGTGTGGATGCCCTTACCCTTGAACACGCCAAGCTCATTCCCACCTCGGGGCCTCTGAGTTGTTGTTCCACCTTCCTGGAATGCTGTCCCCCAGACCTCCAAAGGCCTGACTCTCATCGGTCAAGTATCAGCTCAAAGGTCACCTCCTCCAAGCAGCCTTCTTTGATTGCCCCATGTCATGGTACCCTTACCTGGGCCCTGGGCACTCTCCATCTTATTACATCTTATTATTTACCTAATATTACTAGCTAATGTTTACTGAGCACTTATTTTGTACCTTATGTATCCAGCAGTCTTCTCAACACTTTGCACCTTCTTCTCATGCGTATTTAATACTGTACATGTGCTTAAACCTCAAAGCCGCTTTAGAGCTGGATGCCATTATTGCCCTCCTTTTACAGGTTAGAACCTGCAGTGAGGAATGTTTGTACAGGGTGGCAGAGCTGGTAAATGGTGGATGCAGGGCCCAGCCCCCTAACCACTCTGCCACGCTCCTTCCTGGGACTGGTATTAAAACATGCCTCCTCCTTGCTCGCTAGCCTCCCTTGAGTCAATGAAGGGCTCCTTGGTTGAGTGAATGAATGAATGGACATGGCCAGTGATGCATGTGGACTGGCCTGTGATGGGGCTGAGTTCCCCACCCCCAGCCTCAAGGGAATTGCACCACTGGATGGGCCTGTGGAAGGTCAAGGGCATATGGCCTAGCTTGGCCAAAGCCACACTTGCTCCTGAAAGAATGACGGTAGGAGGAATTCAGGCCATGTCAGGTGGCCCCATAAATTAGAACAACACCCAGAGCACTCAGCCCTAAACGGGAGGCCTTGCCAGGGGCTGCTGTGGAGCTCCGGTTTCAGGCCAGTTCCCTGGGGCTGGGAGGGTGCTAAGGAGGACCTGGCCCACAAACTCCTGCATAGCTGGGGTCTCCAAGGTCCTTCCCCTATTGGCCAGAGGGCCCTGAATTACGATGAGAACACGGTGGCAGGAGGGTGCCGCAGGGCCCACCCCAACTGGCCTGGCACACCCGTTAAACTTTGGGGGAGGCCACCTTCCCAAGGCCATCCTCCCCTGCCCAGCCATACCAGACCTGTGCCCATGGGCTTTGACAGGCCCAGCCCTGCTAATCTTGGTTATTCACCTAAGAGCCCAAGATAAGAGGCCAGCCTTAGGTATCCCCTTTCCAGGTCTCTGCGTCCCACCTATAAAACAAATAGGGGGCTTGAGAGGTCCCTAAAGGCCTCTCCTTCAGTCCTCTCCTGGCCAGGCCTAACCTTCCCCACCACCCTCCACCAGATGCCCCTAACTTAGAGGACCTTGGGGAAGACTCCCGACTACGGATTCTCTCCCAGGGCTGGAGCATCGTGGCCCAGATCTCAGAGAGCTTGGTTTCACCTCACACTCCCCCATTTCTGCCCCTGAGACTTGAGCCTCAGTATGTTTATCTGTAAAATGGCGTGGCATTGGTACAGGCCTCGAGGGGTTATTAGAAGGATGAACTGAGAGCTTGTAGAAAAGCACTTGGCACAGTGCCTGGCACATCATAAGTAGTTCTCTGGGGAGCTGGTAATAATAATAGGAAAATAATAATAAATACTATACAAGTAGTTATAAATTAGTATTGGGGTTTTTCTAATATTATTAAAACAAATAATAGTGAGACATGGTCCCTGCCATCTAGGAGTTCATAACACTCATGGGAGAAAAACATTGAACACTTTCTAAGTGTCGTTTGAGGCACCAGCCGAGGAAGAGAGATGTATTCTAGCTGATGAGATCAGGGAAGACTTCCTGGAAGAGGTGATAACTGAGCTAGGTCTTGAAAAACAGAGGTTCAGGGCGGCGCTGTGGCTCAAGGAGTAGGGCGCTGGTCCCATATGCTGGAGGTGGCAGGTTCAAACCCAGCCCCAGCCAAAAACTACAAAAAAAAAAACAAAAAGAGGTTCAGAGACAGATCAAGGATATGGCACGCAGGGGCAGAGGTAGCTGGCAGGAAAGTTGGAGCACATGGACGCAGGAAGGGCACAGTTTCAGTGGCCTGGAGGTTAACTCTAGAGGGTCAGTGAGCTCAAACTGGGGCTCTGAATGTATTGATCAGGCATCAGATTTTGTTCTGTAGATCGAAAGGAATTGTTGAAGGTTTTTGAGGAGGATAGTAGCTATAGAAGAGGTTGTTTCTTCCCTGAGGAGTGGCTCGGGGCAGCTGGAGGCACCAGGTGGAGAAGGAAGCTCGCTGGAAGTAGATGTCATGGTTTGCCTCTGCGGATCCCTGTCCAGCACAGCTGCCCACCCTCTGCGCTCCAGCCACCACCGTGCCGAGCACTAGGTGTGAAGTCTGGCCCGAGATCTTCCCAGCCCGGGTCCTTGTCTCCCCCCTGCTCACCATGGGTTTGCATGCCAGGCTAGCACCCACAACTCCCCCCTCAGGCTCCTATAAAGACCCATAGACAAAATGTCACACTCAGGCTGCCAGGAGCTGGGGTCACTCTGGGGATGAGACCCAGCTGGTGTTAATGAGGCCCCGGTCAGGTGGACAGGCAGAGAGAGCCAGATGCTAGCAAAGAGCAGGCACTTCATGTCTTCAAGTCTGGGGCTGAGTGAGCCACCCCATCCCTGCAAGGCCAAGCCAGTGACCCTCCCCACTGATAGAGCTAAGACCAGGGAAGCTGGGTGGCTTTCCAGAGGCCACACCGCATTTATGGGGCTGGGAAGATACCCCCTGCTTAACACCCACCAACTGGCCATTTCTCTCCATTTCCATGGCCACCACTTAGTACCAAGGCACCACAATCACTCTCCTGGGCAGCTACAGGCACCTCCTCACTGGTTCCCCACCTCTTCTATTGCTCTCTTGAAATCCATCCCTGCCCTACCCACTGGGTGATCAGTCCACAGTGCAAAAGTTACCTTGTTACCCCTGCTTAGAAACCATCAGTGACTTCCCTCTACTCTCAGGAGAAAGGCCACGATCTAGAACTCCTCCCACTATTCTCCACAAACTCCGGTCACACCCTCTTCTTTTCAGTTTCTTGAACATGCTGGGCTGACTTCTTCCTTGGGCCATCACCCAGGCTGTCCTGCTGCTTGGAAATCTCTGCTCCTCTTCTTCCCCTCCCTTTGTCCAATTCAGTGGTTCTCAAACTGTGGCCCTAGACCAGCAGCACTTGGGAGCTCGTCAGACATACAGTTTCTTAGGCCCCACCTAGCAAGCCCGGTAGACAATGCTGATTGATAAGCACTCAGATTTATGAACTGCTGGTTTAATCCATTCCTTTATAGGAGCCTGAGGAGGGAGTCATGGGTGCTAGCCTGGCATGCACCCTATCTATCTTTGGGAGTGCAAAGCTTAAATGCCACTTCTCAGGGAATCTTTCTTTGAACCCCAGACTGGAGCCTCGTGACACTCCACATTTCTCCTGTATAGGAATTATCATAGCTGTAATCACACAATGAATTGTTTAACCCGATCGAAAGTCTTTTTCCTCCACCAGAATACAAACACCATAGGCCGAGGGAATTTATTATCTTTTTCACCAATCTACCTCCAGCACCCAGAACTGGGCCTGGCACATAGTAAGTGGTCAGAGATTGTCTGCAGAGTGAATGAGTGAACTCCTCTTCCAGCCCTCCTGCTGCAAACAATTTATACTTACTGTGTGCCTGCACTAGGTCAGGGGCTGAAACAAAAATAAAAAAAGAGGATGCAATCCCTACCTTCAGGGAACTAACTGCCACAGGGACAGAAACCACAAGGATGAATCAGTTGGGTTGGGTCTTCAAGGAGAGGCGGACATTTACTGGGCAGAAAAGTCAGGAGAAAGTCTTGCAGGTCGAAGGAACAGCAGGTGCACAGTGAAAGGGAACGATGTGGGGAATCTAGGGGCTAGAAGGAGTCACAGAAAACGGGGCTGAGATGCGGTGGCCAAGTGCCGCTGGTTAAACATAAGGCTAAAGAGCTTGGATTTTATTGTAAGGGTAGGCACTGAGTAGCCAGTGAATCTTTTCAGGCAAGCAAGTGACCTGATTTCTGTTCTTTAAAAAATCGCTCTGGTGATACAGCTTAGAGAGCCAAGAAGGTGGGTCCATTCATTCATTGATTCCCAAAGACTACATTGAGCGTGACCATGTCCTGGGTCTGGGTGGGCAAAGCAGATGTGGTTTGGGGACTGGCTGCCCTGAACTTATTAGCCTCTTTCCGATAGGCAGGAAGGTCCTCACCATTCCTGCTCCCACTCCTTTTCCTTGGATACTGTGCTGGGTCCTTCCCTGCAGGCAATTCAATTGCCTGCAGCCCTGGGCTCTTAGGTGGGGATTCTAAGAATCCTGGGGAGGAGGACAGCCAACAGATCTGCAGAGGGACAATGGCACCTTTGTTGCTTCTGCCAGGGTTTCTGTAAGAATAGCTGTTTGCTCAGCTGGGAGCAGGACTGGTGCTTGGTGGTGGGAGGGTGTGGGGCCCTGAAGCTATAACGTGGGCCAGGCGTTAACTCTCTGGAGCCTCTGGGGCCTCCTCTGGTTTCTCACTGGCCGAGAGGAATGAAGCAGGTCCCATCTCTCATTTAACACTCCATGAAACTGAGAGAGGGAAACCCCCTGGCCCAAGGCCACCCAGCAAGTTGATGGGCAAAGCTGAAACTTGCATAGAGAAATGTCTCCCAGACCCAAGTCCATGATTTCCCAGACTCTCACGAGTTTTGCCCAAACCATCTTCCACCTGTAGCACTATTAACATTTTTCTTTAAACCAACTCATGTTCTTCTTCATAACTTTATTTTAATCAGTGATTTTATAGTATTGCCACAAATGGCACGGTTTATCAGTTGTCATAAAAAGATACTGCACTTGATAAACACATCCATCTTCTTTTCAATTGTCCCTCCATGTGCCACCTAAAGCATCCCAGGTTCATACCCACACCTCCCATTGGGCTCGGTTCACCTTCCACCCTGCAGAGTTCTGCCCTCGTTCCTGGGTGTGTGTGATGGGACACATCCTGGGTGGGCCGGGTTCTGAAGGATGGGGACAGGACTGCCCACAAGAGGCCCACAGCCCAGAGGACAGGTACCACATAGCAACACCACACTGCAAAACATGACCCAGCCCTATGAGGGATGAAAGATAAGAGCTATGAAGCAAAGGGTGGCAGCCCTCCCACTTAGGGGTAGGTAGATAGACACTCAGATGATGCAAGGAACATGCTCAAGACCCCCTCAGAAAGTTAGTGGCAAAACTGGACTCACATCCAGCTCTCTGCACCCATACCCCACCCCCATCCAGGGCTTTTGTGCTTCTCCTAATGATAGATACAGACAGAGGATGGCAGGCCACGGCCAACATGTGTCCAGCCTCACATCAGCCCAGCGTCCCCACAACTGGCTGAGGATTTTGGAAGGGGCAGAGGGACGAGAAATAGGGTGGGCCTGGGGCTTCTGGACTAAGCTTCTCTCCCGGCATTGGGCCCAGGCTGTGGAGCCCTGCCTACTCTCTCCTGCCAATGCCCAAGGTCCGTGGTCTTTGCCAGCAGCTCAGGGGTCAGTGGGTTAAAGACAAACTGCCTGGCAGGCTCTGCAACACACAGCCACCCCAGGGCTCTATCCACTGGACCATACTACTAGATGTCTCAACCAGTGGTTCTCCAAGTGTGGCCCCAGGACCAGGAGCATCAGTAGTTCCTGGAAACAAGTTAGAAATGCAAATGCCCGGGTCCCACTCCAGACCTGCTAAAGCTGAGGCGGGGCCTGCGGTCTGTGTTTGGCAAGCCCTCCAGGTGCTGCTGCACTGTACTTTGCTGCCCTAGACCTCTCATTCATTCAACCCTGGCTACTGCTGCCATCTTCAGCTGCCCTGGCCGGGCCTGGGTCATGCCAGCCAGAGTCTGCAGGGATGGAATCCCCGAATCTCCAGCTTTAAAAGAGAAACCCCCCGTCAGCTCTAAAGCACAGCTGTAATTTAGAATTCCTGGAACCCAGGCCCCCCAAAGAGCAGCTGTGCCTTCGAGACACACTTATTCCTATGTCTTAGTCACAAATCCCATGGGAATCCCACTTAAATCCCTATGAACCCTCTTGGGCCTTTAGGAACCTTCAGACCAGGGGCTGGATTTAACAAAACCACCAGCCCTGGCCACCTTCCTCCCCTGGCCTCCCCGGCCTTCCTGTCACCTCTCCTTAAGCCAGTGTCTTAGTCGGCCTGAGCTGCCACAGCAGAACACCGTAGACAGGGTGGCTTAAGAACAGATTTATTTGCTCACAGTTCTGGAGGCTGGAAGTCTGGCTTGCAGATGGCCAGACTTGTTACTGGGTCCTCCCGCAGCCTTTCCTGTGTGTGTTTGTCTGTGAGTGTAGGAAGAGGACCCCCCTACTCTCTCTTCTTACAAGGCCACCAATTCTATTGAATTAGAACCTCCCCCTTCTGACCTCATTTAACCTTAACTACCTCCTAAAAGCCCTGTCTCCAAATACCGTTCTTCAACATGAGAATTTGGGGGAGACACATTCAGTCCATAGCAGCCAAATCAAACCAGTTGGTTCTCCCTCCCTGAAGTCTTAATGACTTATCAAGAATCACCAAAATAGGGCGGCGCCTGTGGCTCAAGGAATAGGGCGCCGGTCCCATATGCTGGAGGTGGTGGGTTCAAACCCAGCCCCGGCCAAAAAAAAAAGAATCGCCAAAATATTTCCCTTTCAATGGAAAACCACCCTTGAACCCCAAGGAATGACTGTAAGAATATGGGGACTTCTAGGCTAAGAAAGCCGTGGCAGGGTAGGTGAGGAATCTTTGTAACAGAGGCAGGGCACCCATGCTGTGTGAGGGCTGGGGTCCAGGCTTCGTCCCATGAGAACTCAGCACTTCACTCAGTGACCTGGGTAGGGAGGCTGGGTTCTAGGCCTACCTTTGCCTTTGAAACAAACTCATTTGCTTCAGGATCAGGTGGCTCCCAATGCTGGCCACCCATCAGAGGCAGTAGAGAGCTTGTGAAGAATTCAGATCCCAGGAGACAGGCCTGAGGGATCTGTGTCCAGTAAGTGCCCTCTTTGCTATCAGTAGACTGCAGTGTAGCTGGCTCCTTTAGGGTCCCGCAGACCAGATAATGTGGGAAGCCCTTTGGCCCTCCAGAAGTCTCCTCCCAAAGCCCCTTGTCCCACCTGCCCTAAGGGTCCCCATGATCCTCTCTTTTTCTCTCCCCACAGTGCAGCTCCGGCCGAGGCCAAGACCTTCAGCCTGAAGCACTCGGAGCACGTGCATGTGGAGGTGGTGCGGGATGGAGAGGCAGAGGAGGTGGCCACCAACGGCAAACAGCGCTGGGCTCTCTCACCCACCACCACACTGCGGCTTACCATGAACCAGGCGAGCACCGAGGCCAGCAGCGACAAGGTACCACATCTGGGGAAGTCCACCTTCTGTGGGGGCCACAGGGCATGGGGCCACCCAGGGGTGGAGGCAGACTAGACAGGGCTCCTCCCATAGAAACAAAATGCACGTCAATTTCAGTTTTTTCTAGTTGAAGAAGCAAAAAGAAACAGGTGAAATTAATTTTCATAATATATATTACTTAACCCCATATGTCAAAATATCACCTTTCTGACATGTCATCAATATAAAAATTTTTTTCTTCTTTTTTTTTGTTTTCTGTCGCCCTGGGTAGAGTGTGGTAACATCTTAGGCAGTGACCTCAAACTCTTAAGCTCCAGCAATCCTCTTGCCTCAGCCTCCTGAGTAGCTAGGACTACAGGCACACAGCACCTGGATAGTTTTTCTATTTTTTTTTTTTTTTTTTTTTTTTTTTTGTCTCAATCTTGTTCAGGCTGATCTCAAACTCCTGAGCTCAGAGAATCCACCCACCTTGGCCTCCAAGAGTGCTCGGATTATAGCCCTGAGCCAGTGTGCCAGGCCAAATACAAAATTATCAATAAGATAGTTTGTATTATTTTTCTATTCCAAATCTAAATCCAGTGTGTTTTACACCTGTGTCTCAGCTCAGACTAGACACATTTCCAGTGCCCATTGGCCATGTAGGCTAGCGGCTGCTGTGCTGGACAGCTCAGTGTTAGACCATGGGATGATGGCTTCACGAAAGGGGAAATTGTAGCCTGCTGAATGATGGAAAGTCAAGCTCAGAACCACAGAATCATGGGAAGTTACAATCCCAAGCATCCTCAGTCTCGCTGTTTATCAAATGGGATGGCAAACCCCCATGGGGGGATTTGCCCAAGTAGTGAAGCTGAGAATGGAACTGTCTCCTCTCTGGGTCCTCTAACTATGAACTTCACCTTGTGACAGCACTGGGCATTATCCAGAGAAAACATTCTCAGCCCTGTCCTGAGAGTTCAGCAGGAGTTAGACATACAACTTGGCAGATGGGGGACTTTGCAGAATGCACATGGGCATGGGAAGGCAGACGGAATCCTGGCTACAAACAGAGCCAGCAAGAGGGGAGTCCCTCATCTAGCTCGATTATCTGGGAGAAACTGCCCTCCAACCCAGGAGTGCTTCCTAGAGGAGGCGGTGCCGATGTTTGGAGAGGGTTGGCTTGACAAGCTGTGCGGCACGAGTCAGGGCGGGGCAGTTACTTCAGGTTTTCCTGCTTGTGATCTGTGATCTCTGCTCTTCTCTCTATCCTGCTGCACCTCCTCCCCACCAAGGTCACCATCAACTACTATGACAAAGAGGGGAGTTTTCCCATCGACCAGGCCGGGCTCTTCCTCACAGCCGTTGGTGAGTCGGTGTGGCTGCGGCCTTGGTACCTCCATCCCCCAGGGCCCGGCACCACTGCCTTCTCAGACCCTGCACTTGGAGCGGCTTCTCAATAATGCAGGTCTCTGGGTGTCCTGGCCTTCTGTGCTGGGGTTGGGGGCTTCTCCCAGGAAGAGGTGTACTCTGATCTGCCAGCAACTCACCCAAATGACAGGGTCCCCTTCCCAGTCTCTGTGGGTGGACCACAAGGAACAAAAGGAAACTATCCTTTCCCCGCATCTCTCCTGCAGCTGGAAAAGAGCTTCCCTCTCATGGGGAGGGAAATGGCCACAACCTATAAAGCCTGCCACTGTCCCCTGTCCCCTCCACACATCCAGCCCTGCCTGGCAGCCCTGGGTCCTTAACTCACTGAGTCCAAGCCCTTCATTTGACCCACAAGGATGGTCAGGCCCAGAGAGTTAGGGAATTTGTTCAATGTGACATAGCACCTCAATGGCAGGTTGAACCCAGAACCCAGGAGTATTACCCATTGCCCCATACGGCCCTGCTGGGGTGCCAGGCCGGCGTGCTGGGGTGGTGGAGCCCAGGCTGACTCAACAGGACCTAGGAATGTGATCCTCTGAACCTTCGGGCACTCAACCCTCCTGCAGTAATGCAGAGGCATTACTTTTATTTTATTTTATTTATTTTTTAATCATAAAATGTTTAAGCCAGGAGAATATTTCATAGGGTCACTTTGTTCATCCAGCCTTGGTTTAAATTGACAGATTGCAACATGGCAGGGGAAGGGAACTACCAGTTATTGAGAGCCAACTATATCCTGAGCGCTTTAGAAACGATGATGATGTCTTTCCTTCTGTTATACCTTCTCTGTGGCTAGGGCTGTGCTGTGTGCTTTGGTGGGGGTGGTGTGTGTGATAAACACCTGGCATTTATTGAGCACCTACAGTTTGCCAGACTCCAATACTGGACGTCCTACCTTCATGATTTCAATCTATTCCTACAATTATTCCAAGGATAATAATAATGGACATTATTACTAACCCCATTTTACAGATGAAAAAAGTTAAGATTCAGAAAATGAACCTTGCCGGAGGCCACTCTCCTGAAAAGTAGCTGGTGGGACAGTCATTTTAGTTATCTCACCTTCTTAGAGGGTCCTGGAACCTCCCCCCAAAAAACAATGTGCTCCCCAGCCAGACCTGCCTTCTCCAGCCCGTGCTCTTAGCTACTGAAACAGACTCAAGAGCAAGACTGTTTGCTTCTCAGCTAATTCCCAAGTGGGCTTGGTTGCTGGTCACCCCATCCCTTTTTCTGCATGAAGGGGGTGTCCAATCCTGGGGTGAGGCCCTCCTCTGGACAGCCCTGGGGGGCCTTGGCAGATAGTAACCAAAGCCCCTGGGATTGTGCTGAGTCCTGGCACGTGTCTGACCACACATGCACAGAGCCTCCTGGCTGTCTCAGATGACTGTCCCTGAGGAAACCTAATCCTACAGAGACAGGGACACATGAGGACGTAGGCAGGGAGGGCAGGTGCCAGAGACCTGTCGAGGGAGGGTGATCCCACAAGGCTGACTGCACCACCACCAAGACTTCCCCCAGAGCAAAATGGACTTAGGACAGACAGCAAAATAAATGGCCCTCAGGAGGCAGGACATTCTTCTCCTCTCTGTAAGACTACAGAGCTTGTGCTCAGAGGGAGCCACAGGGATGAGACTGCCGAAGATTCTAAATACGTCCATGAGCAATGACCGAGCCCAACCTTCTGAGGTTCTGAGGGTGCGCTTTCACTTAACAAGTGCATATTTAGCTCCCACAAGTCCTGAGCAGTTGCATTCCAAAATGTCCCTTCTCCCTGTACTCCCCACCCCTGCCCAAAGACAGTAAAACAATTGGCCATCAACTATCCCTATCATTCTAACACCTAAAAAAATAGGGCATAATCTCAGACAAAAAGATAAGTCATTTACTTTGCAAAAACAAAGCTTTATGAAACACTCCCCCCATTGAGCTTACTGTTCCACCAGGGACCCTGGTGAAAATTTGGTTTCCCTGGGAAGCCTTGGTCAGTTTGTCCCTTCCAGGTGCCAGGAACCCTCAAGGCTGATACCCTGAACCATCTTTCAGAAGCAGCACATCGAAGGCAGGGATACCTTGAATGTCCTAAGATGCTGGGACTACCCCCACCCCAAGACATACGTGAGTCTGTCTTGTCCTTGTCCTGTCCTGGGGAGCCCTCACTGAGCAGAAAGAGCCCTGGTGTCAGAGTAGACAGAAATAAATCTAAGCTCCTGCTTGGGCCCCCCTCCCACCACATTGTGACCTTGAGCAAGTCACATTATCCCCCTGAGCCTCAGTTTCTTCATCTGCACAGTGGGCTGCACAGAGCACTCTTGGGTGGGGGTTACAAGGATTCAGTGGGATCATGTGTGCCAAGGCAAAGAGTGGGTGCTCAGCCCGTGTTCTCTTTTCTCCCTTCCTCTTGGGGTGGCCACATTTTCTCTTTGCCTGGGTGAAGTTAAAGAAACTTACTGTCCCTCAGTCTTCCTGCTGGGATTTGGGGACAAACCCGTGGTGCCCTTGACCAAATCAAAGTCCTGGGTCTTGGTCCCAATCCTGTCAAGGAGTTGCTGTGTGACCTAGACAAGCAGCCACCTCTCTTTAGGCCTCACTTTTTCCAAGCTCTAAAATGAGGGTTTTCAGCTAAGTCCCTGAAGACCTTCAAGACCCTGGTTAGGGCTGATCTATGTGCAAAACCTGCTCTGTTCAGGGGAAAGTGGGAGGCACAGGACAGGAGGAACAGTCCCACCCTCCTTGCTGTGGTCCTGGCAGTGGGAGTGGCACACACAGGTCGGGGTCTGGAGTCTTGTGAATTTTAGCATCAATTTAAGGAGCTCAGCCCTGTGTCCCCTCCCCACAGCCTGGGGTACTTGCTCTGGTTGGCTGTGGGGGAGGGAGTCCTTCCTCCCACCACACCCAAGCTGCTTAGTAAGGCAAGAAGGCCAGGCACCCTGCCACCATCCAGGGGGCCAGCAGCCCGCCAGAATTTTTGTGCTTCTGGGTTACAGCTGAGGCCTCAGTATCTTGAGACTCAGGGCAGACTTCGTTGAACTCAATCCTGGTGACATTTCCCATTAAGAGCCACCTGACACGTTGGGGCTATTCTGGGGAGCTGAGGCAGTATCCAGAGCCTCCGGGAAATGTCGTCTGGAGCCCAGAGGTCTGAAACTGAGGTCCTCCCCCTCCTCCCCCTCAGGAAGGCAGAGCCATCTCAAGAGGGCACTGCTGAGGGCAGGTCACGACAGCCCTACTGTCCTCCCCTGCAGCGTTTGGAGTTTAGCTGGACTGGACACTGGGGGACGTCTTGCAGGGGAGAAGCCCTAGGGGCTTGTACCGTGACAGCCTCTCAGGGAGGACAGAAGGGGGAAGATATCATTTCAGTTGCTATGGGGACAGGTATGACTCATAAGAGAAATTCTGAAGCACCGTGAGAGGTTGGGAGAAGTGTGATAAGAGAGCCTAATTATGAAACGTCAAAATTTCACAACAGGAAGGCAATGAAACCTCTCTGAATTTAATAACCATGAAATAGCAACAAGCGTATTATTTATTATGAGGGAGGCTGCCTCGGGCAGCTGAGAAGGGCTGGATGGGGAACTGCTGCTTTTCTTTAGAAGCAGTTTGTTACTGTTTTATTTGATATTTTTTACATTGTGCACGAATAGTACATTAACAAATTTTTTGAATATAAGAAATTCATAATGACATAATGCAGCCTAAAGCACTTCACACACCTCTCCTGTGACCCATGGCTTTGACAGACACTCCGCACTGGGGCATGGCATCGCTTTATAGCCTCTGGGAGTGACCCTGGGGCAGCAGGTGTTAGGACTTTGCAGGCAGACATGGCCTGGGCAAGTGGAGGGAGCAGCAAAGAGCAGAGGCCCAGTGCGGGGACCTGGCTCTGCACTCTGGGGAAACCCCCAGCGGGTTTCCTGTCTGTATGGGGGGGGGGAGATAACGCCCCCACCCACCCCATGATTGAGAGGAGAACCTGACACTCAGCTGCAGACTGAAGTGCACACAGGGGAGAGATTGTTATCGTGAGAAGCAAGCTGGGTCTGCAGCAGAAAGGGAAGCCAGCTCCCTGAAAGGCGGCATTCACTGGGGTGTGACTGGCTAGAAAGTTCAAGGTCTGGGAGCCAAAACCAATGTTGCTCCTGCAGCTGAGCCCTCAGCCTCTGTGATCTCTGTGATAGCTGCTGATGGTACTACCTTCCCCTCTTTTCTCTACAATCCTTATCCTGCACCAGCCTCCCAGAATCCCAGCCCATTTGCCAGCCAGCAACTTCTCTGAGCCTGGGTTTGCTCACCTGGGAAATGGGGGCCGTGGGGGCAGTGCTCCTCATCTCCCGGGATGGAGACTCCCTGCGAGCAGACAGTGTGCATATGGTCCCTGCTACAGGGTCCAGAACACAGTAGCTGCTCAAGAGTGATGCGAGAATGGGACTGGTGGGCAGAGTTTATAAATTACACCTACAATGTCTAACATGGCAGGGCTGTGAATTAGACCACACGTGGGGTCAGGAAGGATCAAGCTGTAGGCAGAGGGAGGGCTTGAGTGTAATCCCTGGACTCATTGGGCTGAGCCACCCTGGAGAAGGGTGACATCAGTGTCCTTCCTCTGCCAGGACCTTCCTCCTACCCTCCTTCCAGGCAGGCAGGAGGCGTACCTGCCAAGGGAACTGACCAGGAATGCCTTCATTCCCACCCATGGTCCAAGTCATGCTCAGCGTGGGACAAGCCCACTTGGGCAGCTCCAAGGGCCTGGAACTGGTACATGTCATCTTTGCGACACTCCCAACACCTTCCCGATAACAGTCCCTACCCTGCCCTTTCAGTCTGTACTCTAACTCAGGGCAATTTTGCTTCCCCAGAGCCATTAGACAGTATCTGGAGACATTTTTTATCATCACAACTGGTGTGTGTGTGGGGGGTGGTTATTGGCATCTAGTGGGTAAAGGCCAGAGATGATAGTAAGCATCCCATGATACACAGGGCGACCCCATAACAAAGAATTCTTTGGCTCAGCATTTGCCTACCATTACAGTTCATGCACCTGCTGTAACTGGGAAGGGCCCTTTGTGAGAGGGGAGAAAACTGGGACTCAGAGATGTTGTCTAACCTGCCCGAAGTCACACAGCTAAGCAGAGAACCAGGCATGGAATCCAGCAGTGTCGGATGCTAAACTTTTTCACTGCCCTGTAGACTCCACAAAGCCTGTCTCCGTGGCAAGCCTGGGAATGCTAAGAGTCCCTTCCCCAAGAAAAGGAATAAGTGGGAGCCGGGCCCTGGACCTTCTATCTGGAACCCTGGACTCACAGGCATCTTCAGATTGAAAGGGGCTGCAGGCACAGTTTCCCACCCTTAGTCCTCGGAGGTAGAATCCAGACCACTGGGAATTCTGGAAGAAGACACGCACACACGTGGTCGCATGTGTACACACACACACACGTGCCAGGACTGACTTGGAAAGGCAGTTAGGGGACCATGTGCCTGGAAATTTTCAAAATATGAGCTACATAAGAATCAGACCGACTACGCTGTATACCCCAGTTCTGCCAGCACAACCTGTGTGACTTTGCGCATGTGACTTCACCTGTCTAAACTGTGGCTCCCAGAACTGTGCAGCCAGGATCATCCCCTCCACCTCCACCCAGAACAATGAAGTGGTGGAAGAGCATGACCCACCTGGCAGCTCCTCTTAAAGCTACGAAGTTTGTACCATGTCTGCTGACGTTCTGCAGCAGCTGGTGGGAGGTCAAGGCCAGCACATGGATAAGATGACCCTAGCAAGGCCCTTCCTTTCCAGTGAGCAAGTGAATGGGTGGGACGCACCCTAACTCCTCAGGTCTTCCTCATGTGCACACCCCACCCTATCGGTCAGGCTCAGCAACTCACCTATGTCTCTTGTCCCCAGAAATCTCCCTGGACGTGGACGCAGACCGGGATGGCGTGGTGGAAAAGAACAACCCGAAGAAGGTACCCAGCTGGCAGGGCAGAGGCAAGGCAGACGCTACCCTGAACTGGGGGCTTTGGAGAGCTGAGCCCCAGACTGAATCCTGCAGGCAGCCACAGTTCCCCCCCCCAAAGCAGACAGCTCCGATTTCATAGACCAGGAGACTAAAGTCCAAGACAGGCCCCCGGACACACAGCATACCCATGACAGAGCCCACCCAGGAGCCCAGGCTCCTTATAGAGAGAGCTACGGAGCAGGATCCTGAGTCTCAGTTTCCCTGTCCATGGGATGGGAAAGAACGATTGGAAAGAGTAAATGTGCTGTGAAGGCCTTTGTTCTTATTATTCCGCCTTTTCTTTTAAAACAGAGGCAGCAGGGGGAGACCCTCAGATGGTTACTTTCACCATTTTTGCTTCAAGTCACATCAGCGTCTGTGATGGTACCTTCACAGCCCCCTCCACTTCCTTTATCTTTTTTTGTCATTGTTGTTTTTTGAGACAGAGTCTCACTCTGTCACCTTCAGTAGAGTGCCATGTCATCATAGCTCACAGTAACCTCAAACTCTTGGGCTTGAGCATTCCATTTATCTCAGCCTCCCAAGTAGCTGGAACTACAGGCCTGCACCACCTTGCCTGCCTAGTTTTTTCTATTTTTAGTAGAGACAGAGTCTCACGCTTCCTCAGGCTGTCCTGGAACTGCGCTCAAGCAATCCACCCTCCTGGCTTCCTGGAGTGCTAGGATTGCAGGCGTGAGCCACCGCGCCCGGCCTCCCTCTCCTGTTTCTCTTCCTTCCTGCATTCATTTGTTCATTTATTCATTTATGTACCATCTTTTATCTTGCATTCCACACACCCATTTGCTCCCCCCCAAAGGACCGTTTTAATGGGCATAATGTGTCTATTTCTGTTCTTAAAATTCTTGGGAAACATATGGTGTGGTTGGTGCGTGTAGATTTTTAATTTGTGCAGACAGGGAACGTGGTGTTCTCAATTTCATTCTGTTTCGTGTTTTTTCCTCAATTCAGTTTTTAAGCTTCATCAGTTTTGTTTTTTTGTTTTTGTTTTTTGGGTTTTTTTTTTTTTTTTTTTTTGAGATAGAGCCTCAAGCTGTCACCCTGGGTAGAGTGCCGTGGCATCACAGCTCACAGCAACCTCCAACTCCTGGGCTCAAGTGATTCTCCTGCCTCAGCCTCCCAAGTAGCTGGGACTACAGGCACCCACAACGCCCGTCTATTTTTTGGTTGCAGCCATCATTGTTGTTTGGTGGGCCCGGGCTGGATTCAAACCCGCCAGCTCAGGTGTATGTGGCTGGCACCTTAGCCGCTTGAGCCACAGGAGCTGAATCCAGTTTAGTTTTTTTTTTTTTTTTTTTTTATGTTATTTATTTCTTTTTTTAGAGACAGAGTCTCACTTTGTCACCCTCGGTAGAGTGCTGAGGCATCACAGCCACAGCAACCTCCAGCTCTTGGGCTTAGGTGATTCTCTTGCCTCAGCCTCCCGAGTAGCTGGGACTACAGGCGCCTGCCACAATGCCCGGCTATTTTTTTGTTGCAGTTTGGCTGGGGCTGGGTTTGAACCCACCACCCTCTGTATATGGGGCCGGCACCTACTCACCAAGCCACAGGCGCTGCCCTGGCTTTTATTTTTGTTTCTTTGTTTTTTGAGTCAGAGTCTCACTCTTTTGCCCTGGGTTGAGTACTGTGGCATCATAGCTCACAGCAACCTCAAACAACCACAGCCTCCCAGGTAGCTGGGACTACATACTACAATGCTCGGCTAATTTTTCTATTTTTAGTAGAGATGAGGTCTCGATCTTGCTCAGACTGGTCTTGAACTCCTGAGCTCAAGCGATCCACCTGCCTCAGCCTCCCAGAGTGCTGGGATTACAGGTGTGAGCCACTACACCTGGCCAGCTCCATCAGTTTTGCTTTGCATGCATCTAGGCTGTGGTTTCTAACCACTTCCTATTCTCTGCCCTTTGTTTCATTTAAATTTATGCCATGGTCATATACATGTATGACTTCCATAATAGCACTCTGAAGCCTAGGTTAAATTAGAAATAGTTGGGTATTTAAAGTAAAATGAATATAGTCCAATGAGAAGTCAGGGGCAGGCTACTTGGCTGCAGGTGGGGTTGGGGTTCTCAGGCCTATCGGGGAACCTATTCTTTCAGGCTTTGGAGTAGGGCTCTGCCTCAGCTCCAGGTCAGCCCCACTCACACCATGCCCTGTCTCTGTGGCCAAAGCATGCAGCAGTGGACTCCCTAGAGGCCTCTGAGGCCCAGCAGCCCTGGGGAGAAGGCTCCCAACCTCCTCCAAGGGGCTCTGAGATCTTGGCAAAGTCACACAATCCCTGTGAGCTGGACTTCGGCCAGAGTTTCTCCACCTGGGCCAATTATGTTTTCACCTTTTCTTCACTTATCTCGTAGATACTTGTTGAGCATCTTTTATATTCCAGGAGTAAGGCAGGCTGAGGGGATGCAGAAGAAATAAGAGGAAACACAGCTCCTGCCTTTAGGGAGCCCACAGTCCACATTAAATAAAGGATGACGTGGGCAGCTGTGTCACCATAATCACCCTGAGTCCTCCTGAAAAGGAGGTACACACAGGTGTGTACTCGGGGGAGCTACATTGTTCTGGACAATCAGAAGGGCTTCCAGGAAGAAGGGACAGGCACACTGTGACCAAAGAGGAGGCAAGTTGGCAAGAGGCCAGGTGGATAGAGGCAGGACGGTGTTCCAGGCAGAGGGACCTGCATGGGCAAAGGCCAAGGAGCTTGGGTCTTTGTGGAGCAGAAAGGTCCCAGGTTGGCAGAGCAGCATGAGCACGGTAGAGGGAGGCAGACAGTTGGGCAGGTCTTGCCAGGCCTCGTAGGCCACAGCGAGGAGTCAGGACTTTGTCAGTCACCTTCGTAAGTCACCCAGGAGCTCCTGATGCAGCTGAGAGCAGGGAAGCAACACAATCTGGTCTGAGTTTGTTCTAACAGAGCTCTGGCTACAGCACAGAAAGTGGAGAACAACACCAGCCCCGTTTAGAGCTCTCGGAGCATGTCAAGCTGGTCTTTGATGCTACACTGACCCTCCGTGGTCATCGATCTTGAGATTCACATTTTCCAGGTCACAGCTGACCCAATGGGCGGTGGCTACTCTTTATCCTCACCCTGGGCTGTCTCTCTGGTGTCCTTCCTGCAAGGTCTGCACTAGGATACAGGAGCAGCCACTAACTTCTCTTCCTGTCATGCAGGCATCCTGGACCTGGGGCCCCGAGGGCCAGGGGGCCATCCTGCTGGTGAACTGTGACCGAGAAACACCCTGGTTGCCCAAGGAGGACTGCAGTGATGACAAAGTCTACAGCAAGGAAGGTGCTGGCAGGGGGCAGTGGAAAGATCCCTGCCAAGTCTGGGGCTGGGCCAAGGATGAGGCCAGCATGAACTTGAGACCCCTGGGATGGTAGGCTCAAATACCCACTCTTGCTTAAAACAGAAGACAAAACTGTAAATACAGTTCAATTGGAACTGTATTTTTTTTTTAAGTTACCACATATGTAGAAAGGACTGGAAAGAAATTCTCAAAAGGTTAATAGGAAGTAATCTCCAGTGGTGGAGATGACAACTTGTTTTTTTATTCTCCTTTATGCTTTTCTATAGTTTTCATAATACATACCGGTGGGGATTTCTTTTCCCTAATTGTAAAAGTAAAAGGCAGCAGTGAGCTAGGGTCCCCACAGCAGGTCTAGTAACCTCCCACACATCTGCCTGCAGACCTCAAGGACATGTCCCAGATGATCCTGCGGACCAAAGGCCCCGACCGCCTCCCAGCTGGATACGAGATAACACTCTACATTTCCATGTCGGACTCGGACAAAGTGGGCGTGTTCTACGTGGAGAGTGAGTGACCCCAGCCCAGCCTTCCGAGGCCACTTACCTGCCTCCCCTTAGCAGTTACTTGTTCCCGCAGGCACAGATGCTAAAAATACCAGGATAGGGTTCAGGTTGTTGTAACTAGGAGATGCTGTCTGTGAGGTCTCCAGGGGGCTCCATCTCTCCTCCTCTCAAAGGAGTCTACAGTGAAGTGGTCTATGTAGAACCCAGGGGCCCCTCTTCTTGATGAACCATCCAAGGAAGGGTGTTTTAGCTCCCCCACTTCCAGTATCACATGGTCTCTGTGAAGCCTGAGACAGGGCCCACACCCCCTGCAGGTGTTTTCTGCCATCTCTGATTTTTATAGACCCCGTGAAGATGCTGTGGACATCCGTTGTTCCTCTTGATGGCGACGAGGTCTCCTGAGCTCCTGCTGTATAGGGTCTCATCCTTTCTTTTTTTTTTTTTTTTTTTTTGTAGAGACAGAGTCTCACTGTACCGCCCTCGGGTAGAGTGCCGTGGCGTCACACGGCTCACAGCAACCTCTTAACTCTTGGGCTTACGCGATTCTCTTGCCTCAGCCTCCCGAGCAGCTGGGACTACAGGCGCCCGCCACAACGCCCGGCTATTTTTTGGTTGCAGTTTGGCCGGGGCTGGGTTTGAACCCGCCACCCTCGGCATATGGGGCTGGCGCCTTACTCACTGAGCCACAGGCGCCGCCCAGGGTCTCATCCTTTCTATGACTGTGTGCTGAGCCCCTCAGTGCCAGGGGCTGATGTCAGCACTGAGATCTCTGCAGTGAACGTGACAATCACATCATGACCTTGAGGAGCTGTCCATTAGCCTGAGAGACGTAATCAATAGGACAAGGGGAGGTAGCAAAATAGGGACCACGTAACAGAGATGGCAGAGCAGAGGCACCACCGGATGGGTGGTCCAAAAAGGCCTCCTGAGGAGATGGCATTTGAGCTGAGTCTGAAACAAACAGTAAGAAGGAACCAGGTACATGAGCTGAGGGAGGAGTTCTAAGCAGAGGGCTCGGTGCCTGCAGAGCACAGAGGAAGGGGTAGTTTGGAGTGTTGCATAGAAAGAAGACCAGAAAGTGGGAGGATGTCAGGAGCCAAGGTCAGTGAGCCAGGCCAGGGCCCAGAGCATGCAGACAGGCCTTGGACTTTATTCTGAGTGCAATGGAAAGCCATTAGAGGGTTTTAACTCAGGCCTGAGTTATCAAAAAAGCTGCCTCAGCAAAACAGGCAGCTTTGCAATTTGCCATGGTGCAGGGGGCACAGCCATAGGAGGGTCCAGGAACACTGGCCTAGCCCTGGGCCCATCTTTGAATAGGGCAGTCACCATGAGAAGTGGGTCATGGGGGGCCTGGACCCTCAACTCAGAGAGCAATTTAGCCAGGACAGCAGTGGACAGCGGCCACCCAATGCCAGCTTTCCTTCTGATCCACCCTAGGCTGCAAGCAGTGACCTTGCCCAGGTTGAAATGTCCTCAAAGTCAGGCTGGCTTTACTTCCCCAGGGGGTCAGAGATGTTGATGTTTGCACCATCCAGCCCAGGGTTGCCATGGGGATTGAGGTCACCAGGGGGGGTTAGGAGGGGAGCAGGCGGGACCTCAGCCTGGGCCTCTTCATCTCTGTGTTGTGGCACAAGACCCAATGCTAATAGTGCTATCTGGGTGTTATCTAGAGGGTTCTTCTTTTCATTAACGGGAGTAGACTCTGGTCTGGTTCCATCACATTTGTCCCCCTCACTTGCCATCTGAGACAAATCCTGACTAGACAAGAAAAAAGAGGAACTACTGGGCGGTGCCTGTGGCTCAGTCGGTAAGGCGCCGGCCCCATATACCGAGGGTGGCGGGTTCAAACCCGACCCCGGCTGAACTGCAACCACAAAATAGCTGGGCGTCGTGGCAGGTGCCTGTAGTCCCAGCTACTCGGGAGGCTGAGGCAAGAGAATCGCTTGAGCCCAGGAGTTGGAGGTTGCTGTGAGCTGTGACATCATGGCACTCTACTGAGGGCCATAAAGTGAGACTCTGTCTCTCCAAAAAAAAGAGGAACTACTTCTGCAAGGGCTTCAAGAATGGGCCTCAGAATCTGTCTCATCTGAGGCTGCCCATCCTGTGGGGAGCAGCCGTTACTGAGACAGTGATGACCCAGAATTGTCAGTTTCCCACAAAAGGCAGACCTCTAGATGAAGACTAGCCACGCAGATACAAACAGGAAGACAGATAATTGATCTGTAGCCCAATTTCCTTTTCTTCCATGCAAACATTTTGAGAATTTGTCAAATTCCAAGTACACCAGTGAGTGAGAACATGGCGTGTTACCTGAACACCTGTGTCCTGATACAGGCAGATCAGTTCTCCCCAGTGGCAGGGTTAGAGACTCAGGGACCCCTAGAGGGGGGTCTGGAGTCAGGGAGGTTCAGATCCTGGGTACAGGCAAGTCTCCCCACTAGCCCTGGCCTTGGGGTCCTCATCTGTGAAGTGGCCTGGGATTAAGGAAACTGTCCCAGGTAGCAGTAGGGATTACATGAGGCACTCACTACAGTAGACAGCCTTTGGAAAGTTCTCTATAAATGGCAGTTGAGACTGTCATGGTGACTTTAATTACAATGATTGGAGTGGAAAGAAGACTCCACTGTTCCTAGGAAGACCTGGTGACTGTGTTCCAGCCTCCGCGTTGGGATCTTACCTCTGCCCACAAGTTGGAGAGCAACTTGTTCCAGTTTACCCAGAACTTCCTGGTTTTACCACTGAAAGTTCTCCATGCTAGGAAACCCTCAATCCCAGGCAAACCAAGACAGCTGGTCACAGTGTCAAGGCGTCTCCTTGGGAGATAGAATCATTCCCAAGTAACTCGAAGCTTTATACCAAACCATGCCACGTGCCAGCCAGCAGGGGCCAAGGCCTGGGGCTGAGGGGAGGTCATAATGGCTGGTGGGCCCAGTCCAAGGCACGAGGGCCACTCAATAGAGGGCCATTGTCAGCTCCTGCAGGCAAAGCCAGCCACGCTCAGAGCAGGGTCTTCACTGAGCTGGGGACAGAGGCAGGACAGGAGTGGGAGAAGGAGATTCCTGAGGACAATGCCTGGATTGTTCCCACTAAGAAATCAATCTGCCTGGAGCTGGCCCAAACTTCCAGAAAGAGGCCCAGGATAGAGACACATTGTGAATCACAGGCCACATTGGGAGGGAGAGAGCTGCTGACAGATGGATCAGAACGTATCTTCCAACCCAACCCTGGCCAGATCCCCACTCCTGCTGCAGGCCCTGATGCAGCCCCCTAGCTGTCCCACCCCTGGGGAAGCTTCGGCTTTGCCGATTCTGTGAAACCAAGTTGGCTTCTAGACCTGACATCTCTCTCTCTCTCTCAGCTTCAGTTCAAGCACAGCCTGGGGCATGTGGGTGTGGGAGGGCCCAAGTACTCAGGGGAGAAGGTTCTAATTACACCAGATCCATCTGACCCACTCAGCGACTGGGCTGTTGTTTCAGGGTGAACAGGACTCCACTTTCTGTTCCTTAGGACTTTAGTGTCTAAATTTTCCCACCTCATTTCTTAGACACCTGCCCCGACTCTCCCCACTCTCACCCGCCACCACAACAGAGGATGAGATGAGGTGTCATTTCTTTACCTTCTGTTCAGAAGCTGTTCAATGAAAAAGTCCTGAATTTTGTAGTAAAGAGAGTGCTACTCATTCACAGATTCTCATATTCACAATACCAACAGGTCTCTGCAGTGTCGCCAATGGTTACCTGTGATTACTAAGGTTCCTGAAGTTACTGAGGCTGCTTTGTTGGCAATGACCCTGTGGCATGACTATTATTATGCCCCATTTAACAGATCAGGAAACTGAGGCTCAGGGAGATTAAGTGAAATCCCTGAGCTATCACAACTCATAAAGCCGACACAGTACTTGAACCAAGGTCTCTCTGACACTGAACGTCATAACCAGTAAAATAACTGCCCTTAGTGAGATGTCTAACCAGGATCTAGCTGAGCACATCTTTCTAAAGGATGAGCCATTCCAACCCTAGGCTTTCATCAATTCATTTCATAAGTTTTAAGCAAGCACCTTGTCTGTACCAGGACTGTTCCGGTTACATGTTCTCACCCCTGGGCAATTGATCATTAACTATTATCTTTGTTGTTGAAAGCACTGAGCTGAGCTCAATTCTTCCAGCTCTACAGGGCATAAAGAAACTCCTTCTGGAACTGCATAGGGTCCTACCTCCATGCCTTTGCCAAAGCAAGTATCTCCCCTCCCCAGTGCACCCATCTCTGCCACCCCACAAGAGCATTCCAAAGTTTCAAGGCTGCTTCCTCTGCTCCATGCTTCCTAGCCCTCCTCACCCCTCCCCTGAGTAACCAGATGGGATCTCACCCGGAGCTGCCGCAGCTGATGTTAAACACTTGCCACATCGGCTCTATCTTATCATCAGCCATGCACTGCTGGGAGACGGAGGGGTTGCATCTCAGCCACCTCTGTCTCCCCCCAGGGCCCTTGCACCTGCTGGTCACAGAATAGCAATTCAGTTCATTGAGAAATCAGTCTGAAAATTCCCTGTCATCCTTTCCTATAGGGAGTGGTCCCAGAGCCACTGGTTCATTAAGTAGACATTTCTTAAATACGACCGTGTCCTAAGCAGACCCTGGGCCTCCCTGGGCCTGTCTCTGCCCTGGCATAGGTCACCCCCATGGTTATCAAGGCTGTACTGTGGGAGGACAGGGGGTTGTGGCAGCTCCCTGGCTTGGTCTCTGGGGGATCCAGACAGGATTACCGAAAGTGACACAAATTGAGGCCTAAAGGAAGGAGGGACACAACTGTCCAAGCAGAGGGAACAGCACATGGTGAGCTGGGTGATCTCAGTGGGGCAGAGGCAGTGGAGAAAACCGTCTTTTCTCCCAGCCACACAGGTGGACAGCCAGAGACACGTGCCTTTGTCTTTACACCAATGCACCTTCTGTTATGGGGGCCGGGGGGAGTCTGGGGTACAAATGAGTACATTTTACACAAAAGGGATTGGATCTCAGAATTCAGAATTGAACATAAATTTGAGTCCCAGCTCAGCCACTTACTCCCTGTTGAACAAGTCATTCCTCCTTGCCGAAACTTGGTTTCCTCATCTATGAAATGGGAACCATAATATCCTTCCCCAGCCTCACTAGCTCCTCAGTTCCATCCACTATCATTTCACACGTCCCTCCATGAAAGAACTTACTCATTTTATAGATGAGGAAGCCAGAAGCCAGAGAGGGCGTCTGGTGGCAGTGCCAGGACGATGACAATGACTGGGCCACGGCCATTCTGGGGGCATTTTCTGCTTGCGCTTTTCTCTCTGTGTCTAGAGGACGAGTCATGCTGCCCTCTTGTCCACATCAACAGTCTCACCCCACCGAGCTCTTCCCCGTGAGGCTGGGGGCAGGGGCCTGATGTCGGTCCTTTTCCCCCAGACCCGTTCTTTGGCCAGCGCTACATCCACATCCTGGGCCGGCGGAAGCTCCACCACGTGGTCAAGTACACAGGCGGCTCCGCGGAGCTGCTGTTCTTTGTGGAAGGCCTCCGCTTCCCCGATGAGGGCTTCTCGGGCCTGGTCTCCATCCACGTCAGCCTGCTCGAGTACATGGCCCAGGTGAGGGCTCTGGACCTCCTGGGGACCAGGGTGGGGCCAGGATGGGGCTACTCTCAGGACCCCATGCTCTGCTCCACTCCCCTCTAAGCACCAAGGTGGAGAGCCCAGGCTGGGAGACCTCAATGCCCCCTCAGCCCACACAGCTGCCAGGGTCCTCTGAGCTGTGCTCTTGGGATCCTCCTCCTCACTGCACCTGTTTCCCTATGTCTGGGCCCTGGTCTGCCCTGTGACCTGTCCGGTTCCGAGGCACAGAGTCCCCGTGGTTAGCACGAGGCTCTAACTAAGATACGCATGTTAGACTTGTTGACCACCTACTGTGTGCCCCGTTCTCCCTCCTCCCTACCTACTCCTCACCCCAATTGCGGGTTATACCAACTCTGACCACAGGCTGAACCTTAAGTCCTGATTTCCAGATGTGTCCTACCCTGTAGCCAGACATCTCAGCCAGCTTTGCTCTTGCTTTGGGGGGAGCTGGATGAAGAGTAGAGCCCCTGCCCCTTTAGAGAAGCCCCCAATGCTTAGGGTGTGCCCTGCAGATGAAAACCTCTCATCGCAAAGACCTTTCTCTCCCCTACCCCCCAGACTCCAGGCTCCCAGGCCCACCCTGTTTCACTTAGAAAAATGATCTCTCAGACAGTGCCTGGCAGCTCTCCCAGATCCAGGAGCTCCTCCCCATCTTTACCCCTGGTCCACTTCAGGACAGGACACACGAGTTCTGTAGATGGATGAGATTGTGTCTAGCTCAGACTTATGAGAATGGGCTCTGGAATCAGACTGCCCAGGTTTGAATCTTGGTTTTACCACCATGAGACTTTGGGCCACTGGATTAACCTCCTTGTGCCTTAGTTTCCCCATCGCAAAACAGAAAAGACCAAAGTATCTACTGTGTGGAGTGGTTGTGAGTGTGCAAACTTACAAAGTCCTCACTCACAAAATACCCCTATGCTCCCCAGGAAGGGGAAAAGGCAGAAAAGTCAACGCCATCAGGATGGGGGCAGGGAGGAAAGGGACTTTTCCTGATTCCTCTACGCCCAGGGAATCCTGGCACCCGGGATCTCTCAGACAGGCCCCTCCAGCGGGCACCAGCAGACTTCACAGACAGACAGGGCAGGAAAGGCAACTATGCCCACAGCCCCATGCCCCATCCCCCCTCCATGGAAGGGCTCATTTCCTATAGCTTTTCAAGGCCAGCCTCACAAAGGAACCCAAGAATTATGCCTCATTTTCCCTCCCACCTCTTAAAGAACAGTTTGGACACAGCAAAATTGATCTCAAACAACACTAAAATGCTCACACATAGGAAGGGGAAGGTACCCAGAAGAAAAGAGAGGAGCGCCTGGGGTTGGCTTGGCTGCCATGTGGGCCGACTTCCAGAGGACTTTGAAGGGAAAGATTGGACAGGGGTCGAGTGTGAACTCAGCAGCTGGACCTCCCACATGTAAAGCCCAATCCTGCCACTTACCATGTGACCTTGGACGATGACTTAACAGTTCTGAGACTCAGTTTTCTCATCTGAAAGTGAAGATTAGAAAAACATCTACCTCCTGGGGTAGTTGTGAGGCAGAAACGAACTGGTGCCTATGAAAACTCTTAGCACAGGGCAGCGCCTGTGGCTCGAGGAGTAGGGCATCAGCCCCATATACCAGAGGTGGTGAGTTCAAGCCCAGCCCCGGCCAAAAACTGCAAAAACAAAAAATTTTTAGCACAGGGCCTGGACACAGTTAGTGCTCAGGAAATACACTATTGTCATCAGTGTCACCTGCTTTGGGAGACAGGAAGAGACTTTTTCATCCCCTCTTCTCCCTCACACCTAGGGCATTCCCCTGACACCCATCTTCACAGACACCGTGGTATTCCGGATCGCTCCGTGGATTATGACCCCCAACATCCTGCCTCCTGTGTCAGTGTTCGTGTGCTGGTAAGTAGTGGCTGCAGCCCAGAGAGGCAGCTGGGGCTTCAGAGTCACGTGGATCTGAGCTCAGTTCCAGACTCCATCACTTACCATCTGTGTGACCTTGGGCCCTTGGCCTGTGTCTCACTTTCTGTGTAATGCCCACCTCATAGGGTCACTGCAAGGATTAAATGAGATGGAAACAGTAAAGCATTTATCCAATGTCCTGGCACAGACTGCACACTCTAAAAACAGTTAACTGCCATTTCTTTTCTCTTGCTTAACTCCCTACTGTGCAGTTGGGAACCTCCTGTGCAGCAGACACTCAATTCATCTTACTCATTAAGAAAACGTTTATTGAACACCTATTAAGAGCTAGGTTCACAGCAGGATGAGAAGCCAGGGACAGAAGTGGCTGCAGGTAGATGGCTAGGAGCCCTGAAAGGAACCCCCAAAGTCTGTGGGCGCCTTCCATCTTCATGCCAGGCATAGCTCTTTTGTGAAAATCTAGGGGTTCAGAGATGTAAGGCATTGAGACATGTGGGGGAGACAGAGTTCCCCCCCTCATTTTATTTGTTCATGACCTTGACACCTACCACATGAGTGGGTTGGTGTCCTGGGACCTCAGTTCTAGCAGCTTTTACAAAAGTGACCATAAACACAGAGTTGCCAGCTGCTGTCACCACAGGCAGGGCCTTCGTTCCTCCTCACCCTCCCTCCTGACCTCCTCCTCTTCCCCCAACTTCTCAGCATGAAGGATAATTACCTGTTCCTGAAAGAGGTGAAGAACCTAGTGGAAAAAACCAACTATGAACTGAAGGTCTGCTTCCAGTACATTAACCGAGGCGACCGCTGGATTCAGGTGAGGAGCCCATGCCCTGGGCTAGGAAGGATGTGGCCTGGGGATCAGGCTACCAGAGCTGGCTTAGAGTAAACCATCCAGCACCCAGCAGCCCCACGAGTGGGAACTCTTCTGCCAGCTTATACCCACATACAAACATGGGGACATGGTATGTCAGGCAATTCAGTGCAAGGTTGCTTCTCGTGGTCACCAAAGACTGTACAACCACCCAAATGCCCATCCCTAGGGGAGAGGGCAGGGTGACAGCCTTCCTGGGGAATTCTGTGCAATAGCTAAAAGGAACAAAGCCAGTCTATAAATATGGATACAGAATACTTATCAAGTTGAGTTGTTACTTGAAGGAAAATACAGTAGACCCTCCATCCTTGACCACCTTCTGACATTGACCACCTCCTAAAGTTGACCTAATTGTCATAGACTGGACGTGCACCACTTGTACGTATCAATACGGCAGGCCTAGTTCCTCCTGCTGACCACTTCTGTACATTGGGTGGGCACCTTACAGAGATTCTACTATATATTCTGGATGCTGCCATTTATGTATTTTTAAACCGGGTCCCAAATCCATAAGAAATGTGTTCGTGATATGTAGGAATGGCCTGTGGAGAGGTGTGCTGCCATCTTTAGCTTGCAGGGAGGAGGATGGGGGACCTCGAGACAGGGTGTGAGGGGGACTTACTGTTCCCTCCATGCACTTTTGTGCTTTCCAAGTCATCCGCCCCTGGCCACAGATCCTTTTGTCCCGGCTCCTCCCCGCACCACCCCCTCCCAGGCTGACTGCAATTCATGGGCTTCCCTGACAGCTCTCCTTGGTATCCCCACAGGATGAAATTGAGTTTGGATACATCGAGGCCCCTCACAAAGGCTTACCGGTAGTGCTGGACTCCCCCCGAGATGGCAACCTGAAGGACTTCCCTGTGAAGCAGCTCCTGGTGAGGAGCTGAGGGCCATTTGGGGTGGAGCATGATCCTAGGAACTCTTACAAGGCATTGTGGTCAGGAGACCTTGGGCTCCCCTCCTTGACAAATTAGTCTGCTGCCCAGGGCCTCTGTATCCTCATCTGCAAAATGGGTCTGTTGGGATAGCACCTCTGACATCCTTTCCTGCTCTGATAACTGATGCTTTTACAAAATGTGGAGAGTTTTCTCTTGGGAAAGCGGAACTTGGAGAGACAGGGTAAGACCTGGTTCCAGAGGCCCTGACCCCCCAGCGTGGTGGCTTATCCTTTGTAATCCCAACACTTTGGGAGGCTGAGGTGGAAGAGTTGCTTGAGGCCAGGAGTTTCAGACCAGGCTCAGCAACAGCTTCAACAACCCTGTGTCTTTAAAATTAAAAAGAAAATTATTTTAATTAGCTAGGTGAGGCAGCAAGACCCTGTCTCTAAAAGAAATAAAGAAACAAAGTGTGGGGACAGAGGCCCTGACCTCTGCTGTTTCCCCACCCCTCTAAGTTGCAACAAGATTAATTTCAAAGAGGAAAAATATATTTATACAACTGTCAAAAATCATGCTTCCAACTTCCAAGCCCACCAAGCCCTAGAGGCTATGGTTTTCAGGGCATATGATTCTTTTGTTTTAAAGCTGTCTGATTCCAATTCCAGAGGCCATTCTCACTCCCCGTCTGTGCCGTCCACAACCTGCTGGTGAGAACAGCACTCAAGTCAGTCTTGCTTTTGTCCTCACCCTTCTGCCCTAAACAGGTTGGAAGAGACTTGGACAGAGCATGCCACAGACTGGGGTAGGTCAGGGGACTTTTCCCAAGGTCACATGCAGGATAGCCTCCCTGGTAGATGTCAGGACTGCTCAGAGGTTACCTGCTGCCCATTTCCCACCTGCTCTTGAGAATGTTCACTGACCTGGACCCCTCATCACAGGGAGATGATAGAACCAATGGCGAGAATCTAAAGCTCTGGAATGTCAGCAGACCTGATCTTGAGTCCTGATTCCATCCCTTAGCAACAATGTGACCTTGGCAAGCAACTTACCCTCCATAAGCCTCAATTTGCTCATCTGTAAAATGGGGGTAGAAATGGCATCAGTCTCACAGGATTTATGAAAATTAAAAGCATTATATGTATAAGACATCAGTGCTACGCCTGACACAATAATCATTATAAGCTGTCATTATGATCATCATTCTATAGCCCTGGACACTGTCCTCAGTGAGCTTACTATCCACTTTTTCCAATGCTATAAGAGGTAAAGTCAAAACAGCAGCCAGCGGCAGGTGCCACAGGCATGATTACCGAGACCTCCTTGGGTCACCACCTGCCTTCAGTGTTCCGGGGCTGGCCTGGTCCCAAGCTCTAAGGCTGCATTATTCCGGAGGCCCAGCTTTGTGCTTCTTGCCCGCCCACCTGTGCAATGCTGCAAAGCCCTGGCCACCCAGTCTCAGCAAACTCCCACAATGCCAGCTGAGGCCCTCAGGCGAAAAAGCACTAAGCCACAGCTGTGACCCCATGGGGAACAGCTGTCCCCTGGAGCCTCTCAGCTAAGCCGGGACAAGCCATATCCTCCCACTCCAATGGACTTGTCTTAGGCACACTTAGTCGCAGCCCCAGCGCAGGCTCCCAAACAAGATCCTTACATTTTAAACCAAAATATTATAGAAGAAAACTTAAAATCCAGCAAGTCAATGGGGTTATGTCTCCTGTGCCAATTCCAGTTTGTTGAAATTCTATGCTAAGAAGGATTCTGGGTGGCATCCGGAGGTGGTGGGTTCAAACCCAGCCCTGGCCAAAAACTGCAAAAAAAGAAAAAAAAAAGAAGGATTTTGAGGCTACTTCTGGATTCAGCAGGCAAGGATGGTCAGTTGGGAACAGGTTGGGACAGCAGGTACACTCACGTCTGCTGTCCCTGCATGTACTGGTGAGCATCAAGTAGGTAAGGCCACAGTGACAAACAGCCCCAAATCTCAATGGCTGACAGCAGCAAAGCTCTGTTTCCTGTGCAGATTCCATGTTGGCAGCTAGGTGGTCGTCTGCAGCTCTACTTCCTCCTGCCATCCTCATTCTAGAGCCCAGGTTGCAGAAGCAGCCCCACTCTGGGAAAGCCATCCTCCTAGCACAGGGAGGAAAAAGAGAGTTGGCAGGCACACACAGTGGCTCTCATGGCGTCTGCTCTTTTCTTTTTTTTTTTGTAGAGACAGAGTTTCACTTTATGGCCCTTGGTAGAGTGCCATGGCATCATACAGCTCACAGCAACCTCCAACTCCTGGGCTTAAGTGATTCTCATGCCTCAGCCTCCCGAGTAGCTGGGACTACAGGCGCCTGCCACAACGCCCGGCTATTTTTTGGTTGCAGTTCAGCCCGGGCTGGGTTTGAACCCGCCACCCTCCGTATATGGGGCCGGCGCCTTATCGACTGAGCCACAGGCACCGCCCATGGCGTCTGCTCTTAACTGGCATGCATCCCCTCTGCTCATGTTTCATTGGCCAAACAAGTCACCTGAGACCAAGCCTGACGCTAGTCAGGGAAGCATATTCCTTTCACAGGAAGGTACCAGAGCCATACAGCAATGGGTCAGCATATGAAACTCTCTGCGAAGGGGGTAGCAGATCTCAGGGAGCAAAAAGACAGTCTACCACGCTGCCTCAGGTTACCAATCTGATACCTCTGTTACAGGTGGGCAAACTGAGAGTCAGAGAAATTCAGAGATGAGTGGGAGTGAGGACTAATCCTGAAATCACCCATATGTATCTGTGTTTGGGAAATAGAGGCACACACAGAGATCCAGATGCACACTCACACTCACACGCATACTTGTACACACTCTTGCTCATACCAAGATGCTCACAAACCCAGCCTCCCCCTGCCCTTTGGTGGAAATGGGCCACCCCCTGGAGACTAAGTGCACACAGAGCCAGGCCAAAGGTGGTGAAAGGGTGACCATGAGAGTGGCTGGAGCAGAGGACCCTGGCTGCAGAAGACTAATGGGAGGTGTGTACCCTCTGCCTAGGGCCCAGATTTCGGCTACGTGACCCGGGAACCCCTCTTTGAGGCCGTCACCAGCCTTGATTCCTTTGGGAACCTGGAGGTCAGTCCCCCAGTGACCGTGAACGGCAAGACATACCCCCTTGGCCGGATCCTCATTGGAAGCAGCTTTCCTCTGTAAGAGAAGCCAGGGTTGGCTGGGGGCAGCGGGAGGGGGGAGATAACTGTTTCTCTTCAACAGTGGCCTGGGTTGCTCATACACAGAGCCAGTGGCTGGGAGAATGACCCCCTCTCAAGACTTTCTGTTAAGATACAAGCACTCCTAGAAAGAAAAATAAGTTAGCCTTTATATCTTAGTGTGAATTAGGAACAAATATCTTCCCCGAATGGGAGGGTATATGATGAGATTATAAACCAGGTAGAGAAGGGACAGAGGAGTCCAGGGGAGAACCAATGACAGGATGAGTGGGAGCACCAGCAAATCCTCAGGGGTGCCTGAACTTAAAAGAGATGTGAGCAGACATAGCCCTGCCCCAGATGCCTGAGTCCTTGGCTCCCTGGGCTGCCCATGATGCCCCTACTCCCTGCTCAGTTAATCTACCAGCCAATGTAAGGGTAGATTCTTCCTAGTCAGGGCAGTCACAGGGAGAGAGTGACTGCCTCAGGTTCACAAAAGGGCTGCCAGGAACCTGCACATGGGTGTTCAGCCAGGATTTGCTTACCAATTCTTTCTGAGACACATGGGCTGCTCTGCCTTCTGGGAGGAAGGCCACTGGCTCAGGCAGTGACCATTTGCCCACTCTCCCCTCCTTCCCTCTCCACTTGATGTTCACTCATCTATTCAGCACCTATATCCTGAGTACCAGCCAAGTGCCAGGCCCTATGTTAGGCACTGGGTCCCAGAGAGGAAGCCCAGTCCCTGCCTTCAGGGAAATGATGGCAGTCACAGACATGCAAATAGATGCTGATGAGACAGAGGAGTGTGCAGCAAAAGAAAGAATGACAGGGAGTCAGGGGAGCCCACGGAGGGACCCTCCAAACCCTTTGGGGAGTTCAGGGAGGGTTCCTTAGAATGGTGCCAGGTACTGTTCTAGGCTCTGGGGATATAGCAGTAACCAGAACAGACAAAGTCCCAGCTCTCAGGGAGTTTATAGTCAGGTAAGGAAAGTATAGAAAATAAACAACAAAGCAGGTAAGTAAACAAGATAATTACGAGTGCTGACAAGTGCAAGGAAGAAGATCAATAAGGTGGCAAAGAGCTACTGAGGCAGGGGTACCCAAGCTGTTATGTTTTGAGGAAGTGACTTTGGAGTTGAGGTTGGATGTTGAGAAGAAAGAGGCAGCCATCAGAAGATCAGCGGGGAAGAGCATTCCAAACCCAGGGAACAGCAAGGCCAAAAGTCCTGCAGTGGTGCAGCAGGTGGTCAGGGCAAGCAGAGCAGGAGGAAGAGAGGTGAGGTGGGAGGGCCAGGCGGGGAAAGATCAGAGGGGGATTTGTTGGCCACCATAAGAACCTCAGGTTCTATTCTGAAGGTTCTGGAGAGATTGGAGACCTTGCACGGGCAGGGGGTCTTCTTTGAGGAGGAAGCGCTTCCCGGAGAAGGTGTCTTTTAAACTGATTAAAGTGCATCAAAGTTAATGTAGCAAAGAGGCCCATGACAGGAGCAAGTTTTGGAGCCATCTTGTGCCCCTAGCCCCCTGCAGCAATCCAGGCAGGACCCCTGAGCCCAGAAGGTGGTCTCCCATATCACTGGCACCCCAGGGACAGATGGCCGAGCTCCCCACCCTCCACATGGGCAGCCGCTGTAACTAATACCTACCTTGTTTCCATTGGGCTCAAATGCCTTTCTGCCTGCACCAGGGTCTCTATGCCCAGCTCAGACTCCTTTCTGTGACTTCTCTGCTGGTGCCACCCTGGGTTTGGGCTGGGTTCCAGAGGCTGAACTCATCCTGCTGACCTCTGGTGAGGCAGGCAAGGTGGGCAACTTCCCAAAGGGCCTCCTCCTTTCCAACCCTGCTGCAGGTCCGGCGGGCGGCGGATGACCAAGGTGGTGCGAGACTTCCTGCAGGCCCAGCAGGTGCAGGCGCCTGTGGAGCTCTACTCAGACTGGCTGACCGTGGGCCATGTGGACGAGTTCATGACCTTCGTCCCCATCCCAGGCACAAAGGTGAACAAGCCCCAGGGGCTGGAGTCATAGCTTAGTGGAGCACTCATGTAATACTACACCTTGCCAGCAGGGGGGCGGGAGCTAGAGGAGCAGAACAGCCTAGGGGGAAAAGGAAGAAGGAAGTAGGCTGAAACTGGTTTACATGTAGTTGCAAACCAAATCCAAATGATTCGCAATTAAACATGTGATCAATATAAAAATTATTAATGAGAGATTTCTATATTCTAAATCTTCAAAATCCAGTGAGTGGCCAGATGTGGGGCTCACACCAATACCCTCACCAATAATCCCAGCACTTTGGGCAGTTGAGACAGGTGAATTGCTTGAGCTCAGGAGTTCAAGACCAGCCCAAGCAGAATGAGACCGCCGTCTCTACTCAAAGTAGAAAAACTAGCTGCGGGGCGGTACCTGTGGCTCAAAGGTGTAGGGCGCCAGTCCCACGTGCTGGAGGTGGCGGGTTCAAACCCAGCCCTGGCCAAAAAAAAAAGAAAAACTAGCTGGGCACAATAGCACGCACTTCCCAGCTACTCAGAAGTCTGAGGCAAAAGGATTGCTTGAGTCCAAGACTTTGAGGTTGCTGTGAGCTACAGTGATGCCACAGCACTCTACTCAGGGCGAACGTGAAACTCTGTCTCAAAAATAAATAAATAAATAAATAATAAAAATAAAAATTAGATGGGTATGGTGACGTTCACCTCTAGTCCCAGCTGCTCAGAAGGATCATTTGAGCCCAGGATAGCTTAAGCCCAGGAGTGACGGTCACAGTGAGCTATGATCACCCCAACTGCACTCCAGCCTGGGCAGCAGAGCAAGACCCTCTCTCAAAATTAAAAAAAAAAAAAAAAATCTGGTGAGTATTCTTATTCCTTCAGTACATCTCGGTTTGTACTAGCCACAGTTCAAGTATTCACTAGTCACCAAGGAGAGTGGCTGTGGTGCTCTAGAAAGCAGCTGGGTGTGGGCCTGCAGCGCTGCAAAGAGGGTCTTTCATTTTCTTTATACCCTTCAAATTCTGTGCACATGGTCTTGGCAACGTGGGGGAGTTCTTCTATTCAGTCCAAGGCCACCTTTGGCTCCGAGCTTTGTTTGACCTGATGGCATCGCTGAAGTGGAGGAAGGGTGAGAAACCTTCTTTTGCCACTCAGAGTGGGCAGCTCAAGACAGTGTGCCAGCAGGCTCTGGGTCCCCAGGGTGGAACTTCCTCTTGCTCCTTGGCCGCCTTCTCTCTGCTGACAGTGTCCCTCTGGTCTCTCTGACAGCAATTCCGGCTACTCATGGCCAGCACCTCGGCCTGCTACAGGCTTTTCCGAGAGAAGCAGAAGGAGGGCCATGGGGAGGCCATCATGTTCAAAGGTGAGAGGCCATAGGGCCTTGCCAGGGAGCAGCAAGCTGGAGCCCCCAGAGAAACTTTCAAGGGTTAGGGCAGATGAGTGCTTTGTCCCTGTGCACCCTGCTCCACTTGCCAGGGTGTCTGGCCAGCTCCAGAGTTTGTGAGGTCACCATGGTAGGAAGTAGCCCCAGCCTCTATGGCCCTTGCTGTAGTCAGGTGGCCTGTGAGCTACCCACTGACTCTCATGGTCATCAACAGTGCAACGCATGGCCGGGCACAGTGGCTCACTCCTGTAAACACTCTGGGAGGCCAAGGTGGGAAGATCCCTTGAGCTCAGGAGTTTGAGACCAGCCTGAGCAAGAGGAAGACCCTGTCTCTGCTAAAAATAGAAAAATTAGCCAGGTGTTTTGGTGGAAGCCTGAGGTCCCAGCTACTAGGGAGGCTGAGGCAGGAGGATCCCTTGAGCCCAGGTGTTTGATGTTGCTGTGGGCTAAGCTGACACTAAAATACCCTAGCCTGGGGCAACAGAGTGAGACTCTGTCTCAAAAAATAAAAGTAAAATAAAATAGCAGTGCATAGCGCTTCTTTGGAACGGAGAGACTGAGTGTATGCTAACACCAGACCAGAGGAGGGTTAAGCAGTTGAAAACTGATATGCAATCTGCATTCAAGGAGCTTGTATTTTAGAAAGGGAGATAGAAAAATAAACACAATGTAGTCCAGGGACAAAGAAAAAGGGGCTTCAACATGCAGCATGCACAGTCAGGCACCACCACTGTCAGTCCCGGAGGGAGGAATTATCTGCTTGCTGTGGACAGCAGCTACAGATGTAGACTTGGGGAGAGGTTTGCATTTGAATGAATCATGAAAAGACAGGAAGCTGATCAGGTGGAAACAGCCAGTTTCCAGCGGCCAGGCCTCTTCCTTACACTTTTTTTTATTGTGATAAAATAAACCTACCACGTTTATCATTTTAATCATCTGTAACTACATAATTCCGAGTCATTAAATACCTATACAATGTTGACTAATCACCACCACTGTATACATTAACATTTTTTTCTTAAATTACTTTTTGTCACTTTCCAGTTTAGTGTCCCCAATGTATCTCATGGCCGAAAACCTCATTCCCAAGGCTGGTTGATACTTACGTTACTTCCCTTCAGATCCAAAGATGGTGCTCCTGACTGTCGGTGGTGTCTAGGACAGACGAGACCAATTTCACACCCGCATCCTTCTTTAATTCCCCATCACTGGGAAGATTTTTCTTGGATTACCAGGCCTGAGTCTTGCCTTTCTGGAGGCTTTGTTTCTATATTAGACATACCCCAAAAGCTACCCATAGGATGCAGGAATCGTCATTTTTTTGTACAAATAGGGTGAGCAGTGGTGTGGACACAGGTCAGGTACAGAGTCTGGAGAGCAGCAATGACTTTGCCACTGTCAAGTTATAAGCCTGGGAAGTGAAGTGGGCCTGCAGGCTCTTCCTAGATCAGGGAAAAATACTAATAATAGGCTAGGAGCATAGGCTCTGGAATCAGGCTGCCTGATCTGTGTACCGACTCTGACACTTACTAGATATAAGAACTTGGACAAGTCACATTACCTCTCTGTGTGTCAGTTTCCTCATCTTTCTTTTATTTGACTATCAAATAAAAATATGGGGAGGATTAAGAAGTTAATCCATGGAAAGTGCTTAGAAGAGCACCTGCCACATAGTAGGTGCTCACTGAGTGTTAGGAATTACTCATCAGGCCAGAAGCCTAGAGAGCCAGCATGTGGCTCAAGAGGCAGATACAATCCACTCCAGGGCAGAGGCTGAGCAGAAGCAGGTCTGGGAACATAGGCAGATTGCTTCTGCCACTCTTACGCTGGTCAGGTGCTCATCCTTAGGACAGGATCCAGGTGGGAGGACCAGGTGGCTACTTGTGCACCCCCCACAACTGGGCAGAGAGCAAGCAAGGCGGCCACTGCCTCGTCACTGGCTCAGATGACATGGCTGACCCTGGAGAACAGCGTGTGTGTGTGTGCTGCCCTGTGAAGGATTTCCCCAGGAGCTGGCCTCCTGTGCCCTGGCCTAGCCCCAGCCCCATCTCCCTCATCTGCCCCAGTCCAGTCCAGCCATTAGCCTAGGATCTGGGGGCCCTTGGCACGGGGAGCAACTGGCCTGGGTATCCAAAACTGACCACCTCTCTGACCCACCACAGGCTTGGGTGGAATGAGCAGCAAGCGAATCACCATCAACAAGATTCTGTCCAATGAGAGCTTCGTGCAGGAGAACCAGTACTTCCAGGTGGGGGCAGGACAGGGCTCTGGGTAGGGCTGGGGCTGCTGGGCCAGAGGGCCCCTGGGAGGGATGAGGCTCACACGCTCACATGCTCAGAGCACGGAGCTTCTGTGGAGAATGGCCAAGGGCTTAGGGGTTCCTGACCCTGAGCATATCAGCACAAGGAAGGGTCCTTGCTTTGCTCCTGGGCTAAAGCTGGAAGGCAAAAGAGGGACAAAGGCAGGATGTGCAGATCAGCAGAGACTAGAAGCAAACAGGAGACTGAGCAGGAAGGCTTACCAGGCAGGGCCACAGAGCCAAGATCTCTGTTAGACTAGAGCCCGTGATGTTTGGGAAAAGCACATCCCTTTGAAAGACGATGAAAGCTACCAATTTGCTCTCTAGAAAAATGCTTATGTGAACATATGCCCTGAATTCACCTTAATTAGTTTGGGGAGCTAACAGATCCCTGAGGTTTCCTCTCTGTGCGTGGATCCCTGTTTCCGAGTCCCTACGCCTCAATGATTGAATCCAGGAGTAGAAACCAGGCACATTTTTATGAATTAAGTCTCCAGGTATTTGTATGGGTATACTTTAAAAGACCAAGTTTAAAAAAATTAAAAAGAATGAAATTCACCTCAATCTGGCTTACACACAAAGGCATGATTGGCTCCATGTAAGTGGAAAGTCCAGCAGTGGTGTGGATTTCAGGCACAGGTTGATCAGGGCTCTAACTCCATTTCTCTGCATTCCTTGGGCTCTGCTTGTATCCTCATGGCTACAACAATTTAAGTCCTTACCCCTACCCAGCACACTATCAACAAAGAGAAAGATCTTATATGTACCCCAATGATTGACCAAGAGCCTGCATTTCAATGATTGGGCCGATCTGAACCAATTGTGGCCACAGGAATTCTGTATGTTGATTGGATTATTCCTGGGTCACTGCCCATCCCTGAGCCAATCACTGGGACAAGGAGACTGAGGGAAGAAAGCCCACTAGTTAGCTTTCACGTGGATGTGGGGGGACCCCCATAGGGGAAGGGGGGTGGGATGGATACAATGCAAGGCCCACCAAAGTTCACAGAATTCCTTGCTGGCTATTTGGAAGTTGACTTTTTTATAACTGTTCCCTCCATGATCATTTTCTTGGAATGATCTGAGGTCAGATTGTGGCCTTCCTCCACTTTTCACAGTAGGACTGTGGGCATCTCACAAAGGCTGTCTTTGGTTCCCTGGTCTCGAAAGAGGGAATAATAATAGTGTCTACGTCACAGGGCTGAAGCTTAAATAAGTAATCTGTGCGAAGTGCTTAGATCAGTGCCAAGCCCTCAGGCTTATCAGCTTATCGGCTTTTCTCACCCATGGGGCAGCCTGAGGAGTCGCTGAGATGCTGTGTGGGGAGCACGGAGCACAGGCTTTGGCTGGAGTCAGTGCTCTGTATATGACAGCTGCTGCTGTTATTTCTGAGACCTTCCTTCATCTAGTTATTGTTATCTCTGCTGCCCCAACCCCAGCGGAGGGGGCCCAGGAGCAATGGCAGAGGTGCCAGCTGAATGCTGGGAGTCTCCCTGGTGTGCCGGAGCCCTGGCCCGATGCCGCAGACAGGAGTGGGGTTGACAACATGGCAGGTGTGTGTCCCCTAACCCACTAGCTATCCCTCCTTTCCCCCACCCAGCGCTGCCTGGACTGGAACCGTGACATTCTCAAGAAGGAACTGGGACTGACTGAGCAGGACATCATTGACCTGCCTGCTTTGTTCAAGATGGACGAACACCGCCAGGCTAGAGCCTTCTTCCCAAATATGGTGAGGCCTCCCGATCCTCACCCTTACCCCACACCAAGTAGGGGGCAGCTGGATCCAGAAGGACCCCTTGGCTGAGGCTTTCCAATTGGGAGGCTCAGGTCCCAGTGCTGGCTAAGCAGTGTGGCCTCACCCCAGGAGCTTGCCCTCCCTGGACCCCGCTTCTTCCTCTGAGGCCGATGTGCTTATCCTAGCTGCCTCACTGAGATAATGGGAATCCTTCTCCTTAACAGGCAGGAAAGTGCTCTGCAAAAGGACAGAAGTCCTTTATGTATAGGAGGGATTGTCATTACATAGAGGGGAGTCTTCGATGAAAGAGAGGTTAGAACAACACACACACAGAAAAACATATACATACATGTGTACACGCATATATAAACATGTACACACAAATGCATGCACACAGCCGAGCGTATTGGTTCGTGCCTGTAATCCTAGCACTCTGGGAGGCCAAGGTGGGTGGATTGCCTGAGCTCATGAGTTCAAGACCAGCCTGGACAAGAGCAAGACCCCGTCTCTACTAAAATAGAAAAACTGAGGCAAGAGGATCACTTGAGCCCAAGAGTTGGAGGTTGCTGTGAGCTACAGTGATTCCACGGCACTCTACCAAGGGCGACAGCTTGAGACTCTGTCTCAAATAAATTAATGAATGAATGAATTAAACAAAAAAATGCATGCACACAAACCCATGTGTGTGCACATACATATACACAGGTACACACTGGTGCAGGCATACCTAGCCTTTTGCGCACACACGTACGTACCCGTGTGCATGCTTTTGCGCACACACGTACAGAGGCAGATGGCCTGCTTTTCCACTTCTGCCATTTATGAGCGGCTAACCTGCCTCTGTGCCTCAGTTTCCTTATCTGTGAAGAGGGGATAATCATAATTCATACTTCACAGGGTTGTTGTGAGAGTTCAGCAAGCTTGGAACACAGCCAGGCATGTAGTACTCACTAAACAGAAGCTATTACCGCTGTGATACCTCCGACAGGTGAACATGATCGTTCTGGACAAGCACGTGGGCATCCCCAAGCCATTCGGGCCTCAGGTGGAGGAAGTGTGCTGCCTGGAGACGCATGTGCGGGCCCTGCTGGAGCCCCTGGGCCTCTACTGCACCTTCATCGACGACATCTCCGCCTACCACAAGTTCATGGGGGAGGTGCACTGCGGCACCAACGTGCGCAGGAAGCCCTTCACCTTCAAGTGGTGGCACATGGTGCCGTGACCCGCAGGGGGCCCTCCCTAGCTCTCCAGACCCCTTGCGCCCAGAACCTTTCTGCCCCACAGGGAGGAAGTAGGGTGGGACTCGAAGAATCTGTGCCTTGCCCTCCCTGAGGGGGGCCTCAGCGTCCACCAAAGCCATCCCCAGAGAGCCTAGGCACTGTCCTTCCTAAAAATAGCTGGGCCAGTGTCTCTACAGCCCTGGCACGAAAAACAAAGCAAAACACAACGAACCATGTACCCAAACCATTCCCCGAAGAATTCTTAGTCTCTAGTCTAACACTGAATGTGGGGAGAAGGGAAGGAGATTCTAGGGTTGCCAGGTTCTTCCAGCAGCCATGCCCCAACGTCCAAGGTAAAACCCCTGGAAAGGGACCCTGGGATGCCAGACACACTTTGAACTGGCATTGTCATTTCAAATCCACCTTCTATGGGGTTCTAGAAGGCTGCTTCCAAGTGTTCATTCCTCACCATTCTCTCCCAAACCCTTTGGCTTTCTCTCTGCTGTGTGGACACCGCTGCCCAGGGCTCCCCACTCCCTGAGGGTCCAATAATTTGCCTTAGAACCTTCCCTAGAAATAGATTTTGGCAGAGCAGTTTTTTCATTGGCGTGATACTCCCTGTCATGTTTTTCCCAGATGCAGTCTCCCGACATGCAGCTTTCACCCTAGACCAGCCTCCTTGTGGCCTGAGAGTTCAGTGTTTAAGGATGCCCCAGCAATATCACCTTCCCTAGCCTGCCTGGCCAATTCCTGACCACTCTCCTCCCATTGCCTCAACTTTCTTCTTATTCCCGATGCCATCTGTACAGGCAGCTTGGCAAGAACATCTTCACCAGCAGCCAAATTCAAATCTTCAAGTCAGGGCATAATAAACAACCTTCCCCTCCTCCCTAGACATCAGCTCCCACGCATAAGACCTGGCCTACCCTTCCGGCCCAATGGCCAGTTCAGGGCCAGCTGCTGGCCTTAGAGATGGTTTGATTATCCCATTGAAATTCACCGGTGCATTTGCCAAAGATTTGTTCCCTGGCTCCAACTGAAAAGACTCAGTTTCCATTTTTTAAAGTTCCTTCAGGGCCAAAAGAATAAGTAAATTATAATTCCACTTTGAAGGTTAAAAAGAACCAATGAAAAAGTTATAAATTTATATTCTGGTAGGAATAGGATTTTCATTTTGAAGTCTTTCATTCAGCCCTTCAACAAACATTTGTTGCATACCCACTAAGTACCAGGCATGATTTGGCTCTGTAAATACATTGGTTAGTAGCAGATTGGACCTGGTTCTTTCCCCCATGCAATAAGTCAGTTCCCAACATGCAAAGCCCTTATTTAAATAGCCAGCATCTGCCCTTTCAGTGATGTGCTCTTAGGAAATGCCAGTCCACTATATTCAGGAAATGCACAGAGCACAAAGCTTCCTGCCAGCCACTGTCTTGGTAAAATGGGAGGGGAGGTCTTTTTAGACAGGCCTCCTTCTCATCTAACTGGGCCAGTGCCACCTATCAGATCCGTCCCCCAAACCTTCAGAAGCTGTTGTCCCCACTCTGGGGACAGTGTTCCTGCCTTTGGAGGAGGCCAAAGCCTCAGATCTTCTCTCCAGCCCCAGAGCTGAAAACACCAAGTGCCTATGTGAGGGTGTTTATCTGGAGACTTAGAGTTTGTCACGTGTGTGTGTGTTTTTGGTTAATGTGGGTTTATGGGCTTTTTTTTCTAGTCTTCATTAAGGGGAAGTGAGTGCCCCCTGTGTGGAGACAGTGTGTCTTTATAGATTTTTCTACAGCTCTTCCTATTGGTAGGTCAGTAATTCTCTGATGTTTCTGGAGCTCCCAGAACTCAGACGGCCACTCCCATCTCATTTGCCTACCCAGTGTGATGACCGTGGTGTGGACACACCCCTGTGGACTCATTGCTCTTCCCCACACCCACTGTCTATAAAGTAGGCCTAGAACACGCTTCTATGTTACAAAACTCATCAGAGTTCCGGTTTCCATCTTTATTTTGACATATTTTATGTTAAAGGGCAGTGGGTGTCGTGCAGATGGCAAGAAGCAAAACACAGCTTCAACTTTCTAGCAAAAAGCCCATGACGGAGATCAAAAGATGTATGGGGAAGAACTTGACTAAAGAGCAATAAAATAAACGGTCCGAGGGGAAGTCACGCGGCTGTTGGTGTGATGTTCTTTGCTGCTTCATAGACGGGTCCTCTTCTGATCTGCCCCCGCTTCAGGCTCTGGGCTCTCATCAAGGTTATCTCAAGGATTTGGAATCCCCTACACACTCACTAGGGTGACCTTGGCCACCACCCAAGGTCAAGATAAATACCTACAACAGAGTCTGTTGTCTGGTGGTCTCCAAAAGCAGACCCTGAGATGAGCATTTGAGAACAAGTGATTTATTAAGAAAGTGCCCCCAGGAGAAACCAGTATGGTAACTGGGGGAGCAGGACAGGGAAGGGGAAGAAGCCAAACAGGTGAAGCCTCAGGTTCAGGTGAAGCCTGAACCTGATCCCTGGAGAGCTCTGGAACATAAATGGCACCTCAGAGCCATTCCATCTGGAGATCGAGGCTTTGTGTACCTATACCAGTCAGTCCTTGGCTCTGGGGACTCTGGCTATCCAAATGGGCAAGGAGGCCTCAGTGGCCCACAGCCAACCATCTAAAGAAGGCAACAAGACTGGACATGTGGGCTCACGCCCATAATCCTAGCACTCTGGGAAACTGAGGCAGGTGGATTGCTTGAGCTCAGGAGTTCAAAACCAGCCTGAACAAGAGCAAAATCTCATCTAAAAGTAGCAAGGTATCATGGCAGGTGCTTATAGTCCCAACTACTCAGGAGGCTGAGGCAATAGGATTGCTTGGGCCCAAGAGTTTGAGGTTGCTGTGACCTATGATGCCAAGGCACCCTACCAAGGGCGTAAAAGTGAAACTCTGTCTCAAAAAATAAAATAAAATAAGTCACCGCTATGGTTAGGAAGAAAGTCACAGACAGGAGCTGGGAAATGGGCTCACACAACCAAAAAAGGGTCCGGGCAGGCGACCAACAGTGCCTACTGCTCTAAGTGATATCATGTTCTTTCAATAGGAATTGTGACACATGGGTAGTTGTGATTTGACCCATGGTACAAAAATCCATAGAACATGGCCATGATCTAACAAGGTCTTTGCAAACAAATTCCTGAGACCCTAAAGTGGGGAGCCACCTGGTTGGTGTCTAAGCCTAGAAGCTGCTTCCAAGTCTTTGGCATATGCCTAGGACCGTTCTCACTCCTCAGCTCCATCTTGGCCTTCTGGACTGACATCATTGTGTAGCTACTTTAAGACACTACCGCCAAACGGAAATCACTGCTTTTCTTACTACTTAACCCCTGGGGCTGCCCACTGAGATCCCTCTTCCCTTTTATATCCAACTGATGTGGCCCAAACCACAGCAAGGCCAATCTTTACTAGGCTTCCTGACCCATCTATTTCAGTGACTCCCAAAGGGACACTGGCTGCTAAACAAATTCATTCTGATGATGTTTTCATAGCCTGGAACTGCTGAAGGTCACCCTGAGACTTCTGAAACAGCCCTTTCCAATAGAAATATAATACAAGCCATGTATATAATCTTGTTTTGTTTTGTTTCATCTTTTCTTGAGATAGAGTCTCACGCTGTCACCCTGAGTAGAGTGCCATGGTGTGACCATAGCTGACAGCAACCTCAAACTCTTGGTTCAGTCTCCCCAGTAGCTGGGACTACAGGCACCTGCCACAATGCCCAACTAATTTGTTTTGTTTCTATTTGTATTTTATGGTTTTTTTTTTGAGACAGAGTCTTACTTGGTCACCCTCGGGAGAGTTCTGTGGCATCTTTAGCTCACAACAACCCCAAATTCTTGGGCTCAAGTGATCCCATTGCCTCAGCCTCCCAAGTAGCTGGGACTGCAGGCACCTGCCACAACGCCTGGCTATTTTTAGAGATGAGGTCTCACTCTGGCTCAGGCTGGTCTGGAACCCAGGAGTTCACGCCTTGGCCTCCCAAGTGCTAGGATTACAGGTGTGAGCCACCATGCCTGGCCCCCTATTTCTATTTTTAGTAGAGATAAGGTCTCCCTCTAACTCAAGCTGGTCTCAAACTCTTGAGCTGGAGCAACCCTCCTGCCTTCAGCCTCCCAGAATGCTAGGATTACAGGCATTACAGGATTACCCGGCCTAAAATTAATTTTAACAATATATTTTCTTTAGCCCAATATACCTAAGTTATCATTTCAATGTGTAATCAAAATTTCAATGAGATATTTTACATTCTTTTTTTATCATACATTTTTGAAATCAGATGTGTATTTCATACTCATATTATATCTCTATACAGAATAGCCACACTTTAAGTGCTCAATAGCCATAAGTGGCTACAATAGTGGAAGGCATTGTTCTAGAATCTTCTGTGCCAGACTGAGCCCCCAATTGTGCAAATAGTTACCTTCCTTAAATCTCTAGCATCCACCTTTTCTGAATCACATAGTTAATAAAGTTTATTATAGCCTACACAGTGGCATGTGCCTGTAGTCCCAGCTACTCAGGAGGCTAAGACAGGAGGATCGCTTGAGTCCAGGAGTTCTGGCTGTAGTGTTCTTTGCCAATCTGGGGTCCGCACTCAGTTCAGCATCAATATGGTGACTTCCCAGGTGTGGGGGACCACCAGGTTGACTAAGGAGGGGTGAACCAGCCCAGATCAGAAACAGAGCAGGTCAAAACTGATCAGCAGTGGGATCACGCCTGTGAATAGCCACAGCACTCCAGCCTGGGCAACATAGCAAGACCCTGTCTCTAAAAAAAAAAGAAAAGAAAAAAAAAAGAAAACATATTTTTAAAAAATTATTATTATACTGAAAAGAGAAGCAAAATAGACATTGGCCCTTGCTGGCCCTGGTGGGTAGACCTTTGCCCCTGCAGAGCATTCCCTTCCTAAACCATGGCTGCTCCCATGTTAACAAGACCCCCCTCTCTCTCTGCGTGGGAAGTGCCTCTGGCCACATTCTCTCTGCCCCCTAATAAGAACCCTCACAGCCCCATGAAAAGGGATAATACAACTCTCTCACCTCTGCTCTCTTTCCCCTCACCATTCTGGGAATGTAAATGGATTCTACATTTTAATGTAAAATGTAGGGTGAGAGAAGCAGAGGTGGCCCTCATTCCAGAAGGGATCTGAGCCTCACCTTGGCATCACCAAAAGCCTGTGGAAGAGGGGTGGGGGCTCTTTCCCCTTGAAACAAAAAGCATCCAGGGATGAATTCTGCCTCCCCAGTGGGATGTAAGCAGGATCCCCACCCCAGTGGCATGGTCCGAAGGTCTAATGGCTAAGTTATTGGTAACTAAATATATGAGGGACACCAAATGGCAGTGGGTAGTGTCTCATCACCAGCTAGACACAGAAAGGACATGTCCAAGCAGCAGTCTCAGCTCCACAGCCTTCTCTCAAACCTGGCTGGCATGAGACATCTGATTTTTGGCCAGGGCTTCGCCCTGTCTCCCCTGGCCAGCCAGGCTCTTTTTCAGCCCTGCTCTTTGAGAAAGCAGAGGTCTTCTCTGGATAGTCTCTAGGCAAACTGCCAGGTGCAGATCAAACCAGCCTTTGCTTTAGCCCCTCACCTTCCCTCTATAAGCCAAGGTTCACTTTCTCCCGGTCCTGGTTACACCCCAAGACAGCTCTCACAGTCCCTGACCAGCTTGCGAAGGCTCCATTCACATCCTACCAAAGTGTAGAGATACAGTCAACCTCTAAAAGACATGCTTTGTTTTCCTCCTCATGGCAATTCCTGGCACTGAGCGTTCAGCAAATGTGTTTTGAATGAAAGAATGAAACATCTGTTCAGTGAGGCAATGGAAACGGAAAAATCAGCCAGCCATTTCTTTTTTTTTTTTTTTTTTGTGGTTTTTTGGCCAGGGCTGGGTTTGAACCCGCCACCTCCGGCATATGGGACCGGCGCCCTACTCCTTGAGCCACAGGCGCCACCCAACCAGCCATTTCTTAAACATCGATTATAATGCCTGCCAGGCTGAACGACATGAAATGTCACTTTGAAAGTCAAAATGTTCAAGGACAGGTGATTTTGTATTGTTCACCCTAGTATTTACACTCACTGTCTCATCTAATGTATGAAACAAAGCTACTATCCCCACCTCAGGGATGAGGAAACTGAGGCCCAGAGAGATGAAGCAACCTGCTCAAGGTTACACATAATAAAACAACCAGGATTCACACCCAGGTGATCTAACTCCAAAGCCCATCCACTGAGCTCCTGCTCTTGACTACCATCTCAGAAACAGCTTTCTAATCCAAGTTCAGCGAGCTGTCATCCTTTTCATCACAAATGTTATCTTTGCACAAGCCATATTTTCACTTGCGAGGTGTCCTATTAGATTCTTATCAACAAGAAAACCCCTCAACCTTCAAGCAAGATGTCTGGAGCTTATAGGATTTCTACAAACTCCTCCAAACAATAAAGCAGGTAATGAAATGACCTCTACCTAGCTCAGAATGTGCTCTCTGGTCGTCTGCTCAGAGGAAGACAGTATCTCTAAATCAGGAAAGGCAAATTATCTTCAGCCACCCATCCAGTCATTCTTTTTTCCATCAACATTTGCTAAGCATCAACAGTGCATAAAACTAGAGTGTTCTTATAATTTTTCATCTAAACCAGGACAAAGTTGAGAGCTCAAGGGGACCTACAAATAATTCTACCAGGACAACAGGTGAATTCAGAACCACACTGGGATGTCTGTCTCCCTGGAAATCTCTCTGCATGAGACATGATGTCATCCCTCAAGGTGCTGACAGCTGAGTCAGGGAGACAGACAGGAGAGCAGAGAGGCCACTGATGCAGGAGGCACTTGGTAAGTATTTGCTGACTGGAGGAATGAATAAGGTACAAAAAGCTATGGCCATATACACACACACACACATCTTCCCTGATGGAAGAGTGACCAAGGATGGCCTTGGGCTAAGAAAAGTGACTGCCAAATGAATGTAGGAATCAATGGGCAGAGAGGGGAAGAGGGACTGCCAGGCTGGGTAGAGACACACAGAGGTTCAAGTGTGTAAAATGTTTGTTTGAGAAATTGTGACCATAGTCAGCCTCTCCAGTAGCTGGCACTACAGGAGCCCTCCATAATACCCAGCTAGTTTTCTTTTCCTTTCCTTTCCCTTCCTTCCTTCCTTTCTTTTTTCCTTCCTTCCTTCTTTCCTTCCTTCCTTTCTTTTTGAGACAGAGTCTCACTTTGTCACCCTTGGTAGAGTGTCATGGCGTCATAGCTCACAGCAACCTCAAACTCCTGGGCTCAAATGATTCTCTTGCCTCAACCTCCTGAGTAGCTGGGACTACAGGCACCCACGACAACTATTTTTAGAGACAGGATCTCACTCTTACTCAGGCTGGTCTCAAACTCCTGAGCTCGAGCAATCCACCCACCTCAGCCTCGCAGAATGCTAGGATTACAGGCATAAGCCACCACACCCCACCTCAGCAAGTTTTTCTATTTTTAGTAGAGACAGTCTCTTTCTTGCTCAGGCTGGTCTCGAACTCCTGAGCTCAAGAAATCCACCTTCCTCAGCCTCCCAGACTGCTAGGATTACAGGTGGGAGCCACTGCGTCCGGCCTCTTTATTGCTATTAAGCTAATAGGAAAAACATTTTTAAGAAACTGTTTAGTAATGATCACACTATGGTACCTCCCTACATTTAAATATTTTGCAGCACATAAGATAAAGGAGATAGATCTGTATGTGCTAACATGGAAAGATCTCCAAGATACGACACTTGATGAAAAAGTGGCAGGTTGCAGAACATGTATGTTACTCTTTGTATATTTTTTTTTAAAGAAGAACAGCCAGCAAAGCCATGCATCTCTGTAGAAACACACATATGTATTTACAGGCAAAGAAAATGACCTGGAAGCAGTCCCATGCATGAAACCGACAACAGCAATCACCTCTGGGAAGAGAAGTGTGACCGAGAGGATTTAAGCTTTATCTATATAGCTTGAAAGTTTTACATCGTGAGAATTTAATTACACGTGTACAGTATTTTTAAATAATTTTTTAAAGCTGCCCCAAATCCTTTGCATTTTATTCATGCTAAAGTCTTCCCAACCTGATTAGCATAATCTCTTCTCCCTAATAACGCACAGTTCTCCATCCTGTTCCCCAGCTGGGCCTCCCATGGCCGGTTGAAGATTGATAGCTCTTCACAGATACTAATTCATTTCATCCTCCTCCCTGGGAGATGACTCTGATTTTCCCCCCATTTTTACAACAGGAAACTAAAGCACAGAGAGGTTAAGTTCCTTGCCCAGGTCACAGAGTAAATGGCTGATATAACACGGTATGAGCCCCCAAAGGCCTGCACAGTTAACCATTCCACGTCCCTGCCTCCCTAAAAGGTCAAATGCCTTTAATATTCTGTATCTCTCTAACCTGTTTTGCTTTAGTCGGCCGACATCTAGTCACTACATATTAACATTTACCACTATTCCTTTTTGCATTTCATTTGCGTGGCTGACTCTGTCTCTGATAGAGAGTGCTCGAAATCCACATTCAGCTGGGAAGGAATTTTTATTGCAGCCGCTACACTGTTTACAAAGCACACACCCACAGGCATCCAAAGGACCAAATTAACTGCTAATTAGAGAGTATGCTGGTGATGTGGCAGGTCCACCCGAATGCGGCAGAGGTTAGCCAGGTGGGTGAGCTCCAGATGTATGCGCGTGTGTGTGCTGCTATAGGGACCAGCAGCATGACAGTCCTCAAAAGCCCGGGGGCCACTTGCTAAGTCCCAGCAGCAGCTGAGCTGACTTCAGCTGTATAAAACGCAGCCCCATCTGGAGTGGGGGCGGCTCATGACTTTTTGCTCCGGGAGTTCCACAGAGGCTGCTCTTGAAATTGGAGAAGCCTATAGCATATCATTGTCCCCATCCCACTCGAAGAGAATATTTTGAGAAGTCTAATTATATGGTGGGGTTTGTGTGGGATGAGGGAAGAGAGTTTAGATAAGCCCTTTCCACCAGCAGATTGGCAACGTCTATAAGGGAGCCCTGGGCAGTTCTGCGAAGCGAGGGCGCCCTCTGCAGGTGTCTTAGGGCGGCTGCAACCACCGTGTTCCCAAAGGCTGACCTGGCGTGAGTTGTTGACCTTGTCTGAGGTTCGGTTAACTCACCTGTAAATGAAGAATAAGCTGGGCCAGTGGCTCATGCCTGTAGACCTAGCACTCTGGAAGGCCAAGGAGGGTGGATGCTTGAGCTAACGCGTTCCAAACCAGCATGAACAAAGTGAGACCTGTCTCTAAAAATAGCCAGGAGTTGTGGCGGCACCTGCAGTCCCCAATAACTCAGGAGGCTGAGGCAAGAGGATCACTTGAGCCCAAGAGTTGGTGATCGCGGTGAGCTATGATGCCATGGCACTCTACCCAGGGCAACAAAGTGAGACTCTGTCTCAAAATAATAACAACAATAATAATAATAACGACCAATATCTCTACTTGTGGGGTTGCTGTAATGATTAGGTAGAGAAAATCTGCACAGGGCCTGGTACATAGCAAGTCCTCGGTATATGGCAGGTACATCCTGGTTATCAGCATGAACAGTGGTGCCAATGACTATCGAGTGACGAGTGACCCAGCATAGGGGAGAAGGGCTTCTCAGAGCAACATCTGGCAAGGTTGGGGTGGGGGCCAGGGGAGACCTGGGTCAGGTGGCTGGTTGACATCTTGATTTGCCAACTATGTCTATTCCCATTCTAGGGGACTGTTTTTATCTCTCCTTCTCCCCAGAGCCCCACAGTGCCTGGTTACACAGCTCCCTTGAAGAAACATGCCCTGGCCAGAGAGCTGATAGGAACTTGGAGGAGTCCAGGTGTTTGCAAATCTCACTGTAGTGGAAGGCCTGCTAGTGTTGATCCATAGAAGAGGCTCCTTCTGCCCCTGAAGGGAGAGAAAGAGGCTTTGTCACCTGTCACCTGCTGTGATTCAGCTCCTAGCATCTCTGCAGGGGTCACCTGCTCTTCCTCTGCAGGCCAGAGGACTTGGCCAGGTGGAGGCCCCGGGCTAAGCAGGTTGACCAACCTTCCTACCTCATTCCTCCTTCACTCCTATCCACCCTGTTTCTCTCCCTCCTTCATCTCCGGCCTCCCCAAAGACAGATATAGTTCTTGATCTCTGGCATGGAAAGTTCTGACAATAAATATATTCACAAAGAATTTAAATCAAACTTGCAGATAGCAATAAGTTCTATAAAAAAAAAAAATAGTTCTATGAAAAGCCCTCAAAATGCCCACAGTCTGGGGAGGGAGATAATATAAATGGATAATTATTAAACCAAGTGTTGTGTCCATTGGTGGACATGTAGAGGATATTTTGATGGGGTGCCAAGGAATTATTTTCTTTTCTTTTATTTTTTTATTATTTTTTATTAAATCATAACTTAGTACATTGATGCATTTATGGGGTTCAGGATACTACTTCGAAGTACAATGTGAAATGCTTACATTGAACTAAGTAACACATCCATCACAATTATACTCATTTCTTTTTTTTTTTTTTTTTTTTTTGCAGTTTTTTTTTTTTTTTTTTGGCCAGGGCTGGGTTTGAACCCGCCACCTCTGGTATATGGGGCCAGCGCCCTACTCCTTTGAGCCACAGGCACCGCCCTTATACTCATTTCTTCTTTTTTTTTTTTTTGTAGAGACAGAGTTTCACCTCTTGGCCCTTGGTAGAGTGCCATGGCATCATACAGCTCACAGCAACCTCCAACTCCTGGGCTTAAGCGATTCTCTTGCCTGAGCCTCCCGAGCAGCTGGGACTACAGGCGCCCGCCAAAACGCCCGGCTATTTTTTGGTTGCAGTTCAGCCAGGGCCGGGTTTGAACCCGCCACCCTCGGTATATGGGGCCAGCGCCCTACCAACTGAGCCACAGGCGCCGCCCCTTATACTCATTTCTTAACAGTAGGAATGATTTTCTAAGGCAGGAGAGAGTGGGAACTGAATCTGCAATAATGGGATAGATTGGCCACATGAAGAAGGATGAAAGGACACTTTAGATCCAAGGATGGGGGCAAAGGCATGGAGGTAAGGAATGAGCTGAGGAACAGAGAAGGTTGTATCATAGAGGCAGATGAGACAGGAGGGGCCTGTGGATGGGCTTAGAGGCCTTGGAGACTGTGGTGGGAGTTGGTGGTTGACTGGATGTAAAAGGAGAGAAGACTCAAAGATGGCACCAGGTTACCAGCTTGGGGATCAGGTGGATGGTGGCGCCAATAAGAGCAGAAGTGTAAAATCTTCAGGTGAGGTGTAGAATTTGGGACAGCTTGGGTTTTAAGGGCTATTGGGACACCCAGATGGAGCTACCTGGAGAAAGCTGTACAAAGGGAAAAGATCAGCCAGAAAGATGTAAGAAAACAATAGCCAACGGGTCAAAGGCAAGTGAAATCCTGGATTTTAGATGTGAAGGCCCCAGAATCCCACCACAATGATCAATTAGGGTGAAGAGAGTTTCTCTCAGAGGAAAATAAACCTCTCAGGCAATGAAATCAGGTGACTTTCCTCCTAACTCCAATCTTCCTTGGCCCCCTGGCTTGGGGAAAACTTAGGTAGCCCTAAGTTATGAGACACTAGAATATAGTTGATTGTACAAATGGCAGCTGATATGACATAGTGATTTTTGGTTTTAGTTTTTAACTGGGGACATGATTTCCAGTCCTTCAGAAGAAAGCACTTCTTAAGAGAGTCTGTAAAGTGGAGAGTTTTTCCAACCCCAAAAGGCATTATGAGGACTAAGTGAAATTGTTTATGTAAACACATTTGTAAGTGATGAGCCTCAGTAGAAACAGAAAGTGTCCAGTAGAAAGTCTTGTGAAAAGCAATATGTCACTCTCTAGATGAATGGAAACAAACCAAAAAACCTAAGGTCTTATCATGAGCACACCTCAGGAAAACATGTCAGGAGAAGGCCATGAAAATCTCTAAGTCCTTCTGCAGCTGCGCCTTTCTGGAATCCTAAAGTTCAGGGCGGAGGTACAGCCGCCCAGGAATTTATTTCTGTATAACTTTGAGCTCCCCAAATCCCCATGAAGCCCAGGAATGATGTGACTGCAGGGCGACTGGGGTCATTGGCACCAAAAGCCCCTCCATAAATCAAGGTCTCACTTGTGCTGGCCCCAGGCTGCTTTTTCCAAGGTGACCTGAGCAAAGTAAAAGGGGAGTTGCTTATGTAGAGGTGGCATATGCCTTTGAGATAAAAGAACCCTGAAAAAGTCAAGAGGACCAATTCTCAGTACCTCCCTTGGAGGGAAAGGACAGGAGACAATTCAGCTCAGGAGACAATTCAATTAGGAGGAGTTAGGAAGAGTGACAATCTTCCCATGATCTCAGCCAATTTGGGTGGCCTAAGAGGCCCCTGGTGACAGACTAGAGGAGCCCTATTCCAGTGCTGAGTCAACTCCAGTGAAAAGTCAAGATGAAGTCAGCCTTGTCACCAGTTAGCTGCAAGGCATCCACGTGAATTGGCTGACCTGACACCCTAATGGTTAAAGCAAGGAAACCATAGGCCAGAGATGAGAAGAAACTTGCCCAAGGTCACACAGTTTTGTGGGAAAGATTCAAGATGAGACTCGGGGATTCAGGCCTTACCATACACCTCCTCTAAAGAGGCCACACTGGCAGTTTAAGCAGGTCCAGCTGAGGACCCCAGACTCTAAACCCTTACAACTAATTTGTTTGGCCACCTTCATTTCTCCAGTAGCATTTAAAGAAGGTGTGAGTGTGAAAACCAATGACTATAAAAAACGCCTTTCATGGCCAGGTGCCATGGCTCATGCCTATAATCCTAGCACTCTGGCAGGCCAAAGCGGGTGGATTGCTTGAGCTCAGGAGTTCGGGACCAGCCTGAGCAAGAGCTAGACCCTCTCTCTTAAAATATAAATATATACATATACATACATACATATATACATACATACATATATATATATATATATGGCCGGGTATTGTGGTGGGTGCCTACTCTGGAGGCTGAGGCAATAGGATTGCTTGAGCCCAAGAGTTTGAGGCTGCTGTGAGCTATAACACTATAGCACTCAACCTCAGGGCAGCTGAGTGGGACTGTCTCAAAAAAAAAAAAAAAAAAGCCCTTCGTACATCAAAAACGAGCAGGCAGAAAGGGAAAGACATCGCTCCTGGGATGTCAAGGACTTCCCTAGACACCTGAGGTGACCGAAGAGACCAAGTGATTTGGAGGACCCAGGCCATGTCTGCCCAAAGTAATTAAATCCCCAAACAGAGGCAAACTCTGAGCGGCTCCACGTAGGGGGCTGGAAAAGTAGCTGAGATGGAAACAGAAAAAAACAAACAAACAAACAAAAAGCCTCCCTCGCAGGACTGTTGCGGGGATTAAGTAAAACGATGGGTCATAATGTCTGGTGCAGACTATAAACAGTATCTGAGGATAAATGGCACAGGAAGCCACCGAGGCCTGGGTGCGCTTCTCTGTGCACGCCTCACGGTACAGAGCACAGCTCACGGCATTTATTTAATCTCCACCATTAGAGAGCAAATTCGCTGCGTGCCGTGGCCGCCTGGATGCTCACTCCCTGTAGCAGGCCAACTCGCTCCCTGTAGCATCCTGGCGCCAGTTACCTGGTAGGTCTTCCAGCCATAGTTAGGAATGAAGGAATGAAGGAATGAATGACACTTTTGCCAGTCATCTTTGAAATCACCCCCGTTCACTCACCAACAGTCCCGATTTGCCCAGGACTCTCGGTGCTAAAACCTGGACAGTCTCGGGCAAACTGCATTGTGTGGTAACAGAAATGTTTAACAAAAGCCACTAAACGCCAGCGATAAGAGATAACGACAAATTTTCAGGAAGAAAGGGGTTAAAATAAGGGCAGGGATTCGGTGGGGCTCCGCCCCCTCTTAGTCTTAGTCCCACCCCTTTTAGGCCACTCTCCCCTGAGACTCCTCCCACTTCATCTGGGAAGGTCACCTTAAGACCACCAGAGGAGGCCAAATGGGCATGCGCTGCATTGACAGTTACTGCGCACGCTCGCTTTGGCTTGCTCCGCGTTCTCTCCTCCCGCCCCGAAAACCGGAAGCGACCTCCCACTCTGTGTCTCCTGGGCGGCTAGAAGGTCCGCAGTGTTAGCCTGGAGGCTGGTGGAGCGCGACTTCAGGGTTAAGGGGTGGGGCTGACGTCAGGAGGCAAGATGGCGGCGGTGGTCGCTCTCTCCTTGAGGCTCCGCTTCCCGGCAACCCTTGGGGGATCCTGCCTACAGGTGAGCCCCGCCGCCGAGGGGACAGAAGAGGCAGGAAAGTCGCGGAGACTGCCTAGAACTGAGGGGACCGTGGAGAGGCTAAGGGAGCTTTGGGCATGGCCGCAGGAAGAGGGAGGACCTCCCATCTGCGCAGTGCTTGAGTTTAGCTTGGAGCATCCCTGTCAATTATCCATTTGCGCCTCGCTGCAGCCTGGAAATCAGTCAGAGCGGAGACAAATTTTTAGGGATGGGGGAAAAAGGAAGTTCAAAGAAGGGACTTGAATTGCTCAAGGTCACATGGCAAGCTAATGACTATTGGAACCAGAATTCGAATCCACACACTTGGCGCCCCAAGCTCTTTTTCTGCCACCAAACTATCGCCTCTGCGAAAAAGAGAGATCTGCGGGGTATGAGGGATGGGAACTGGGAAGCGAGGTCATTTCTCTAGAGTTCAAGGTCCAAGGTTGAGGACTCAGTAAAGTGGGACCAGACTGGGATTTGGTAAGGAAAGGACGTGTGAATTGTTGGAGACAGGGTAGGGGAAGGGCAAGTTGGAGGGAAATGCACCCAGGATCTGGACTGAAGGGCTGCAGGAAAGATTTGGTTTCTTAAAGCTAGCATCAGCCACAATTTCACTAATTTCTCTGAGTGTGCCTGATCATAGAGCTCATCCTAATACAGATGACATAGAGTTGGCATGGGATGACATAGGCACAGAGCTTGGCGCTGTTCTTATTTATACTATTCAATGTAGAACGATAGATTTTCTCAGGCTCTTAGAGTCGTCAAGAAACTACACTTTTTGTTTGTTTGTTCGTTTTTGTTTTCACTCTTTATCACCCTGGGTTGAGTCCCCTGGGGTCATAGCTCACAGCTACCTCAAACTCTTGGGCTCAAATGAGCCTCTTGCCTCAGCTTCCTGAATATCTGAGTCTACAGGCCCCTGCCACAACACTCAGCTGGTTTTTCTATTTTTAATAGAAATGGGTCTTGCTCTTGCTCAAGCTGGTCTCGAACTTGTGAGCTCAGACAATCCACCCGCTTTGGCCTCCCAGAGGAGTAGTCCTCTTGTAGACTACTCACCAAACCCCTTAAAGATGGGCAAGCAGAAATTCTTAACCTTCTTTTTCTTTTTCCTTTCCTTTCTTTCTTTCTTTCTTTTTATTTATTTATTTATTTAGAGACAGAGTTGCACTCTGTCACCCTCAGTAGAGTGCTGTCGTATCACAGCTCACAGCAACCTCAAATTCTTGGGTTTAAGCAATTCTCTTGTTTCAGCCTCCCAAGTATCTGGAACTACAGACACTCACCACAATGCCCTGCTATTTTTTGTTGCAGTTGTCATTGTTGTTTAGCTGGCCTGGGCTGAGTTCAAAACCCTCCAGCCTCAGTGTATGTGGCTGATGCCATAACCACTGTGCTATAGGCACCGAGCCTTTTTTTTTTTTTTTTTTGAGGCAGAGTCTCACTATGTCACCCTAGGTAGAGTGGCATGGCATCACAGCTCACAGCAACCTCAAACTCTTGGGCTTAAGCAATCCTGTTGCCTCAGCCTCCCAAGTAGCTGGGCCTACAGGCGCCCACCACAACACCCAGCTATTTTCTTGTTACAGTTGTCATTGTTGTTTAGCTGGCCCAGGCCGGGTTCAAACCAACCTGCCAGCCTGGGTATATGTGGCCTGCACCCTATCCACTGAGCTATGGGGGTGTCCTCACCTCCTTTTTGCTGGCTTGAAAACTAAGTCCCCAGAAAGAAAATTGTTTACTTGCTCAAAGTATTGTGGCCAAGAACTGGTAGATCTAGGATAGTTTTTTTTAGATACAGAGTCTCTGTCTCCCAGGTTGAAGTGCAGTGGCATGATCATAGCTTGTTTTCTTAGTTTTGTTTTTTGTTTTTTTTTTGAGAGAGAGAGTGTCACTATGTTGCCCTTGGTAGAGTGCTATGGCGACACAGTTTATAGCATCCTCAAACTCTTGGGCTTAAGCGATTCTCTTGCCTCAGCCTCCCAAGTAGCTGGGACTATAGGTGCCCGCCACAATGCCTGGCTATGTTGTCGTTGTTGTTGTTGTCATTGTTGTTTAGCAGGCCCAGGCCAGGTTTGAACCCACCATCCCTGGTGTATGTAGCTGGTGCCCTAACCACTGAGCTGCGAGCACCAAGCCCATAGTTTGTTTTAACTTGAACTCCTAAGTGCAAGCAGTCCTCCTACTTCAGCCTCCCAAGTAGCTAGGACTACAGATGCAGACCACCACACCTGGCTAAGTTTTCTTATTTTTTGTAGAGATGAGGTCTTGCTGTGTTGCCCAGGCTGGTCTGAAACTCCCTACCTCAAGCAGTTCCCCTGCCTCGGCCTTCCAAAGTGCTAGATGGGAGCCACTGTGCCTGGCTTAGAACAATTTTTTAAACATAATTCCTGAAAACCTCCTTAGCACAGACTTTGGCACATGGGCAGTATGCAAGAAATACTAGATCTAGGGCGGCGCCTGTGGCTCAGTCGGTAAGGTGCCGGCCCCATATACCGAGGGTGGCAGGTTCAAACCCGGCCCTGGCCAAACTGCAACCAAAAAATAGCTGGGCATTGTGGCGGGCGCCTGTAGTCCCAGCTACTCGGGAGGCTGAGGCAAGAGAATCGCTTAAGCCCAGGAGTTGGAGGTTGCTGTGAGCTGTGTGAGGCCACGGCACTCTGCACTCTACCGAGGGCCATAAAGTGAGACTCTGTCTCTACAAAAAAAGAAATACTAGATCTTCTCTCTCTCTTGCTTTTAGGTAAGGATATCTCTCAGTACCTGCTTTGGCTGATTAGCCCTGTACATATTGGCAGTGCCCTAGTCCTGGCTTTCTCCAACGTGCTATATGTCAGCGTTGGACAAGCCATTCAGTCTCTCACATCACTTATTCTGGAAAAGTGAGATAGAGGAAGAGGCCAGCCTATCAGAGCCTCAAGCCAGTGTCCTCCGAGCATTGCATTGGTGATTGATGATGGCCTAATTTACAAGTTCCTTTTATAGTTGTTGAGCAAACAGTTAAGCTGTGAGAGCCCCACTAAGGCGAGTAAGTACTAAAGCTCAGGCTCCTCTTCCACAAACGAACCGTAGAAAAGGCCAGTTTCATAGGTCAATGTTGTCATTTCGAGCAAGGCCTCCTGAGGGCAACAGAAATAGAAGCACCCCCCTCCCGCCCTCCCTTGCGGGTATATACATTTATACCCACAAAAGCAACCTCAGAACAATCCAGGAATGAGCTTAATGTGTTACCTATAGGTAATATTCAGGTTTAGGTTCAGAATTCCTTTATGCATATAGTCTGTACCACTGAAACATAATTCTGCCTTGAAGTATTTAACTGTAACACATTAACTGTTGTTTTTATTGCCTTATTTCTTCATCTAGACTGTGAACTCCTTTAGGACAATAGCCACCTACTTTGAGTTGTGCTGTCATTGCTCCAGGCATAGGCAGGGCAAGGATTACTATCTGCAAATCAAAATAACACAAAGACCAATAATGTTGCCAATATTGAAAAGCAGAATTATTTTCTGTGCCATGCTAGGCACTTGACTCTCTATTTATCCAAAGAAGTAGATATTAATACTCCTTTACAAAGGAGGAAATAGAATCAAAGAGGTTAAGAGATTTGCTGAAGAACACAGCTAATAAGTGATAGAGCTTAGATTTGAATCAATGCCATCTCATGCATTTCAGAAACAGCCCTGCACCTTCTGTTTCCTCAGGCTTATCGTCAAACAGACCTTTTTGTCTTCCTTCTCTTCATTTCCCTGCCTTCTCCTGCCCAAATCTCTATCTGCTCTAACTCCAAGCTTTCCTAGAGGAACTAGCCCTTCTCCTCTGTCCAGTTCTGTCCAGTTGATTACTTTGCTTAAATTACAAACTTTGAAGTCAATTTTATCCAGGATTTTCTTAGAATCTACTATTTGCCTTGCATGCTCATTAGTCTTATAGATTAAGGTAGAAATGCTTTTGTAGGGCCCTATCCCATTGTGCATTTGTGGTATAAATTGCTGGACAGGTAATAGGGAAAGCTCATACAGTCTGGATTAACTTCTGTTGTTCCTTGGATCTGTTTTGGAAAAGAAATTACCTTTTTGTGCTATTCTGTTTTGTATTTGCATTTTCACTACTGGTATAAGTTGCTAAAATGTTGGGTTTTAGAATGAAAGGACCTGTGTTTGATCCTGGCTCTATTCTCATCTTTTAACTGAGAGTAATAAAATCTTTCTCATTGGAATGTCATAAAGATTAGAGATAATTTGGCATGTGCTAAGGGCTCAATGAATTAAATCTGCATACAAATTCTTTTTTTTTTTTTTTTTTTGTAGAGACAGAGTCTCACTTTATGGCCCTCGGTAGAGTGCCGTGGCCTCACACAGCTCACAGCAACCTCCAACTCCTGGGCTTAAGCGATTCTCTTGCCTCAGCCTCCTGAGTAGCTGGGACTACAGGCGCCCGCCACAACGCCCGGCTATTTTTTGGTTGCAGTTTGGCCGGGGCCGGGTTTGAACCCGCCACCCTCGGTATATGGGGCCGGCGCCTTACCGACTGAGCCACAGGCGCCGCCCTGCATACAAATTCTTAAATTTTTCTATTCAGGGAATTTTTTGATAGATCACAGGTACCATAATCCTATGGATTAACTTATACAGACCTAAAGATGAGCAAAGAAGAACTATGACCTTCTCTGGTCATTTTGATTTTAGTATCTTCTCTCCTCATTCTGGTGAGCTCTCCTTTACCTCATCAAGTATTACATAAAATACTTTTTTTTTGCTTTTTTTTTTTTTTCCGAGACAGAGTCTCACTCTATTGCCCAGGCTAGAGTGCTGTGGCAGCAACCTAGCTCACAGCAACCTCAAACTCCTGGGCTCAAGTAATCCTCTTGCCTCAGCCTCCCACTTAGCTGGGACTGCAGGTGCCCACCAAAATGCCCAGCTAATTTTTCTCTTTCTAGAAATGGGGTCTTGCTTTTGCTCAGGTGTTGAACTCCTGGGCTCAAGGGATCTTCTCCCTCAGCCTTCTCTGTAGCTGTGACTACAGATCTTCATCACCATGCCTGGCTTCTCTTTTTTCTTTTTTTCTTGGCATTGGTTTTGTTCCCCTTCATTCATAGAAGATGTTTAAAATTATGCCTATCAGGGTGGCGGGTTCAAACCCGGCCCCAGCCATACTGCAACCAAAAAAATAGCCGGGCGTTGTGGTGGGCCCCTGGAGTCCCAGCTACTTGGGAGGCTGAGGCAAGAGAATCACTTAAGCCCAGGAGTTGGAGGTTGCTGTGAGCTGTGTGAGACCACGGCACTCTACCGAGGGCCATAAAGTGAGACTCTGTCTCTACAAAAAAAAAAAAAAAAAAAAATTATGCCTATCAGCTCTAATACAAACCTAATGCCTTTTTGAAAGATACACATGATCAAGTATCTTCGTAGAGTGAACACGGAACAGATGTTTGAGTATTACAAACAGGTGTTAATGGGAAGACCCACTGCAGGTAACCATAGTCATCTTTAGGCCTTGTGCGAGTAAAACCTTGCTCCATAGAGCCCAGTGCCTGTTGCCCACTGACAGTCATGGCTCAGAACTATAAGGTTATAACTCCAGAATGTCAAATTGTTTGGAGTCTGAGTCAGATGGTAAAACACTTGAAGGAGTTAGTTATTTTTTTAAAAGGCATATTGTCCAACTTCCCCTACTGCCTGCCTCCAGGCATGGCAGCCACCCACTCTACAAAACAGTTTCAGTTTCTTCATTAACTAAACATGTGGCTACCATACAGCCCACCAATTATACTCCTGAGCATTTATCCAGAAAAACGAAGACTTATGTTCACACAGAAATTTGTCCACAAATGTTCATACAGCTTTATTTGTAGTCACCAAAAACTGGAAACAACCCCAGTGTCCTTCAGTGGTTGCATGGTTAGACAAACTATGGTATATCGTGCGTGGAATACTACACAGCCGTGGAAACAGACTATTGGTGTGCCTAGCAACTTGGATGGATCTCCAGAAAATTCTGCTGAACAAAAAAACCATTCCCAAAAGGCTACATACTAGATGATTACGTACAGTTCTTAAAGTGACAAAATTAGAAAAATGGAGAATAGATTAGCGATGCTAGAGGTTAAGGAATAGGAGGGAGAGTGGACGTGGACGTGGACATGGCCATAAAGAGCAAATGTTAGGGGTCCTGTGCTGGCAGGAATGTCCTGTGTCGTGACTAGCACTGGTCAGTATTCTGGTTATTATGGTGTGCCACAGCTTTGCAAGATACTCCCATTGGGGAGACTGGGTAAAGAGGACCTGGGCTCTCAGGGGTTTGTTTGTTTTTATTTTTGTTTTTATTTTGAGATAGTATCTCACTCTCTTGCCTGGGCTAAATGCAGATCATAGGCTCACTGCAACCTCAAACTCCTGAGCTCAAGTGATCCTCCTGCCTCAGCCTCCCAGGTAGCTGGGATTATAGGCATGAACCACCACGCTCAGCCTATTTCTTTTTCTTTCTTTCTTTTTTTTTTTTTTTGTAGAGACAGAGTCTCACTTTATGGCAGAGTGCCATGGCATCACACAGCTCACAGCAACCTCCAACTCCTGGGCTTAAGTGATTCTCTTGCCTCAGCCTCCCGAGTAGCTGGGACTACAGGCGCCCGCCACAACACCCAGCTATTTTTTGGTTGCAGTTCAGCTGGGGCCAGGTTTGAACCCGCCACCCTCGGTATGTGGGGCCGGCACCTTACCAACTGAGCCAAAGGCGCTGCCCTTCTTTCTTTTTTTTTTTTTTTAAGAGACAGGTTCTTGCTCTGTCACCCAGGCTGAAGTGCAGTGGTGTCATGGCTCACTGCAATCTCAAACTCCTGGGCTCAAGCAGTCCTGCCTCAGCCTCCCAGGAGGCAGGCACATACCACTGTACCTGGCTAAGTTTTTAATTTTCTGTAGAAATGAGGTCTTGCAATGTTACTCAGACTGATCTCAAACTCCTGGCCTCAATTAGTGCTCCCACTTCAGCCTCCCAGAACGCTAAGATTACAGGCATAAGCCAACACACCTAACCTCAGGATTATTTCTTATAAATGCATGTGAATCTACAATGATTTAAATTTTTTTTTGAGACATAGTCTCTCTCTCTTACCCTGGGTAGAATGCTGTGGCATCAAACTCCTGGGCTTGAGCAATCCTCTTGCCTTAGCCTCCCAAATAGCTGGGACTATAGGCACCAGCCACAATGCCCTGCTAGTTTTTCTATTTGTAGTAGAGACGGGGTCTCACCCTTACTCAGACTGGTCTCAAACTCGTGAACTCCAGCAATTCACCCGCCTCAGCCTCCCAGAGATTTAGGATTACAGGCGTGAGCCACTGTGCCCTAAAATGATTAATTTTTTAAAAAGGAACAAGCTGCAAATACATACAATAACATGAATGAATCTCAGACCCTACCAGGCATCCTCAAACTACTGTTGGAGGGCCGGACTATAGTTTAAAAAAAAATTCCTATGCACACTGCACATATCTTATTTTGAAGTAAAAAAAAACAAAACAGGGGCTCGACACCTGTGGCTCAAGCGGCTAAGGCGCCAGCCACATACACCTGAGCTGGTGGGTTCAAATCCAGCCTGGGCCTGCCAAACAACAATGACGTCTGCAACCAAAAAATAGCCAGGTGTTGTGGCGGGTGCCTGTAGTCCCAGCTACTTGGGAGGCAGAGGCAGGAGAATCACTTGAGCCCAGAAGTTGGAGGTTGCTGTGAGCTGTGACACCACAGCTCTCTACCCAGGGCAACAGCTTGAGGCTCTGTCTCAAAAGAAAAAAAAAAAAAAACGGGAACAAATACCATCACGCTGCCTCATGTGGCCCGCGGGCCGCAGTTTGAGGACCCCTGCCCTAGACAGAAGCTGTATGTTCTATGACACCATTTATATGAATTTTATAAAAGGGAGATCTGTAGCCACGAGAAGCTGGCCGGGAGTGGGAGAGGGGACTGATGGTAAAGCTGCACAAGAGACCTTTCTGGGTGGACATGTGCTGTCATAACTGTGTTAAGATTATGCTGCTTTGTCAAAACTCACTTTGTCAAAGTTAGGGACAATAAGCAAGTAAAGTCAGCTGGAGCTAATACCTTGAGGAATCATTTCTCTTTTTACTTCCTCTTAAATACCAGAAGGTGGCGGTAGCCAAATGTTTGTGTCATTTTACAAATGGGGTTTCTAGTGAAAAACATTCACTTGGAAAAAAAAAAAAAATTCACTAACAGTGAGCTCAGCCAGCTCGGTGATGAGGTACAACACAGCTTTCATCTTCATTTTCATGTTCTTCTTTCATACTGATACCTGATATATAATCAGCTTCAGCTAATTTGGGGCACATTTTACCAGCAAGTAATAAGCACCATTGTACACTTTTGTAATTAGTTAGTTTTTGCTTTCTTTAACAGTTTATAAAAGAACTAGTAGCCATGGATAATAGTCTGAATATTTTTACATACAAATTGAGGGTTCACTTTATAATTGCTTTTGAATTGACCAGACCTTCCCCTCCCTATCCCCGTAGTGGGAGCTGAGCAAGACTTGATCTGGTCTTGGCCTTGTTTTCTCTACCCAAACAGGAAAGGGCTTCAAGGGCTGAGTAACTGCCACACTCAAGGTACATTTAAATAAATCACATTCCTTTTTTTTTTTTCCTTTTGCAGTTTTTGGCCAGGGATGGGTTTGAACCCACCACCTCCGGCATATGGGGCTGGCGCCCCTACACCTTTGAGCCACAGGTGCCACCCAAAAAATCACGTTCTTTAGCCGGGCGTTGTGGCGGGCGCCTGTAGTCCCAGCTACTCGGGAGGCTGAGGCAGGAGAATCACTCAAGCCCAGGAGTTGGAGGTTGCTGTGAGCTGTGTGAAGCCACGGCACTCTACCGAGGGCCATAAAGTGAGACTCTGTCTCTACAAAAAAAAGAAAAAAAATCACGTTCTTATGTTAGTCTGATGTTCAGCCTTTGCTGCTTCAGTCTTTCCCAGCCACTTTTCAAGCTATAGTGAATAGCTATATGCAAAGGCTAAACAGGTATGCTGGGAAATGTAAAATATAACCTGCCTCATCCCCTAGTGGAGTTTAGGACAAAACAAGAAGACAGCACCAGTAAGAGACCTGAAAACAGTTACAAATAAATAGGCCAGTACAGGGTTTAGAAGTGTGAGTTCTAGAGTCAGGCAGACCTGAGTTCTAATCCTCCAGTCACCAGCTCTGTCATTGTGGACCCAACGCTTTTATCACTGAGCCTCTTTCAGGGGAGTAATTAATACAGTATAAGGGATTTAACACACTGTCTAGCAATAATAAATAAGTGGCTTTAAAAATAGATAGGAATTTAAATGTAAAACTTTAAATTTTTAGCAGCAGCACCCTTTTTGCATATGTGTTCTTTTTTTTTTTTTCAGACAGAGTCTTACTATGTTGCCCTCGGTAGAGTGCTGTGGCATCACAGCTCATAGCAACCTCAAATTCTTGGGCTTAAGTGATTCTTTTGCCTCAGCCTCCCAAGTAGCTGGGACTACAGGCGCCTGCCATAACGCTCAGTTATTTTTGTTGTTGTTGTTATAGCTGTCATTGTTCTTTAGCAGGCCCAGTCCAGGTTTGAACCCGCCAGCCCCAGTGTATGTGGCCGGCGCCCTAACCACTGAGCTATAGGCGCCAAGTCTGCAAATGTGTTCTTATGGGGAAGCCATTCTGATTGAAAGAAGGAGGGATGTTGGAGGCCCACTCACTAGACCTGACCACTTGATAGCAACCCCTGAGATGTCGCCAAGATTCCTCCGCCCACTTTCTGAAGCCTACTGGCAGAGACTACATTCTAGGATGATATGGTAAATCATTAAAGAGAACAGAACTCAGCTCTTTGTTAGTTCCCAAAATTTATATTGTGTTCAGATAAAGTACTTTTTTTTTTGGCCGGGGCTGGGTTTGAACCCACCACCTCCGGCATATGGGACCAGCGCCCTACTCCTTGAGCCACAGGCACCGCCCTGGTTTTCTGTCTTAGTTTTAAAACACCAGCATCTTACTTTGATAAAACTGCCATACTTTCTAACCAGTTTCCCCCAGATCTACTGTGACAATCCTCCCTTCTTAGTCACTTTTTTTTTTTTTACTTTATGTTTTTTGAGACAGAGTCTCACTTTGTCACCCTCAGTAAAGTGCTATGGCATCATAGCTCACAGCAACCTCAAACTCTTGGGCTCAAGTGATCCTCCTGCCTCAGCCTCCCAAGCTGGGACTATAGGTGCCCACCAGAGCACCTGGCTGTTTTTTAGAGAAGGGATCTTGCTCTTGGCTCAGGCTGATCTGGAACTCCTGAGCTCAGGTGATACACCCACCTCGGCCTCCCAGAGTTCTAGGATTACAGGCACAAGCTACCACGCCCAGCCCCTGATATCCTTTTCAAATAAAAGAAAAAACATTTGAGTATGTTACTCCCTTGATTAAGAATGTTTGTTAACTAGCCGGGCGTTGTGGCGGGCGCCTGTAGTCCCAGCTGCTCGGGAGGCTGAGGCAAGAGAATCGCGTAAGCCCAGGAGTTAGAGGTTGCTGTGAGCCATGTGACACCACAGCACTCTACCAAGGGCGGTACAGTGAGACTCTGTCTCTACAAAAAAAAAAAAAAAAAAAAAAAGAATGTTTGTTAACTACTTATTGCTCTCAGGATAAAATCAAAACCCAACTTAAAAGTCTTTCTTGATTTTGCACACCTGCCACTTTCCCATCCCATCAGGCCACCTGCCTCCTACTAGACTCTGCTCAGATCTTAACAGGTGCACCACGCTGCCCAGGCCAGGCCTTTACCCGAGCTGTTCCCTTAGCCTGTACCACCATACTCTCCTTCCCTTTAGTCCCTGTTCATGAAGCCTCGGCTTAAGTAGCAGAGGAGGAGGCCTCTCTGAACTCTTACTCACATTTAAGCCTCTGCTGTATTTGTCCAGAGTTCCCTGTACCTTGTCATCAGCATCACTCTTTATGCTTTAATCTCACTCTTGTTTCATTACAAACTAAGTTTTGTGAAGGTAAAGGTTTCTCTCTTCTATTAAGTGCTTTATCACAGGCCCCTTGTACCACATCTGGCATATGATAGGTGCTTTTAATATTTGTTGGATATGCGCCTGTAGTCCCAGCTGCTCGGGAGGCTGAGGCAAGAGAATTGCATAAGCCCAAGAGTTAGAGGTTGCTGTGAGCCGTGTGACACCACAGCACTCTACCTGAGGGCGGTACAGTGAGACTCTGTCTCTATAAAAAATATATATATATATATTTGTTGGATATGTGATGATTGTACCTCCCAAGAAGAATATTTATTAATAATCTTGGTTTATATCCAGTGTTTATTGCACTAGCTAAATGGAGTTATTTTGCGTTTTAATTTTTGTTTCCTTTTTTTGAATTTTTTAAAATTTCAGGCCTGTCGAGGAGTCCAGACAGCTGCAGCTCCAGCCCCCCGGATCAAGAAATTTGCCATCTACCGATGGGACCCAGACAAGACTGGAGATAAACCTCGTATGCAGACTTACGAAGTTGATCTGAATAAGTGAGTATCTCTGTGAAAGCCAGTTATGTGGTAAAGGAAGGAGAGCTCTTGATTTGATTTGGAGACATACTTTTCACATCCTCAGCAGACTTAAAAATCTGAGATCATTCAGTAGCTATGGAATCTGTTATCTGTTTTTAAAACAAGAGTGAGGTAGATACTTGATTCAGAAAAATGACAGCAGTGCTTACTTCGGCAGCACATATACTAAAAACAGAAAAATGACAGCAAAACTAACATGCTGAGCATAGTGGCTTATGCCTATAATCCCAGCCATTCTTAAGTAGTATAAGATAGTATCTCATTGTGGGGGGGGGGGTTTTGACAGAGTCTCTCATTCTTGCCCCCGTAGAGTGTTGTAGCGTCATAGCTCACAGCAACCTCAAACTCTTGGGCTCAAGTGATCCTCTTGCCTCGGCCTCCAAATAGCTGGGACTACAGGCACTCGCCACAACACCCAGCTATTTTTTTAGAGATGGGGTTTTGCTCTTGCTCAGGCTGGTCTTGAACTTGTGAGCTTAAGCAATCCACTTGCCTCAGCCACCCAGAGTGCTGGGATTACATGCATGAGCCACCTTGCCCCGCCCTTCATTATGGTTTTAATTAACATTTCTCTGATGTTTGGTGATGAGGACTTTTTCATGTTTATTGGCCATTTGTATATCTTCCTTTTTTTTTTTTTTTGAGACAGAGTCTCATTCTGTCTACCTTGGGTAGAGTGCCATGGTGTCATAGCTAACAGCAACCTCAAACTCTTGGGTTTGAGCAATCCTCTTGCCTCATCCATCCAAGTAGCTGGGACTACAGGTGCCCACCACCATGCCAGGCTTGTTTTTCTATGTCTAGTAGGGACAGGGTCTTCCCCTTGCTCAAGCTGTCATGTGCAATGCGTGAGCTCAAGCAGTCCACCTGCCTTGTCCTCCCAGAGTGCTGGGATTATAGGTGTGAGCCACCACTCCTGGCCCTATACGTCTTCATGTCCTTTACCCACATTTCTTTGTTTTTTTTAAAAGAAATAAAATATAGGGTGGCACCTGTGGCTCAGTGGGTGCTGGCCCCATATACCGAGGGTAGTGGGTTCAAACCCAGCCCCGGCTGAACTGCAACCAAAAAATAGCCGGGCGTTGTGGCGGGCGTCTGTAGTCCCAGCTGCTCAGGAGGCTGAGGCAGGAGAATCGCGGAAGCCCAAGAGCTAGAGGTTGCTGTGAGTCCTGTGACATCATGGCACTCTACCGAAGGCGGTAAAGTGAGACTCTGTCTCTAAAAAAAAAAAAAAGAAAGAAAAGAAATAAAATATATTTTGATATTATGTTGGCTGTGTACATATATAAAACCTTTGATGTCTATGTAGTTTGTACAGACTATTTACTAGTCAAGTAAAGAGAGAGATATTATTTCTTGTTTATAGTTTCTTGTTTACATTTTAATTGCTTTTATTTCTCCAGTGTTCTATTACAGAGTAAACTTTTTTGCTCTGAGTTAGCCTTCACAACCTTCATAACCTTAAAAAAAAAAAGGAAATAAAGTCTTGTTTGGTCACCCAGGCCTAGAGTATAGTAGTGCGATCATAGCTCACTGCAGCCTCAAACTCCTGGGCTTATGTGATTCTCCAACAGCAGCCTCCTGAGTAGCTGGAGCTACAGGTGCTAACCATTGTGCGCTTGGGTTTACAGTTGTGAGCCACTGGTCCTGGTCCTTTGCCTATTTTTTGATGGAGGGTTTGTTTTTTTTTTTTTAAGTTTTTTGTTGTTGTTGAGTTGTTTGAGTTCCGTGTAGATTCTGGCTATTAAGCCCGGTGCATAGTTTGCAAATATTTTCTCCCATTTTGTAGGTTGTCTGTTTATTATGTTAATGATTTCTTTTGCTGTGCAGAGCTTTTTAACTTAAGCCTCACATGTCTATTTTTGTTTTTGTTGCATTTGCTTTTGAAGTCTTGGTCATAAATTCTTTGCCTAGACCAGTGTCAAAAACGAGTTTTTCCGAGGCTGAACATATATATTATGTATGTTTAGAATATTAGAAGTCAAACAGCAAATTACTATTGGCAGTGAGGGAAGAAACATTAGGATTAGTAACAAATATAACAGATGATAGGCTCAGATCTTTAAAAAAAGTCCTCAAGGCTCAGCACCCATCATAGCTCAGTGGTTATGGAGCCAGCCTCATACACCAGGGCCAGTGGGTTCAAGCCTGGCCCAGGACTGCTAAACAACAGTGACAACTACCATAAAAAAAAAAAAGAAAAGAAAAATAGCTGGGCATTGTGGCGGGCACCTGTAGTCCCAGCTACTTGGGAGGCTGAGGCAAGAGAATCACTTAAGCCCAAGAGTTTGAGGTTGCTGTAAGCTATGATGCCACAGCGCTCTACCAAGGATGACATAGTGAGACTCTGTCTAAAAAAAAAAATCCCATGTATGCTTGCCTATTGGAATTAAAAAAAAAAAAATTAATGTATTAACTCACCTCCAGCAGTCCTGTGAGATATGGGTGTCACTCTCTGCACTCAATGGGTGAGACACCTAGACAGAGATTAAGTTATTTGCCCATAAACTGGTAAGTTGCTGGGCCAGGGTTCAAAGCATGCTTTTGGCTTTTTGGCTTCCAGGCTTATGCTTCAAGTCCCAGTCCCAGGGCTCCCACTCTTAGCAGCAGCACATCAGTGCCCCACCATGCCCAGGATGCTCAGTGGTGGGGATTTTGGGACTATGGGTGATTGGGTTTATTTTACTCTCTATACTATGTTTTCTGTCATGGTGATGTGTTATTTGTTTTAACTAAGCATTTAAAGATACTTATTATCTAGATCCTAAAAATAAAACTAAGTATGAAATAAATTATTTGGAGACCCTTAGCAAGGAATTTTAAACGTAAAAAACAGAGACTCCAGTGTATGGAAGTTGTTTCCTCTACTACTTCTACCACTTTCCATTTCTGAGAAATGAATGTGCAATGCAAACACCAAATTAGAACTGCTCGGTATTTAAAATTTGTAAGAATGTGCAGAATGGGCGGCGCCTGTGGCTTAGTCGGTAAGGCGCCGGCCCCATATACCGAGGGTAGTGGGTTCAAACCCAGCCCCGGCCAAACTGCAACCAAAAAATAGCCGGGCGTTGTGGCGGGCGCCTGTAGTCCCAGCTACTCGGGAGGCTGAGGCAAGAGAATCGCTTAAGCCCAGGAGTTGGAGGTTGCTGTGAGCTGTGTGATGCCACGGCACTCTACCGAGGGCCATAAAGTGAGACTCTGTCTCTACAAAAAAAAAAAGAATGTGCAGAACTAAAACTATGGGGGAAATTCTGGACATGACTTGAGAAGGCCAAATGGATAAGAGGGACACTGGTATATCCGGGTGTCTCAGATCATGTTATAATAAAGTGTAGGGAGGTTGAACTTTACATAGCTACAAGGTTTTTTTTTTCATTGATAGGTGTGGCCCTATGGTATTGGATGCTTTAATCAAGATTAAGAATGAAATTGATTCAACCTTGACCTTTCGAAGATCATGCAGAGAAGGTGAGCATTTCATTCCTGTTAGACCCGAGACATTTGTGTTCTAGTTCTCAAAAGAGTCCTGGGTTGGGCAAAACTGATGGAGACATCCTGGGGAACAGCTGCAGCTCTCTGCCAGGTGACCTTGCTGTGCCTAACAGTTCCTTTTTTTGGGTAAATGTGTCTGAAACTCAAACCATGGTGCAAGTTCTGATTTCTGAATTGACTTCCTTTTGGGAGATTTTTGGCACATGATTACTGCATCTGATGTCCCTGTGAGCTGCTGCAGCCTTCATGAATATGTTGACTGGCCACTGTCAGCACCACAGTCAGCTCTGCTCAGCTCTTTTTTTTTTTTTTTTTTTTTTTGAGATGGAGCCTCAAGCTGTCACCCTGGGTAGAGTGCCATGGCATCACACAGCTCATAGCAACCTCCAACTCCTGGGCTCAAGTGATTCTTCTGCCTCCGCCTCCCAAGTAGCTGGGACTACAGGCTCCCGCCACAACGCCCGGCTATTTTTTAGTTGCAGCCATCATTGTTGGTTGGCGGGCCCGGGCTGGATTTGAACCCGCCAGCTCAGGTGTATGTGCCTGGCACCTTAGCCACTTGAGCCACAGGCGCTCAGCCAAGCTCATTTGTTAAAGGAGCAGTAGAGAGTGTCTAACTCAGGCTACTTGTCCAACAGTGGAGATCCGCCTGCCTCCGTGGGCCCCCAGCACAATGTGTGCACAGCAGCTATGCTCTAGGTTCATTTGAGCAGCATCTCCCACAGTGGGGCTACTTGTGCTGCCAGGGCCACTTGAGCCAATTTGAGGCACAGTGCAAACCAATATTTTCTTTCATTCTTTCTTTCCTTTTTTTTTTTTTGAGACAAAGTCTCACTACGTCACCCTTGGTGGACTGCCATGGCGTCACAGCTCACAGCAACCTCAAACTCTTAGACTTAAGTGATCCTCTCACCTCAGCCTCCCAATTAGCTGGGACTACAGGCACCCGCCACAATGCCCGGCTATTTTTTTTGTTGTAGTTGTCATTGTTTAGCAGGCCCAGGCTGGATTCGAACCCTCCAGCCCCAGTATATGTGGCTGGCACTTTAACCACTGAGCTATGGGTGCCGAGCCCAGACCAACATTTTCTACTTGAATAGCTATGTACATATTTCACCTATGAGAAAAATGCAATCACTAATGATGGTGTAACAGGGATGTAAATGGTTTCTTAGTATGAATTTAAGTAAAAATGAATGGATTTAAAGAAAACTCCTCAAGTGGTCCTCAGATGTGGCAAATATACGAGGTGCCATGAAGACAGATTGGACCTAGAGGCCACAAGTCACTGACTGTGTGCCAAGCTCTGTTCTTTGTACTTTATGTGAGGTAAGTAGATGCTACTATCTACTTCACTGTATAGATGAGGAAACCAAGGCCCAGGGAAGTTAAGGGACTTCTGCAAATACGCATTGATAGTGAGTTTGGAGCCAGGAGTTACTCAAAGCTGTTGGGCCCCAGCACGGCACTCTCAGGGCTCAGAAAACCTGGGATGAAACAAAAATGGAGGGTAGCTTGGTTCCCTAAGAACCCCAAGCTTCCTCTTAATATAACCTTCCAAGTAAGGAAAAACCAGTGTAGACATCAGCCCATCACTTTTTATCTTTGGTCTGATGTACATTTCAAGCATTTAAAGTTCTACTTGTAAAACATCTGTTTTGGTTCAGCTGATCTTATTTAGTGTTGCAAATACTGACAGATATTATGATAGTTCGGCTGAGTCCTGCACTTCCAGGAATATTCTGCTGCAGTTAAATGTCAGCCTTCCCCATGTAAGTCCTTGCTACACTGGAAATGTAGATGCTTTCCAGTAACCTTTATGCATAGGACTCTTTCAGAGCCAGGAACATAAGGTCTGTGGCCCATCTGAACTAGAAAATAAGAGGCAGGATTGTACTAATTGTCACTCCTTTTTATTTCCATATTTATTTAAAGAATTCCCAGGGGAGCCTTTTTAAGAGAAAGTTTATTGTATTTGTTTTTTAAATCCTACACTTTTTCTTATAAAAGCAACTGCTTTGGTTGGACGCCAGGTATACCTAAATGTGTTGATAAATATTCAGTTTCTGAGGGAACTTAAGGAGTATTTGCTTAAGACAGATCTTTCTGTTCTCTTATATTATATACTTATTAAGTTTTAAGGCCTGGCTCGACGCCTGTAGCTCAGCAGCTAGGGCCCCAGCCACATACGCCGGGGCTGGCAGGATTGAACCCGGCCTGGGCTTGCCAAACATGAATGACAACTACGGCTCAGCACCTGTAGCTTAGCAACTAGGGCGCCAGCCACGTACACTGGAGCTGGTGGGTTCAAACCCAGCCTGGCCTGCCAAACCACGATGACAACTGTAACAGCAATAACGACAACAAAAAATAGCCAGGCGTTGTGGAGGGGACCTATAGTCCCAGCTACTTGGGAGGCTGAGGCAAGAGAATAACTTAAGCCCAAAAAGCTTGAGGTTGCTGTGAGCTGTGACAGCACGGCACTTTACTGAGGGTGACATAGACTCTGTCCCACTCCCCTCCCACCCCCACCCCCCCAAAAAAGATTTATAGGCCAGGCACAGTGGCTCACACCTGTAATCCTAGCACTCTAGGAGGCTAAGGCAGGTAGATTGCTTGAGCTCATGAGTTCAAGAGCAGCCTGAGCAAAAGTGAGACACCAGTCTCTACCAGAAGTAGAAAAAACTAGGTGGGCATCTTGGTGGGTGCGTGTAGTCCCAGCTACTTGGGAGCTTTATCGCCCTGGGTAGAGTGCCATGGCATCACACAGCTCACAGCAACCTCAATTCTCTTGCCTCAGCCTCCTGAGTAGCTGGGACTACAGGTGCCCGCCACAACGCCTGGCTATATTTTTTTGTTGCAGTTTGGCCGGGGCCGGGTTTGGACCCGCCACCCTTGGTATATGGGGCTGGCGCCCTACTCACTGAGCCACAGGCGCTGCCCCAGAAGATATCTTGAACTCTGGAGACTGAGGTTGCTATAAGCTATGACATCAAGGCACTCTAGACTGGGCATCAGAGTGAGATTCTGTCTCAAAAAAAAAAAAAGGGAAGAAAGGAGATTTATAGGCAAGGGAGATCTTTAATGGTCTCTTAAAGTTTTATAAAAGTGATAACCCAGTGTAACTTTTTTTTTGAAATAAAGTCTCAGTTTCTTGCCCCTGTAGAGTGCGGTAGCATCATAGCTTACCCAACCTCAAGCCTTTGGGCTCAAGAGATCCTCTTGCCTCAGCCTCCCAAATAGCTAGGACTACAGGAACCCACCACAATGCCCGGCTATTTTTTAGAGATGGGGTTTCGCTATTGCTCAGGCGGGTCTCAAACTCCTGAACTCAAGCAATCTACCTGCCTTGGCCTCCCAGAGAACCCAGTGCAGCTTTAAGTAGCAGTCACATTCCTTTGCCCTAAAGATCTTCAAAAAACAACCTCAGAGAAATGGTACCAAGGGTTTAGGTTCCAGAGTCATTTTTAAACTCTGAAATGCCTAGGATATTTCCATACACAGGAAATAGGTCCAAGCTAAGAAAATTCTCTTGTCCTGGGTGAGCAGCTTATCTTTGTTTTGGTTTGCTCTGCTTTGGTTTACTAATTCCTTCTCTTCTTTGGAAAGTCCTGTGAGTCGGCTTGTGTGGATTTCATAGCCCCAGGGCAAATTAGAATAAGAGCCCTGTCTCTTGACACTCTGTATCTAGGCCTCAACCCTAAGGTGACTGAAACATCTTTTTTTTTTTTTTTTTGGTAGAGACAATCTTGCTTTGTCACCCAACCTAGGGTGCAGTGGCCTGATCATAGCTGACTATAACCTCAAACTCCTGGGCTCAAGCAATCTGACTTTAACAACATCCTAAGTAGCTGGGACTACAGGTGCTCACCACCGCACCTACCTAATTTTTCTTAGTTTTTGTAGAGATGAAGTCTTGCTATTTGGTCTCAAACTCCTGGCCTTAAGCAAACCGCCTGCATGAGCAATCATGCTCACCGAAGACAACGTTGAATTGCTTTTGTATATTTGTCTGTTAGAATTTGAGGGGGCAGCACCTGTGGCTCAGTGAGTAGAGCGCCACCCCCATATACCGAGGGTGGCAGGGTGGTAGTCCCAGCTACTTGGGAGGCTGAGGCAAGAGAATCACCTAAGCCCAAGAGCTGGAGGTTGCTGTGAGCTGTGATACTCTACCGTGGGTGACAAAGTGAGACTCTGTCTCTAAAAAAATAATAATAATTTGAGTTCAGCCATTCACCAGTGGTTCATGCTGACAGTCCAACACTTTGGGAGGCTGAGGCAGAAGGCTCACTGAGACCAGGAGTTCAAGACAAGCCTGGGCGGCATAGCAAGACCCTGTCTCTACAAAAATAACTGGTTTTAATTAACTAAATGTTGTGGCATGTGCTCAGAGTCCCAGCTACTCAGGAGGCTAAGATGGGAAGATAACTGGAACACAGGAGTTAGAGGTTACAGTGAGCTCTGATCACGCCTCTGCACTTCACCTGGGCATCAGAGTGAAGGGGGAAAATTTTAAAAAGAGAATTCGAGTTCCAGTAACGGTATCTCCAAAAACCTGGAGGCTGATTTTTCTCTCAAAACGTGTGAGACATGGAGCTAGAACTGATGTGACACAGCAGCGCCCAGGCCCCTCAAGCGTCCTCCAGTGCCCTGTCCTTGACAGGGTTGCCGCGTGGTCACAGAATGGTTCTTAGAACTCTAGCTGTTAGATTCACACTCTAGGCAGGAAGAGAGAAGAAGGAAAGGCACAGGCACCTGCCCCTGGTGTGTTCCATGTCAGTGCCACCCCGGTATAGAGCAAGGAGGACCCAGAAGAAAGGATCTGGAGGTGGACAGACCCTGAAAGTGAGTGAGGATGTGTCAGGCATGTGTGTCTCTCCCAGGTATCTGCGGCTCCTGTGCAATGAACATCAATGGAGGCAACACTCTGGCTTGCACCCGAAGAATTGACACCAACCTCAATAAAGTCTCAAAAATCTACCCTCTTCCACACATGTATGTGATAAAGGATCTTGTTCCTGTGAGTTTCTGCATCTCTCTTTTTATTGCAGGAGGGTGGTGCATATGTGAGTCAGACTATTATTCTTTAGGGCAGTATTTTGTTTAGTATTTAAAGCTCCTTTCCTGGTCAGATGGGAGAACAAATTGGTGGGGTTTCGCTCTTGCTCAGGCTAGTCTCCCCATATAATGGCAAGTGAGGGACCACAGTGTCACTGAGGGTTAGGAAAGTCCCCAGATCTGAAGCAGTGTGGCCTGTCTTGAGTTTAATTAAAAAATTAAATGGCGGAAGATAAATGCCTAGAAAATCCTCCAGCAGCTCATTTGGTGAGGTTTGTTTGGGAATAACAGGGCGTAGAATTTTAGCGTTGGAATACTCCCAAAAATGAAGAGTTTGGCCATTACTACAAAGAAATCCTGCAGAGAATGCCCGTCAGGAAAGCAGCAGTTGTTTATGAAGTCTGCTTCAGTTTCTCCCTCCTCATATTTGACCACCTTTGCTGACTTGGTATTTTCACAGGCGCATAGGGGAGAAAGTTGAAAAGTGTCTCAGGTAGATGAGGGAGAGATTTTCTAACTATATGTACCCTTGTGACTGTTTCTCCTTTTGTAATCTTTGCATATATTCAGGCCTGAAGAAGAGTCTGGCTTCTTTCTGGCACAGGGCAGAAGACTGAGCAGTGTCCGAGACACAGGGTAGATGAGAAAGCTGAGGTGATGGTAGAATCTGATCCTCTTCTTTTTCTTCTTCCTCTTAACCTCAGGATTTGAGCAACTTCTATGCACAGTACAAATCCATCGAGCCTTATCTGAAGAAGAAGGATGAATCCCAAGAAGGCAAGCAGCAGTATCTGCAGTCCATAGAAGATCGTGAGAAACTGGTCATTAGTCCCTGTTTATTGTCTTGGTTTGAAGAATTCTCTGCAAAGATGTTGGCCAGGAGTGTGGTTGAGAGGGGAAGCAGTGTGACATGATACAGACCGTTTAGTATGTGTGTTAGTCTAGAAAGGGACTCCACCCAGGGGTTGAACACTCACCCTCTCAGGGCTGGATGAGCAGTGTGAAGCCATCAAGGGCTCAGAGGAGACCAAGGAGCCAGAGCACTGAGGCCCTGTCTCAAGAGACAGATGGATGGTGGCCAGGTTGCCAGTTCATCTTTTTCAAAAGAAACCAATATGTAAATTGCCAGGCCTTTAAAAGTTGGCGGCTGAGTTTAAGCTGTTCTCTCAGTGAGGGCACGGTGAAACCCACCTACTGGCCAGTTGCAGTCTTACTAGCCCCATTTGTCTTAACAGGTGGAAACTAAATGGCAGGACCAGGCCTAGAACTTTGATGTTCTTTCCTAATGCCACATTTCTGGTTATCGGTGTGTGGGATTACTACTGGCCTTCTCACTCTCTTAAGAGTTGCTATTCCTGGGCGGCGCCTGTGGCTCAGTTGGTTGGGCGCCGGCCCCATATACCGAGGGTGGCGGGTTCAAACCTGGCCCCGGCTGAACTGCAACCAAAAAAAAAAAAAAATAGCTGGGCGTTGTGGCGGGCGCCTGTAGTCCCAGCTACTCAGGAGGCTGAGGCAAGAGAATCGCTTAAGCCCAGGAGTTAGAGGTTGCTGTGAGCTGTGTGATGCCATGGCACTCTACTGAGGACCATAAAGTGAGACTGTCTCAAAAAAAAAAAAAAAAAGAGTTGCTATTCCTGTATGAAGCCTATAAAATCTTAAAGTGAGGCCATCATTATCAAGTTTTCAATCTCTTTGTTTTACCCTTTAACTTCTTCAAAGGTTTCTCTGATTTGCACACTCTCCCTCTCTGCACACTTGTGGGAGAGGAGGGCCAAATGGAGATGCAGCCCCCCGCATGCCTGTGCAGGGCCACGCATGTGTGCTGTCTCATAGTGACCACTTGGTTTGTTCCTCCAATACAGCATTTATCCGTAAGAGTCACTTTTTGTGTCTGTCCATTTAATGGATCAAGCACACCTCAAGGGCAGGGGCAGTGTCTTTTCCTTTCTGGATCCCTAGACCCTGGCACATACTATTTTATCAATAAATACTAGTTGTGTGAATAAATAAGTGAATTCTACCTTTTAGGACTTGGTGAATATTGAGCCTCCTCTCCTGTTCCCCATAAAACATTAAGAAAAGAGAGTCCTTGGCTGGGCCTGGGGACTCATGCCTGTAATCCCAGCACTTTGTAAGGCAAGAGGATGGCTTGAGCCTAGGAGTTTGAGACCAGCCTAGGAAATATAGTAATATCCCACCTCTACAAAAAAAGTAGAAAAATTAGCCAAGTAGTCCCAGCTACTTGGGAGCTGAGGTAGGAGAATCATTCAGGTTCAAGGCTGCAGTGAGCTATGATCACATCACTGCACTTCAGCCTGGATAACAGAGTAAGACCCTGTCTCTAAAAAAGAAAAATAATAATAATGAAAAAGAAAGGAAAGTTCTAGTAAGTCTGCCTAGTCTGTCTCCATCACAATGATGAGGGCAGTACAGTAATGGTATGACTCCAAGAAAGCATCTGATGACCCTTGGGAGTTTCTTGTTCTCAGCAGGTAGCTCTGTCCCTCTGTTTCTAACTCCCAGGGGGTCTGAACACATCCCAGAGTCCCAGGAGGAACCAGCCACTCTGGCCCAGCTAGTCATCTCACATTCTTAGGTTGGGCAAGTCCGTCTCCAATAAGCATCTCCTTGATGTGGTGTTATTGGGGAACGAGGGTTCCTTGGTATGTTTTCTAATTTTAGTCTCTGTGCTGCCAGAGCGAGCATTCTCAGTGTATTTTCTGCATATAGATGAGTATCCCTTACCTGACATGCTTGGGACTGGAAGTGCTTCAGATTTCAGATTTTTAAATATTTACATTATATTTAACCAGTTAAGCATCCAGCATCCAAAATGTTCCAGTAAGAATTTCCTTTGAGCAGCATGTCAGTATGCTCCAAAGGTTTCAGATTTGGGAGCATTTTGAATTTCAGATTTTCAAATTTGGAATGCTCCACTTGAAATAGAAATTTACTGATTTAAATATTAAACATTTGTTTAGGCTCAGCGCCAGTAGCACAGTGGTTATGGTGCTACCCACATACACCGAGGGTGGTGGATTTGAACCCTCCCCAGGCCAGCTAAACAATAATGACAAACGCAACAAAAAAATAGCCGGGCATTGTGGCAGGTACTTGTAGTCCCAGCTACTTGAGAGACTGAAGCAAGAGAATTGCTTAAGCCCAAGAGTTTGAGGTTGCTGTGAGTTGTGATGTTATAGCACTCTATCCAGGGCCACATAGACTCTGTCTCAAAAAAAAAAAAAAAATTTAGCATTTTCTGCTTCCTTAAATTAGTATGCTGAACTTAAGCAGAGAATTATTTTTAAATAGTCTGTAATTCTGGCTGGGCACCCGTAGCTCAGTGGTTACAGCACCGGCTACATGCTTCAGGGTTGGTGGGTTTGAACCTGGCCTGGGCCTGCTAAACAAAAAACTAGCCAGGCATTGCGGCGGATGCTTGTAGTTTCTCCTCCTAGGGAGTCAGAGGCAAGAGAATCGCTTGAGCCAAAGAGTTTGAGGTTGGTGTGAGCGGCATCCCAGAGTGCTAGGATTACAGGCGTGAGCCACCACTCCCGACCTGCACTTCGCTTTCTAATGCTTTAGGTGTGTGCACCATGCACATTAAACCACCCCACTATTGAGGAACAGTGCAATTGTTTCCAATTTTTTACTGTTATAAATAAGGCTAGATAGATCTTTATCCTTCCAGTTATACCTAAAAAATTCTAATAAATTGGGCAGTGCCTGTGGCTCAGTCGGTGGGGCGCTGGCCCCATATACCGAGGGTGGCGGGTTCAAACCTGGCCCCGGCCAAACTGCAACCAAAAAATAGCCGGGCATTGTGGCGGGCGCCTGTAGTACCAGCTATTCGGGAGGCTGAGGCAAGAGAATCGCTTAAGCCCAGGAGTTGGAGGTTGCTGTGAGCTGTGTGAGGCCACGGCACTCTACCGAGGGCCATAAAGTGAGACTCTGTCTCTACAAAAAAAAAAAAAATTCTAATAAATTTCTTGTTAACAGTTTTTCCATTAACTGTTTTAAAGAATAGGACTTTTGTGAAGGCACCTCTGGCTCAAGGAGTAGGGTGCTAGCCCCATATCCAAAGGTAGTGGGTTCAAACCCAGCCCCAGCCAAAAACTGCAACAACAACAACAAAAAAGAATAGGACTTTTATGAAAGCACAGCATCCTATGACCTTCTGCCTTCTATACCAGTGGGGCACTTGACATTCCCACCAGCCCTGTTCTGTCTCATATCTTTTTTCTTTTTTTTTTTTTGCTGAGACAGAGTCTTACTTTGTCACCCTCGGTACAGTGCCGTGGCGTCAAAGCTCACAGCAACCTCAACTCCTGGGCTCAAGCAATTCTCTTGCCTCAGCCTCCCTAGTAGCTAGACTGCAGGCACCTGCCACAATGCCCATCTATTTTTTTTGTTGTTGTTGTTGTTGTTTGTTTGTTCTCTGTCTCTTACCCGCTGGCACCTCATATACCAGTGTGCCCCTTCTGTTCTGCTGCCTTTAATCCATTTCTCTTGTTCCCAAACTCAAAATGTTCAGTTTGTTAGAACTAGCTGGTCGTATTGAGCCAGTGTGGCAGGTATGAAAGAATAGGAGGGGCGGCGCCTGTGGCTCAGTCGGTAAGGCACCGGCCCCATATACCGAGGGTGACAGGTTCAAACCCGGCCCCAGCCAAACTGCAACCAAAAAATAGCTGGGCGTTGTGGCGGGCACCTGTAGTCCCAGCTACTCGGGAGGCTGAGGCAAGAGAATCGCTTGGGCCCAGGAGTTGGAGGTTGCTGTGAGCTGTGTGAGGCCACGGCACTCTACCGAGGGCCATAAAGTGAGACTCTGTCTCTACAGAAAAAAAAAAGAATAGGAGGCCAGAACCAACTGCCACCTTGTATCCTTGAGCCAACTAACCTCTCTGAGCCAGCCTCACTTCCCTGCCTGTAGTGGGAATTGCCACACTCTCCTCCCAGGACCCCTGTGATGATCAGATGAGGCAAAGCGGTTAAAGCATGTGATCCTTAACCAAGATTGGCAGTTTAGGATAAGGCTGATGTTCCCAGGGAAACATCTTTTGCCAAGGGCAAAAGCTTTGTAGACTATCACATGCTTCAGCCTCCAGGGTCTTTGTATTTTCTCCCCTCTTGACTGAATTCCGGGTGGTCAGTTGTTTTGTTTCTTTTTTTTTTTTTGAGACAGAGCCTCAAGCTGTCCCTGGGTAGAGTGCTGTGGTGTCACAGCTCACAGCAACCTCCAACTCCTGGGCACAAGCTAGTCTCCTGCCTCCGCCTCCTGAGTAGCTGGGACTACAGGCGCCGGCCACAATGCCCGGCTATTTTTTGGTTGCAGCCGTCATTGTTGTTTGGCGGGCCCGGGCTGGATTCAAACCCACCACCTCAGATGTATGTGGCTGGCGCCTTAGCCGCTTGAGCCACAGGCCCCGAGCCTTGTTTTTGTTTCTGTTGATTTCTTTTTTAGATAAGTTGAGAGGTTATTGTTTATTAAAGAATCAGTGTGTTGTACTTGGGCCTAAGAAACCTGGGCTCTGATCCAGCAAGTGTTCACATTTCATTAACAAGATCTTTTTTATGAATGATAAATCTCTGCAAACCACCTTTTGGATTTTGCCAAGAAAATGTCTTGTACAAGTAGGCACTCTGTTCATGTACGGACCTCAGATGTCACATCAGTTTGCTAAAGGTATGACAGCATCTCTTCCTTCACATGTTCCTGACTCCCCTTTTTTCCACACAGGATGGGCTCTACGAGTGCATTCTCTGTGCCTGCTGCAGCACCAGCTGCCCCAGCTACTGGTGGAATGGAGACAAATATCTGGGGCCTGCAGTTCTTATGCAGGTGAGTTGCTCCTTAATTGCTTTAGGAGAAACTGAAGCTCAAGTGTTGTGCCCAGATCCTGAAATCCCCCACAAAGACCACCAGGGAGCCGAGTCCGATGCAAAAGCAAAAAAAGCCGTTTTATTGCAAGTTCGAACTTGAACTCCTGGGGTCTCCGCTACAATGGATCCATGCCAGGAGCCCTGAGTGCTGGAGCTGGGGGTTTTTATGGTCCCACGCAGCGGGTGGGCGTACACAGCTTGAAACAAAGGGGGCGCTTCTGGATTGGTTCATTGGGGGAGGAAGCAGGTTGCCTATCACCTTTGGTATGCAACTGTAAATTGAAGGCTGTGGGGCAAAGTGGGGTCAGTGAAGGCTGTGAGACAAAATGGAGTTAGTTTTAACAAAATGAAGTTAGCTTGGTGCTTTCACAAGTATTAAGAATTCAAGAGGGGCTGGGCATGATGGCTCACATCTGTAATCCTAACCTTCTGGGAGGGCGAGGCCGGTGGATTGCCTCTCTTTGAGGAGTTCAAGACCAGCCTGAGCAAGAGTGAGACCCCATCTCTAATAAATAGCCAAGCGAGGTGGCACCCACCTATAGTCCCAGCTACTTGGGAGGCTGAGTCAAGAGAGAGTTTGAGGTTGTTGTGAGCTGTGATGCTACAGCACTTCATAGAGGGCAACAAAATGAGACTCTGTCTCAAAAAAAAAAAAAGACAAATCCAAAAGGACAGTAGATTCAGTAGATGGTTGTACCCCAGCCATTCTGAGGGTCTCATGGTTTCCTACGTTGGTAATGGATTGCATTGTGCTCACTTGCTTTCAGTCACTTGCCTTTATTTCAGGGTGCTGAGGTCACCCCAGGGAGTGATGGTATGCTTTTTGGCAAACCATGCCTTGCAGTTTTTTTGTTTTTTTGTGAGACAGAGTTTCACCCTGCTGCCCAGGCTAGAGTGGAGCAATAGAGTCATAGCTCACAACCACCTCAAACTCCTGGACTCAAGCCATCCTCTTGCCTCAGCCTCCTGAGTAGCTGGGATTACAGCTACCTGCCATCACACCTAGCTAGTTTTTCTATTTTTAGTAGAGACAGGATCTTGCTCTTGCTCAGGCTGGTCTTGAACTCTTGAGCTCAGGCAGTCCACCCTCCTCAGCCTCCCAGAATGCTAGGATTACAGGCGTGACCCAGCGCACCCAGCCTCGGAGCGATATTTAAATGTATTTCCTGTGTAGCTGACTGTTACTCATCCACTTGCCTGGGTCTCCCCATCTCCCTCTTACAGTGTTTTTTATTGTGTGAGCAAGAGAGAAAGAAGTGTTTTTGAAAGGCATTTATCCAGCAATAAGGTTAGAAATTGTTTCGTGGCTAAGGAGAGCCTGGGGGTTGCTTAAGAAAGAAAGTGGTATTAGTCCTCACAGCAAAGAAAGTTACTGTCTTTGTTCCCAGAAAGCATGTGCTTTTTAGATTTGTGGTCAGTGATTTTCACAGACTGTAAGCAACTCAAAAACAACTTCTCATTTTCCCACGAAAAGAGAAGTTATTCGATTGTGTGGCCACATGGCCAGTTTTATCTTGTTTTGTTTTGTTTTTGAGACAGAGTCTCACTATCTTGCCCTCAGTAGAGGGCTGTAGCATTATAGCTCACAGCAACCTCAAACTCTTGGGCTTAAGCGATTCTCTTGCCTCAGCCTCCCAAGTACCTGGGACTAAAGGCGCCCACCACAACACCCGGCTATTTTTAGAGATGGAGTTTTGCTCTAACTCAGGCTGGGTCTCGAACTCCTGAGCTCAGGTGACCCGCCTGCCTCAGCCTCCCAACACACGGCCAGTTTTTCATTTCCAACCACGGAGAAATTGAGTAATGCAGTACACTTACCCTTCTCACTTGTACCAGATGATCTGAGTTGTTGGGAAACGTAGAGGGCCTCTGAGCAGGGATCATGCCGTCAGTCTGTGTTCAGCTCTCTGATCTCAGGCCCTTGGCATGGATGTTTGAATTCAAAGCATCAATTTTCTCAAAGACATGGAGAGTCTAGCTAGCATGGGTGGATTCTGTGAAGACAGAGTACAGAGGCTGAGTTCAGTGGCTCATACCTGTAGTTCTAACATTCTTGGAGGCTAAGGCGGGAGGATTGTTTAAGCTCAGGAGTTCGAGACCAGCCTAAGCAAGAGCAAAACCCATCTCTACTAAAAATACAAAAAAGTAGCCAGATGCAATGGCATATGCCTGTTATAGTCCCAACTACTCAGGAGGCTGAGGCAGGAGGATGGCTTTAGCCCAGGAGTTTGAGGTTGCTGCGAGCTATAATGACACCAGTGTACTCTAGCCTGGGCAGCAGAGCAAGACTCTGTCTCAAAAAAAAAGAAAACAAGTGCTGAGACAAGACATCTAAGCTGAGGGAGTTCCTTCCTGCACTCCCAGGGTACAGGGTTGGAGCAAAGCTGTAGTTTGGTAGCTCAGCTCATCTGCCCCCGGCCCCCCAGGCCTACCGCTGGATGATCGACTCCAGAGATGACTTCACAGAGGAGCGCCTGGCCAAGCTGCAGGACCCCTTCTCTCTGTACCGCTGCCACACCATCATGAACTGCACCAGGACATGTCCCAAGGTATGTGGGGCTGATGGCGCTCAGAACTGACGTGCGACCATTTGAGATGGAAAGGGAACAGAATGGGCCTGTTATCACGGCTTGAGCCTGGGAGCTAGTTTGGCTCTTAGTTACAAGGAACAGACTCAGGCTACCTCAGAAGCAGGGTGTACTTGGAGGGCACACGGGGACATTGAGAGAGTCAAAGATGTCCCAGAAATCTATGAGTAGATATCTCCATTCAGACTGACTTTGTGGGAACCATAAAACAAAAGCTGTCAGGTCATAGGCAGCCAGGGGGTGGGGGGTGGGGGTACTGGATTCCCTCTCCCTCTGTCTTGTGAGGTCGGCCACTAGCAGCCAGCCTGTTCTTTCTCTCTGCTCTGTGGAGCTTGGAGCTTTTCTCTTGACTAAATGCTCCAGCTTCCCTGGCTTCACACCCTCTTCCTGCTCACACCTCCAGATTCAGCTGCCCATGGTCTGCCCTCGTTCTCTCAGTTCACACTCCTGAGAGGAAGTTGCATTGTTCCCACTCAGTTCCCCATGCCAGCACATCAGAGGTCATGGCAGGCTGCAGACTGGCTGCCATTTGATTGGGTGCTATCTCAGGCCATTCGGTGTTACTATCACAGAATATCACAGGCAAGGTAATTTATAAAGAAGTTTTTTTGGTTCATAGTTATGGAGACTGGGAAGTCCATGATGCTGGCATCTCAAATTGGCTGTCATGCTGTCATCCTATGAAGGAAGGGCAAGAGAGAAAGGGGGCACATTTAATAATTCAATAAAAAAAATTTTTAATTTAGGGCGGCACCTGTGGCTCAGTTGGTAAGGCGCCGGCCCCATATACCAAGGGTGGCGGGTTCAAACCCAGCCCCGGCTGAACTGCAACCAAAAAATAGCCGGGCGTTGTGGTGGGCGCCTGTAGTCCCAGCTACTCGGGAGGCTGAGACAAGAGAATCACCTAAGCCCAGGAGTTGGAGGTTGCTGTGAGTTGTGTGATGCCATGGCACTCTACCAAGGGCCATAAAGTGAGACTCTGTCTCTACTAAAAAAAAAAAAAATTTTTTTTAATTTAAGAAAAAAGGGGGGTGGCGCAAACATATCTTTTTATGAGGTGCTAACATAAATAATGTGATAACAGCATTAATCATTGAAGGCAGAGAACTCGTGACCTAGTTACCTCTCAAAGGTCTCACTTCTCAATACAGTTGCATTGAGGATTAGATTTCTAGCATACGAACTTTGGGGGATACATTCAAACCATAGCAGGTGCCAGCCTTGGCCAGTGGGCAGGAAGAGTCAGGGCCATGTGGCTCAGAGCATGGCTGCTGTTTGTGTAGGGACTGTGGACAGAGCCAGTTCACTTAAAAGGTGTACTGAGTCAGTGGGCAGCAAGATGGAAGATTTCAGGACAACCAGTTAGCTGTTAAATAAATAAAGGATGGGGCGCGGTGGCTTATGCCTATAATCCCAGCACTCTGCGAGGCCGAGGCTGGTAGATTGCCTGAGCTCACAGGTTCAAGACCAGCCTGAGCCAGAGTGAGATCCCATCTCTAAAAATACAGCTGGGTATTGTGGCAGGCACCTGTAGTCCCAGCTACTTGGGAGGCTGAGGCAAGAGAATAGCTTGAGCCCAAGAGTTTGAGGTTGCTGTGAGCTATGATCTCAGGGCACTCTACCAAGGGTAACAAAATGAGACTCTGTGTAAATAAATAAATAAATAAATCGTGTCTTTGAACACATGAAATCCACAGTGGATAATTCACTTATTTTTGGCCCAGAAACCTGCTGTGTTTCCAAGGGCCCCTCCCTATGCTACAGGGTTTCTCACCTGGTAACCAGTATGAGGACAGGCCCGCTGGGGGAGCACATGGACTCCAACCCCCCATTGCCTGGGCTTCCACCCAGGCTCTGCCCCAGCTCAATAAATGGCACCTTCTGTTTTGGGGGGTTTTTGTTTGTTTGTTTAATGTAGGTACTGGGCCTATTTGAGACCCTCAGAGACAGTATCTACAGTGTTGGGGCCTGGCTTATGTGGCTCTTCAGAAGCCCTGCCGGTGACTCAGGTGCATTCCTGGTCACAAACCAGTGCTTTGAAGGGGGCAGCAGACAGCCCAGGTGACCGAGATCAAGTTCTCTGTGCCTTGCCCTGGTCAATAAAACAGGGCTGGAGGCTTGAGACTTAGACATAGGCTAATCCTGAGTTCAACCCCAGTGTTGTGCAGGTGAGGGGAATCCAACCCCTAGGTTGGGGGGTAGGATGAGAGTAACTTGCCCCAGGTCACTTTCAGATCTGTGGCGAGGGTCCTAGAAGTAGGCCCAAGGCTCTCTCTTCCCACACAGATTGTGCACACTCTTGCCCTTGCAGGGACAGGAAATATTCACATGTTCCAGAATTAGAAGGATACACCATGAAAATTCTCCCACTCCACCCCAGCCACCTCCCTGAAGCAATAGTATTATCAGATTCTTGTGTGAACTTCCGGAAGTATCTTACACTGCTCAGAAGTGTAGCTGAGTTCTTTCCTGCTTTTGTACATGACACTCATCTGTACTCTTTTTACAGTATATGAAGTGTCTTTCTCCACTTCTCTTTTTCTCTCGAGATCTCTTTTCTTTCATTTCTTTTTCTTCTTTTTTTTTTTCTTTCCACAACACTTTTTTCTAGAGTTAAGAGTTACCTTAAGGGCGGCGCCTGTGGCTCAGTCGGTAAGGCGCTGGCCCCATATACCGCGGGTGGCGGGTTCAAACCCAGCCCCAGCCAAACTGCAACAAAAAAATAGCCGGGCGTTGTGGCAGGCGCCTGTAGTCCCAGCTGCTCGGGAGGCTGAGGCGAGAGAATCGCGTAAGCCCAAGAGTTAGAGGTTGCTGTGAGCTGTGTGAGGCCACGGCACTCTACCTGAGGGCGGTACAGTGAGATTCTGTCTCTACCAAAAAAAAAAAAAAAAAAAAAAAGAGTTACCTTAAAATAAGGGAATCCTGGGTGGCGCCTATGGCTCAAAGGAGTAGGGCGCCGGCCCCATATGCCGGAGGTGGTGGGTTCAAACCCAGCCCCAGCCAGAAACTGCAAAAATAAATAAGGGGATCCTTCAATAAAAAAAAAAAGTGCTCATCTCTTTTGTCAAATACTTGTCCGTCAACCCTCCTACTTCTATAAAGCTGTCTCTCAGTGGATTTAATTATTGTGCCTCCTGCTGCAAAACAGATGATACAGCTGTGGGGCCAGACTGCAGCTAATACCAATGGTACTGGCCAGGCAGACTCACAGTAGCATTTATGAAGGGTTAACAGAGAGGGTGGTTTCTTCTGCACACCTTTGAGAGCTTATATATACTGACTTCTGCACTGATGATGTAATAATGATGGTGTTCATTTAGAGATTTACAGATGTCTGTCTGATTTTGACATTGGCCTATAATCATAAGAAAAAAAAAACTACCCTGGATATCTTAGAGCAGTTAAAGAGCACGTTTACTGTCATAAACGTGAGCCACACCAGCAGAGCTGTGGCAGAGCTCTTGCCAGAGAGAGCTGATCATTTTTAAATGTCTGAAAGTAGTGACAGAGGGAGCTCTTAGCCCAGACCCTTTGGGGTTTTTATTTTTGTTTTGTTTTGTTGTTGTTTGTTTGTTTTTTAAAACAAGCCAAATTTAGCATGGTTAAGGAAGTTGATTCACATTCATCCTGCTTTGATGCTGCACTACCAGCAAAGGTTCACCCAAGCTTTTTGGGGGGGGAGAAGGGGGGGGTGTCCGTTCAGTTTCACAGTTTCACTTGTCATTTGCTATTGATTTTCTCTTTTTTCAAGGGTCTGAATCCAGGGAAAGCTATTGCTGAAATCAAGAAAATGATGGTAACCTATAAAGAAAAGAAAGCTTCAGCTTAGCTGTTTCTGTGCTAAACGTGACTTGTAACCAGCTCAGAGCTGAACTTAATTTATATCTGATTTGAGTTCTTTAAATGGCTTGATTTTCCATGAACACAGCATGTATAATAAAAATTTTAAGAAATAAATAAATGTTATTCTACTTTATTAACAAAAAATCGAGACTGTTCCTTTTACTTGCTACAGGGGAATGTGAAAGTTCCAGAAGGAGTCTTTTGTCTTTGAAGAGATGGATGGGCTCCAGAACTGAGCCCCGGTGGGGAGAGGCTTGTTCCCAGCTTTGCCACCCACCAGCTGGACAACTTTGGACAAGTTCCTTTGCCCATCTCTGAAATGGGACCCATAATTGTGTCACTTGGCCCATCTGGTGTGAGAATGCCCAGCAGTTAGTCTGGGTGCTCGGTGAATGTTAGCCAGTGCTAGTACACTGCTTCCTGGCCTCTGTCATTTCTAATATTAGAACCTTTGAAAACCGTATCTCGGTAAGTCTTTTGATATGTCAATGAAGCAAGGTTTGCCATTCTTCCAGCACAAAACAGGGACCCCATCAGCTGTGAGTTCCAGTTAGCTTCACAGATGACTTCAAGGGACCTCTCACTGCAAACAACTCTCCACACCACAGCCTTGGCCGGGCTGCTTATTGCCAGAGTAGTGACACTCAACAAACAAACTATTCAAGAAAGGAGAAAGTAAAAAAAAACATGGAAGTCTCTCCAGAAAAAGCCCACAAGTCCCACCTTCCCTATTGACAGTTTATCCATTCTCGTATAAGCCTTGTGTCATTACAGGTGTGTGGCACACATAAAACTTCCTTCCTTCCAAAATAGGATACCATAGAACAGGGTACAGTGATGCCCGCCGGCTACTCAGGAGACCGAGGTAGGAGGACTGTTTGAGCGCAGGCATTCCAGACCAGACTAGATACCAGAGCAAGACCCTGTCTCTAAAAATATGGTACGGTATACTCTGTTTGCAGCTTTCTATTTTCAGCCCACAAAATACAAAGCATTCAGGCTAATAAATACCTACCATAGTCTCTGTGTGTGTTTCACATTTTTCTGCCTCGGCCTTTGTAACTGTTGCTAAGTCAGTAGCAGGGGTGTGCCCTTACTTATTCGGGTGGTTCCTATTTTCACCCAAGGCTGCTTTTGTAGCTGGAAACCTCTAGATCATCCTAAAAACAAAGGCTTCTTACATCATGAGGCAAGTGGCTAAAGAAACCCCAGACTCACAGAGAATGAACCTTAATAAGCATTTTCTGGCTCTAAAAAGGAACAATTCAATAAGCATTAGTCTCAGGCATTGAAAGAGGTGAGGTACTGGGGGCAAAGAGGAACAAGATTTGTTTCCTTTTTGCCTCCTTGGAGCCAAGGTCACAAAGAAAAGGAACAAACATTGAATTATTAGAATGTAGAGAACAGGGCCTTTGCCCTTCACCTCAGCAACTCTGAATTCTTGACAACCTGGTGTTAAAGCTTAAAATTCAGGAGTGTAGCAGGCCTTTGAAAGGCAGCAGAGCTGTGATCAGAGTGTTTAATACTCAGCAATGTGAAAGGCTGAAGCACCAAAGCTGTCTGTGGACCGCTCTGTTCCCTCAGCTCAAACAACAGATTTTTGTCAGCCTCCCCCCCCCCCAACAAGGTCACATTCCTTGGATTCATGATTCATGGATAATTTGACTTTGCTTCTAATCTCTAGATCTGAAAGGAAAGATGTGTTTTTCTCATGAATAACTTAATAGCCTGTAAAGATGAGTTTACCCCAGCTACTGATAAAAGGCAGAGTGTAGCTTGGGAGTTGCCACTTCAAATCAGCATCACCAGATGTCAAATTTGTAGCTGTAGGTCACCCTCGCCCCAAGTGAACTTGAACTCAATTGCTATATGTTATCGACTGTTAGTTTAATTTATTGCTTATTTACTTTTTCACTGGGCTGGGCAAATGTTCTATTCCAACAGTCACAAAGACTTTTCTAATAAAACCACAGACCTGAGCAGAAAATGGTATTGTGTCTTAATGCTACTTCTGTGCCCAGGCAGTGTACCTTCATTTGCAAAATAACACTTCTTAAAACTGAACCCAGTGGTCTCTTCTTGACTGGTCTTTGGGCAAGTTGTTGATTGTACCTCTGTTTTTCTGTCTGTAAAATGGAAATTAACAGCATTCACCTCTTAGAATTGTGATTGAAGTCAGGCAGGGCGTGGTGGCTCATGCCTGTAATCCCAGCACTCTGGGAGGCTGAGGCAGGTAGATTGCCTGAGCTCACAGTTTCGAGACCAGCCTGAGCAAGAGCAAGACCCCATCTCTAAAAAAAATAGCTGAGCCTTGTTAGGCGCCTATAGTCCCAACTACTTGGGAGACTAAGATGAGAGAATCTCTTGAGCCCAAGAATTTGAGGTTTCTGTGAGCTATGACACTACTGGTACTCTACAGAAGGCGACAAAGTAAGACTGTCTCAAAAAAAAAAAAAAAAGCCATGCGTTGTGGTGGGCACCTGTAGTTCCAGCTACTTGGGAGGCCGAGGCAAGAGAATCACTTAAAGCCCAAGAGTTTGAGATAGCTGTGAGCTGTGACGCCATGGCACTCTACTAAGGGCAACAATGAGACTGTCTCAAAAAAAAAAAAATTATGATTGAAGTCTAAATGATAAATGTGGGCCAGGTGAGGTGGCTGAATCCCAGCAGTTTAGGAGGCTGAGGCAGGAGGATCACTTGGGGTCAGGAGTTCAAGACCACACTGGGCAACAGTGGAAACCTGTCTGTACAAAAAAAACTGTTTTTAGGCGACGCCTGTAGCACAGTGATTAAGGCACCGACCACATGCACCGAGGGTGGCGGGTTCAAACTGGCCCAGGCCAGGTAAATATCAATGACAACTGCAACAAAAAAATAGCCAGGTGTTATGGCAGGCTCCTGTAGTCCCAGCTACCTGGGAGGCTGAGGCAAGAGAATCGCTTAAGCCCAAGAGTTTGAGGTTGCTGTGAGCTGTGACAGCACAGCACTATACAGAGGACAACATAGTGAGACTTTGTCTCAAAAAAAAAAAGAAAAAAAATTTTTTTTAATTAGCCAGGGCACCTGTAGTCCCAGGCAATATAATGAGACCCTGGGCACTACAAGATACTCAAAAAAATAACAATACTGGGCGGCACCTGTGGCTCAAAGGGATAGGGCACCAGCCCCATATACCAGAGGTGGCAGGTTCAAGCCCAGCCCTGGCCAGAAATTGCAAAAAATAAAAAAATTTAAAAAGCTCACAACATAAAAATAAATTTTAAAAAAATGTAACTAAAAAAACATAACAATACAACAACCAAGACCTGCAGTCTCAGCTACTCAGGAGGCTGAGGTAGGAGGATCACTTGAGCCCAGGAGTTTAAGTCTACAGGATTCTAAAAAAAAATCCTGTCTCTAAAAAAAATAAAAAGATAAGGCCCAGCCCCTGATGAATGCAACCAAAAAATGGCCGAGCGTTGTGGCGGGCGCCTGTAGTCCCAGCTGCTCGGGAGGCTGAGGCAGGAGAATTGCTGGAGCCCAAGAGCTGGAGGTTGCTGTGAATCCTGTGACATCATGGCACTCTACTGAAGGTGCTAAAGTGGGACTCTGTCTCTACAAAAAATAAATAAATAAATAAAAAGATAAGAAAGCATCATGCCTACAGTGGAGCCCAAGCTCAAGTTAACTGATTCATCTCCATGCCTACTTTAGGGAGCGCCTGTACTGAATGGTGTGGAGACTTGAAAGGTGATTCATTCCCACGCCTCTGGAGTTGACAGTTGGTGCATTTCTGACATGACTGGCTAAAGCTAGAGGCCTCCTGTTTGGAGGATGGTTTATCCTTGCAAGGCTGACAATGTTTCTTCACCACACTGACTGCTCACTGCAGGGAGGGCTCTCACTGCTTAAATTCTCTACAAACCCCTTCTCTTCCTTGCCCCAGGATAACTATAAAACAAAGCCCTGAAATCCTACCACAAGGTTTGTAACTAGGTGTGAAAAATCCCCTTTTGTCATAAAAACTTTGTGAAACTTAGAGAAATTGAAAAGGAAAGTAATACTCCAGAATAAACTGGCCCAAATTAGTCATTTCTCAAGCCTATTGCTGCTTGGACCAGGCTTACAATATTCTCCACACACCCCCAGGAGAGCAGCAGCCTGTAGGGAAACTGTTCATTAGTCTGGGCCCACATGAGACTGGACATTTCATACATGATTATGAGAGGGAAGCCCGGCCCACAGACTGCCTAGACCACCACACAGCAAAAGCCACTTCCCTAAAGGTAACCCCAGGCAGATGGCAGTGCCTCCCACATTCTCTGTGGCTTGAAAGGAAGTCTCCTGTGGCTTCCTTGGTCCCCTCTGGCTTCCTGCCCCATGGAGGACATGGGGCCAGCTACAGGTCTAGCTCTCTTTCTGTGGCTCAGGGGGTGGAGTCTCTTTAATTCCAAGCAGCCTTAGTAAGACAGAGTGAGCACAGCCTTGCAATGTGGTCGATCCCCAGTAGAGTCCCAAGCCCTCTGCTTTTAGGGGGCCTCCAACCCAGCTGCAGGATCTAAAGAAGGTGATGGGCATCTACCATGCAGCTGCCATCTCATTTCATAGGTGAAGAGAGGCTCAGAGAGGGAAAGTAACTTTTTAAAGCTCACACAGCTAGAAAGCATCCATGTCTCTCTGATGCCAAAGCCCAGCCCCCAGCCACTGTACCACACCAACTCCTATCAGGGACATCTGAGCTAGCTGTGTCCAAATCCAGGCTTCTTGCTGCTCAGGGGACTGGGTTCCCTGGTTAAGTAGCCTGTCAAACATTGGACTAAGCCTAATGAGAAGACTTGGGGGCTTTGAGAAGCAAAGCAGGCTTCTCTCCATTAGGTGTGTCACCTGCAGATGAAACAGGTCTGTTGCCCAGCACGGTGGCTCACTCCTATAATCCTAGCATTCTGGGAGGCCATTCTGTTTGCCTGAGCTCACAGGTTCGAGACCAGTCTGAGCCAGAGCAAGACCTTATTTCTAAAAATAGCCAGTTGTTTTGGCCGGTACCTGTAGTCCCAGCTACTCAGGAAGTGAGGTAAGAGGATTGCTTGAGCCCAAGAGTTTGAGGTTCCTGTGAGCTATGACATCACGGCACTCTACCAAGGGTAATAAAGTGAGACTGTCTCAAAAAAAAAAAAAAAAGGTCTGTCACTTGACCTAGTGAAGCCAGCCCTAATGACCCAGGTGGCCAATAGGCATGGTCTCCAACCTCTTTCAACTGCCCCAGCTATAAATGGCTCCACTCCCCCAGCCGCTCAAGCCCAAACCCTTGGGAGCATCTTGAATTCCACACATTCCTGTACCTCCAAGTGCCAGCCACCAGTAAGGCCTGCCTGCCTGTGTGCCTGTGTGTGTTCCTGTGCCAAATGTTACTGAACTTGTGCTATGGGTCAGGGCTGCTTTCCCCTCCGGGGCCTGTCTCCACCATCACACTCCACAGCTATCTCCTTCCAGCTCATTCCATGACAGGTCATTGCTGGAGTTTCCTTTGTTTGCCTTGGGCTGCATCCCAGCAGACACAGGGCTCTGTGAGGACACTCTTCATGTTCCTGGCTCCTAGAACAGTGCCTAGCAGTACATAAATTCTTTTTTCTTTTTGTAGTTTTTGGCCGGGGCTGGGTTTGAACCCGCCACCTCCAGTATATGGGACCAGCACCCTACTCCTTGAGCCACAGGCACTGCCCCATAAGTTCATACTAGACAAATGATTGCTGGGTTGTGCCCAAGCCTATCCTTAGCCACAACATGCACCTTCCCTGGTTTGCCCTGGGATCTTGAGGTTCCATCTTCTGTCTTTACAGTTCCTTTATCTAGAGGCTGGGGAGACAGGGGGACACTGTGTCTGTGCCTGTCACTGTAGGGTAGTGTAGTACGATAAATTCTGCATACAATTATCATAACCCTGGTGCCTGTCAGGGCTCTCCACGCCTCCCCTACGCAGGTGTGTGTGCAGGTCATGCTGTGAGGTTCCCGGGGTTGGGTTATCCCTATCTGGCATTTTCCAGGCGTCCTGTGTGTCACGGTCTCCCTGTGTCCCTGTGCCTCCCTGTGGGGTGCATTTGACCTTGAGCATCCCTGGGCAGGTGTGTCTTCCTTCTTTGACATTTATAAAGCAGTGTCAGGCACCATTCCAAGCGCTTTACATGTATTTTCTAAAGTGATTGTCACAACAAATCTATAAAACCATCCTTACTACTCTACATGGTTGGAAATGATGGTTGGAAACCATGGCTGCTACTCCACACGGTTGGCAACTGCAGCGCATGGAAGAGATGGAGGCAGCTCAGACGATAGCATGCATGGTCCTTAGCACTGGGCTACACAACTGGGGCTGACACAACTGGGGGCAGCCATATGTGTGGCTGTCTGTCTAGGGACTGTCCCACCTGTGTGCGCCACTCTCTAAGTCTGGGGATGATTCCACGTGGTGTGTGTGTCTGTCTGGGAGCTGTCTAGCCTGTGTGCGCGTCTGAGTCTGGGGGCCACCCTGTCCCCGTGCGCCCCACCTCCGGGCGTGTGCGGAGCGGCCGGCAGGGACTACAAGTCCCGGCAGCCCCGGCGCGGGCGGCGGCCAAGGGCCGCAGTGGGCTGGGCGGGGCTTGGCGGAGCTTGGAGATCTACTGCGGCACCTTCCGCGCTGCGCCGCCGCCTTCGCCGCCGTCGCCGATCGTGCAGGTGTTGCCGCCAGCCCCGCTCCCCCCAGCCCCGGGCCGCCCCACTGCGCCCCCGCGGGGCTTTGCGTACGCCCGGGCCCAGGCCACGGGCCGCAGCGCTGGGGCCGGCGATGAGCGCGAGCAGCCGGCATGAGCACAGGTGAGTGCCAGCCCAGTCGGCCCCGGCGCCCGTCGTTGCACTTGGTGGGGGGAAGGGAATTCCTCCTCCACAACCTCGGGGTCGCGAGCCGGAGGAGCGGGCCCCGGGCGGGGATGCTGGGTCGGACCCTTCCCTTTCACTGGGACTCGCTTCGGGCCCTTCGCAGAGGCCAGACTGGGGGATGGCGCCGCGTACAACCGGCCCCTCCTCGCCTTCCCGCGCCCTGCTGCCGGGGGGAGCAAGCTACCAGCGCTGGTGCGAGAGGGCTGCGGGGGCCGTGGCGGAAGCAGGGAGACCGTCCCCTCGTGCTGGATTAGAACCCCCCCTCAGTGACAGATGTCCAGGTCAAGCAGGAGGTGTGGAGCCGGCTGCATCCGGGACCTTGAATGAATGAATGAATGGATGGGGTTGGGGAAAACAGGTTTCCTGAGGCACTAGGTGGGAGTATCCTGGGGCACTAAGGGCTGTCCAGATCCCCTGCCTCAGTCCCCTGAGGAAGAGTCAGCGACCCGGTGCACGGACCACACCCTCCGTGTTACCCATCTGGGCGGTGTCCCACACTCACCCCTTCCATCTAATTTAAATTCCATCTGCTGCTCATAAAGCCAATAGGCCTCCGGTATCCAGAAGGGTTTCATCTGTATGTTGGTCACTCAGCCACCCACCAGCCCCAGCCTGGCAGAGGACAGGAGCCCTTGGTCACAGGGAAACCACAGTGAAGGAGGAGGCTGGGCCACTGCCAGGTCTCCAATAGGAAGCCATGGCTTCCACAGGAAGCAAGAGGTTCCTAAATGGCTTTGACTCTAGCCTCACCACTCCACAGTGCTGGTGACATTACCCCAGGGCTATAACTCAGACTAAGTTCAAGTCCAGGTATCACCATAGCTGTGTGACTTTGCACATATTTACCGACCTTTCTGGTCCTCATTTTAAATGGGGATCCAAATCTGTACTTTTCACTGAAGTGGCTGTGAAGAATGTGTTCATTGAGACGCACTCTTTTGAGTGGGTGCCCATAGTTCAGTGGTTAGGGCGCCAGCTACATGCTCTAGGGCTGGTGGGTTCGAACCGGCCCAGGCCTGCTAAACCAAAAAATAGAACAAAGTAAATAAAATAGCCAAGCGTTGGTGGTGGGTGCCTGTAATGCCAGCTACTAGGGAGGCTGAGGCAAGAGCATCACTTGAGCCCAAGAGTTTGAGGTTGCTGCGAGCTATGTCGCGAGGGCACTCTACCTAGGATGATAAAGTGAGACTCTGTCTCAATAAAAAAAAAGAGAGAGAGACCCATTCTTTTCTAGCTTCTCCCCTTCCAAGCTCTCTGACCCCCAGGCAAGGAAGTTCGCAGCTCCCTTGATCAATTTCCCCAACTGTAAAATGTGGATAATAATAATACAAAATTTTACAAAAGATTTCTAAATATTCTCTATGTGTTGGCCACCTCTTTGTAAAATTTCATAATGAATATTTTCTAAATAAAGGTACAATTCTCCATATGTATGGCAGCTTTATGGGCGATTTTTGGGACACTTCCTTCAGAGGGTTCTGTGTGAAGATTCAGTGAGTTCGTGCACTAGAGGGCTCCCACGCTGTGGGCATTGCTGTTGTTCAGAAGCACAGTAACAAATGTGGGGAAAGTGTTCTGGTCTCACACTGCCTGTATGGGCTCCCTCCCAGCTTACGTGGGTGAGCTGAGAGCTCTGATCCCTTCTTGCAATAGCCCTGGGGAGGTTGAAATGTGAATAGAGCTATCCACTGGCATAGCAGAGTGTTTCTCCACACAGGAGTCCTACAGGGAGAGGGTGCCCTGGACTTGATCCTTAGGAGGAGTCTAGAGCAGTGGTTCTCAACCTTGCTAATGCCGCGACTCTTTGAGACAGTTCCTCATGTTGTAGTGACCCTCAACCATAAAATTATTTTTGTTGCTGCTTCACAACTGTAATTTTGCTACTGTTATGAATCATAATGTAAATATCTGATATGCAGGATGTATTTAGGCAACCCCTTGTAAAAGGGTTGTTCGACCCCCAAAGAGGTCGCAACCCACTGAATTCCTCCCTTAAAGTCCTCTCCCTTCCTTCTTGCCAAAGTGACTGGGAGAGTGTCCTTGTGACAGACACAAGGAAGAACTTCTCAGAGGGAAAGCTAAATATAGATCCTGGGGGTCTCTGGCAGGGGCCCTTTGAGAAGCGGCTGGAGCCTTTGTACCTCACTCCTCACACCCTTGCCTCCAGACTCCATTAAGTCAGGGCTCAGTGTTGTCCTCCGGGAACAGTAGAAGAGCCCTCCCAGCAGGCTTGGTGTGGGGTGAAATCAGATCTGCTGAATAATCACCCAGCGTCTACCCAGCAGGGTACAGGAGTCTGACAGCCCGAGGGTGGTAAGGCTGGGCTTGAGGAGGCACCAGCAGGCACCTCCCTTCAGCAGGTGCTGGGGAAGGAAAGGAGCGCCTGAGAAATGGGTCAGAGCAGGAGCCACACCTCCCCTCACCCACTGTGCAGGCTGACGCTGTGGGAATGCCAGGGCTGTGGTTGCTCATGTCAATCCTGTGTGCCAGCTGCTTTGGTGCTGTCATCCTAGGGGTGAGAAATGGGAGCCCAAAGAGGCCAGAGTACTTGCCTTATAAAATGCAGCTTGCTTGGAAGAGAACCAGGGGCAAGTTCATGATGAAAGTGATGATGGAGATATACTACATTTGGGGAACTTAATTCACCTCTCTGGACCTCGGTTTCCCAATCTGGGAAATAGGGTTAGAAGTAGTAGCCACTTCATCAGAACGTGGTGACCCATCCATGAATTACTGTACCTAAAGTCCCATAGTAAGCTGCTTACACCACAGAAACATCCTGAGAACAGCCCTAAAGGGTGAAAAATCCCCACCTACCTCCAGGGCTGCCGAAGGGGCTCTGGGAAAAAAACACAGTTGGAGCCAGGCATGGTGGTGCGTGCCTGTAGTGACTGCCACTCTGGAGGCTGAAGCTGGGAGGATCACTTGAGGCCAGGAGTTTGAGGCTGTGGTGAGCTGTGATTTTGCTGCTGCTCTTCTGCCTTGGTGACAGAGTGGGACCTCATCTCCAAAAAATTCTTTTTTGAAAAAAATAGAAAATGAAAAAATAAAAAAATCCTTTTTGGTGGTTGTTGACATAGAGTCTCGCTCTGTTGCCCAGACTAGAGTGCAGTGGCATCATCATAGCTCACTGCAACTCCTGGCCTCAGCAGTCCTCCTGCCTCAGCCTCCTAAAGTGCTGGGATTACAACAGTGAGCCGCTGTACCCAGCCCCCACCCCCACCCTCCACAACCATACTTGAGACTCCAGTGGTAATTGGGCCTGTCAGTCTTCTAAAAAGGGGCGAGACAAGGGCTGTGGCTTTTGGTGGCCAAATAGCTGAGAAGTCAGTATTGCCAGACTGTCAGTCACCCTGAATGACTGCTCCTCTGCCCACGGGAGCCACAGTTTCTCCACAACCCCCAGCTGCACCAGAGAGCAGAGAAGGCTTCAGCAGTCCCTTATCGGCAGGTTGTCATCAGAAAGGGAAGGAAGCAATGTTTTGACCCTGACAAGGCTGTCACTGGGGGACCACAGAGCAAAAAGGAAACCCTGGGTGGCACCTGTGGCTCAAAGGGGTAGGGCGCTGGTCCCATATGCCGGAGGTGGCAGGTTCAAACCCAGCCCTGGCCAAAAACCAAAAAAAAAAGGAAACCAGCCAGCCTTGCAGCTCCTGTACCCCAGGGACCCAGTCTGGGTCTCCATGAGCCTTGCTTCCTCCCTCCCCACAGCAGCCTTGAGATTCCACCCCTCCTACAGGGCCTAGACAGAGATCCCAGTGGTTGAGGTTTCTGTGAGGACTATGAATGTGGGTGTGTATGTTCAGGACCTTTAAGGGGAAGAGCACCCCTCCAATGCTTAGGTGGAAATTAAGATTGTATCATTTAGTGAGAGAGAGTGTTTGTGTGTGTGTGTGTGTGTGTGTGTCCATCCCCGTCCTCAGAGACCAGCCTCTTCCTGGAGCTAGGGGCTCTACCATTTGTTTTCTGAGTCAACCAAGCAGATAGGAGAGGGGTTAGCTGTAGGGAAACAAGCTGTTGGCTTGTTTGATTTTCGAGTCATCGGTTTAAGAGAGGACCCAGGAGGTACATGACATGTGTCCTGCTCTCAGAAAGTGCCCACATGGGCCCAGAGAGCACAAGGGCTGGGCTCTGACTTCCTGGCCATTTATTGCTGGGTCTTTGTGTCTCTGAGCCTTAGTCACCTTATTCGTAAAACAGAAAAATGCAAGTCTGCTTCCTAGTGTTGCAGGGAGGGTTAAAGGAGTTAATTTGTGTGGAGACTTAGCTCCTGTGACCTTGGATGTGCTGGTGGATTTAGCTGCTCTTAGTGTTGTTGTTACCATAGTATATGCTGTCATTCTGTGAGGGGGTCAGGGGCCAGGATAAGAGAGGACAGGCTCTGCCTGGTCTGTGGGGACGTATGGCCTCCCGGGGTTGGTTCCCAGGTGGTTCAATAGTGATTAACACTATTGGGTGCATTCAATCTCTACTTCAGAGCTTCGGTTTGGGGCCCGTTAATTTCAACCAAATATAACCATATACTCCAGGGTCCACTTTATTTTGTAATACGGGAATATGTTTTAATCATCTTTTGCCCTAACCTATTGTTATTTCTCAGTTGACCCCAGTACTTGGCCCGAGAAGAGAGATGATATTTATGATGCCTCCTAAAACCCAGCACAAGGGAAGAAGGGTGTGAGTTGCCAAAGGGTTGAGACTATATGGTGGCTGATTTGAAACCCAACCATTCCATTTCCAGCTTGCTGCTTCTACTGCAGAGGATCGGGAGCTAAATACAGGCCATCCCAGTCAGCAGGCACAGCTGGAGGTGCCGTGGCCCCATTCTGGCAGTGAGAAGTGAAGTGAAATGTGCCACGCAGCTTCCTGCTTATTCTTGCATAAGGCCTTCCTCATTGTACAGGAAAACAGAGCAGAAAGAATAAAGGCGCCTGGGTGGGTCCTCGATGGCATCATAGCCATTGTTCAAGCCCTGGGTTACCAATACCCAGACATCTTTTTGCATAAGACAAACTCCTTGTTTAATTGTTTTTCTATTAAACATCTTTATTGTTTCAGCCACTTCTCGTCAGGTATCTTTTTACTTGCATTTATTTATTTTGAGGCAGAGTCTTAGTCTCTGCCTCGGTAGAGTGCTAGGGTGTCTTAGCGCACAGCAATCCCACACTCCTGGGATCAAGCCATCCTTTTGTCTCAGCCTCCTGAGTAGCTGGGACTACAGGCCCCTGCCACAATGCCTGGCTATTTTTAGAGACAAGGTCTCACTTTGCTCAGGCTGGTCTCAAACTTTTAAGCTCAAGCGATCTACCCACCTTGGCTTCCCAGAGTAGTTTTTTTTATTTATTTATTTTTTTTATTTTTAGTAGAGATAGTGTCTTAGTCTTGCTCAGGCTGGTCTCAAACTCCTGAGCTCAGGCGATCCACCCGCTTTGGCTTCCCAGAGTGCTAAGATAGAGGTGTGAGCCACTGTGCCCAGCCTCTTTGTTTAATTTAAAAAAAAACACACACACACACACACAAAAACAAACTCCAGCCTGGAGTCAGCTTGCATCTTGGTGCTGCTCTATACTTGGTGTGTGATGTTGGGTTACTAAACCTCTCTGAGCCTCACTCCCTTTTATAGAGGAGATAGTAATAGAGGCTACCTGGCAGGGTTACTAAAAGAGACAGGAGCCCATGGTGAGCCCTGTGTTAGGGGATAGAGCAAGCTGAGAAGCTGAAGATGTGACCACAGCAGCGCCCTGACAGAGGCTGTCCAAGGGTGGAAGCAGTGAGCCCCACGCCCTCTGGGGCACCCATTGTATACCCGCCTTGCAGAGATCACAGCTCTACAGCAGGGGAGGGAGGAGAAAATAGAATGTCTGCCATAGAGTCAGTCACCTGGTACCATTCCCCCAGCCTTGGTTTACCCACCAGTAAAGACAGCTCTTGCGGGCCTGATGTTTTATCACTTTGGCCTCAACATCTCAGCATGTCCTCACTGCCAGGCCTGTGCTGGACACAGGGATTGAATGAGGACAAACAGGCCAACCCCTGGCCTCAGGGTCAGGTATGGATAAGGAATGGAAAAGTGGGACACAGAACTCCAAGGAAGTTGACGGCTGGATGTGTGAGCACCTTGGGTGCTCCAGGTGCGCTCACCAGGCCCTGTCTCCGATTCCCAGCCACACCCCTTCAGAGATAACACACAAGGAAACCAGGCACTGTGAGGGAGAACCAGCAGGACAGTCAGTTAACAGACGCATGAAAGCTTGAGCTACTGTATTTATCAAGCCAAATGCCTTTTCTTTCTTTTTTTTTAGAGACAGAGCCTCAAGCTGTCACCCTAGGTAGAGTGCTATGGCATCACAGCTCACAGCAACCTCCAACTCCTGGGCTCAAGCGATTCTCCTGCCTCTACCTCCCAAGTAGCCGGGACTACAGGCGCCTGCCACAATGCCCAGCTATTTTTTTTTTTTGGTTGCAGCCGTCATTGTTATTTGGTGGGCCCAGGGTTGGATTCGAACCCGCCAGCTCAGGTGTATGTGGCTGGCACTTTAGCTGCATGAGCCACAGGCGCTGAGCCCAAATGCCTTTTCTTTTTTTTTTTTGAGACAGAGCCTCAAGCTGTCACCCTAGGTAGAGTGCTGTGGCATCACAGCTCACAGCGATCTCCAACTCCTGGGCTCAAGCAATTCTCCTGCCTCTGCCTCCCAAGTAGCTGGGATTACAGGTGCCTGCCACAACGCCCAGCTATTGTTTTTGGTTACAGCCATCGTTGTTTGGTGGGCCCGGGCTGGATTCCAACCTGCCAGCTCAGGTGTATGTGGCTGGCGCCTTAGCTGCTTGAGCCACAGGCGCCGAGCCCCAAATGCCTTTTCTTTTTTTTTTTTTTTGTAGAGACAGAGTCTCACTGTACCGCCTTCAGGTAAAGTGCCGTGGCGTCACACAGCTCACAGCTCACAGCAACCTCTAACTCTTGGGCTTACGCGATTCTCTTGCCTCAGCCTCCCGAGCAGCTGGGACTACAGGCGCCTGCCACAACGCCCGGCTATTTTTTGTTGCAGTTTGGCCGGGGCTGGGTTTGAACCCGCCACCCTTGGCATATGGGGCCGGCACCCTACTCACTGAGCCATGGGTGCTGCCCGCCTTTTTTTTTTTTTTTTTTTTTTTTTGTAGAGACAGAGTCTCACTTTATGGCCCTGGGTAGAGTGTGATGGCCTCACACAGCTCACAGCAACCTCCAACTCCCAGGCTTAAGCGATTCTCCTGCCTCAGCCTCCCGAGTAGCTGGGACTACAGGCGCCCGCCACAACGCCCGGCTATTTTTTGGTTGCAGTTTGGCCAGGGCCGGTTTGAACCCGCCACCCTCGGTATATGGGGCCGGCGCCTTACCCACTGAGCCATAGGCGCCGCCCCCAAATGCCTTTTCTATTTAAAGAAGCAAGAGTTCCTAGCACTCTGGGAGGCCAAGGCAGGTGGATTGCCTGAGTTTAGGAATTCCAGACCAGCCTGAGCAAGAGCGAGACCCCATCTCTATGAAAGATAGAAAAACTAGCTGGATGTTGTGGTGGGTGCCTGTCATCTCAGCTACTTTGAAGGCTGAGGCAAGAGGATCACTTGAGCCCAAGAGTTTGAGGTTGTTGTGAGCTAAGTATGACACCACAGACTCTGTCTCAAAAAAATAAATAAAAAGTAAAGAAGCAAGAGGAAGAGCAGCGTTTCCCCAAGTGACTTTCTTCCTTTCTGCCCACAGACAGCAGCCCTCTAACGGGCAGCACGCCGGCCGGTTATGGGACCCTGACGATAGGGACATCAATAGATCCCCTCAGCTCCTCAGTTTCATCCGTGGTATGTGGACAGAGTCGGGACCCGGGATGCTCCGGGGGGGGTGACACCGTGTCCAGGCCTCCCCCCCACACCCTGACTTCTTCCTCTGCCCTGGCTTCGCTCACCTGCATTCACAGAGGCTCAGCGGCTACTGTGGCAGTCCATGGAGGGTCATAGGCTATCACGTCATGGTCTGGATGATGGCTGGGATCCCTTTGCTGCTCTTCCGATGGAAGCCGGTGTGGGGGGTGCGGCTGCGGCTGCGGCCGTGCGACCTGGCCCGCGCCGAAACACTCGTTATCGAAATAAGAGACAAAGAGGTGAGAGGCTGGCCAAGTCCTGGGACAGGAAGGGCAGTGGTGAGTGTTCAGGGTCTGGGGTGGAGGATGCTGGTGGGGGGGAGGTTCCCGCCCAGCCACTGACTTTCCGGGGGAGGTTAGGCAGGTGGTTCTCCACTCTGGACTGAGATTTCCCATCTTAGCAGTGGGCAGGAGTGGCTGGTTGGGTGATCCCTGTGGGCTGGCTCAGCCTTTTCTGCCTTCTCCAGCAGGGGCCACCTGCCACTGGGAGGGGTGGGTCTCTTCCGGTACTGAGTCCACTCCTCTGTGTTCCAGGATAGTTCATGGCAGCTCTTCACTGTCCAGGTGCAGACTGAGGCCCTCGGCGAGGGCAGGTGAGGCAGCCCCTCACACTCCCAGAAGCCCCTGGCCCACCACACACACACACACACACACACACACACACACACACACACACACACGATGGTTGTCACTGGTGCCTCCCATTCCAGGGACAGAGGGTGGCTCTGTAGGAAGAGGAAAGTTCTGGGGTAGCTTTCGGAGCTCCAGAGTAACCCTCACACTTCTTCATAGCCTGAAGCTACCCCAAGAGGCCCATGAGGAGGATGGCCGGAGCCAGGCAGCTGTGGGGGCGGTACCGGACGGTACCTGGAAGGACACTGCCCAGCTCCACGGGCAGGAAGAGTCAGTGAGTGGAAAGCTGGGTTCTGTTCAAGTCCTTGCCCCTCTCTGGGCCTCAGTTTTGTGCTCTGTACAATGGGAAGATTGGACTCCATGCTGTCCAAGCACCTGTTGGTTCTGTGACCCCAGACATCTAGGATGCTGACTGCCTTTATGCTTCCTAGCCTCTCCTCACCTCTCTTTCCTGTGATGCTGGTCCCTGCCCACTTTCCCCACCCCCAGTGCACACACACTGGCCCTGGGGCCAGTCTCCAATCCAGCCCTTTTCTCTCCCCCACACCCAGAAGCGGGTGCTGCGGTATTATCTCCTCCAGGGCCAGCGCTACGTCTGGATCGAGACCCAACAAGCCTTCCACCAGGTCAGGTAAGAATTGGGGTCAGTGGCACTGATATCACTAACTAGAGTGGGCCTTGTTTGGGCACAGACGGTGGCATGAAGTGGCCTGGCGGGGCCTGGGCTCCCCTCTCAGCTCTGCCACTTTTTTCCTCTGCAGCCTCAGGCAGGTTACTGAGCCTCTCCAGGCCTGGGGTCTCTGCCTAGAAAGGAGTTGGAGACAATCCCCACCTCCTAGGGCTAGTTCAAAGGTGAAATACCTAATAATTTCTGTAAAGCTTGACACAGCATCTGTCCAAGGTGGTGACACTGCTGAGTCAGAACACACGCTTGGGCTCAGGCAATCTGTTTAGGGTTTAGTCCCTTCTCTGCCACCCACTAAATGCTTAATAAATGTGAGCTCACGACACACCTTAGTTTGAGTCCCCCAGAAGCAGACCCTAGGACGAGGATTCAAGTGTAGAGAGTTGGTTTACAACACTGGGGAGGTGGGACAAGGAAGAGGAGGAAGAGAAAAGAGGGGGTTGTCATGCCCCCATGGATGCCGGGACCTCAGTCCTTTGGGGATCTCTGGAGGCCAGTATAGAGCACACACCTTGAGGCGACCTCACCCAAGGGGCAAGGTAGCTGGGAACACTTGTCCAACACCTCCCTACCATTGTGGGTTGTGAGCTGCTCCCTGGGACATGAACTCTTCTGCACTTTTGGCTTTCTGGCCTCATGGGCAGAGCGTGCTCTCCCAACCAGGACAAGTCCTCAAGTAAAGGCAGATGTCCACAGGGAGCTGCCGTGTTGTGCAGAGGTGAGCCCAAGGGGAGATGGGAGTGACACCAATAGCCTCTGCCGCATGATAAGGATAATAGTGAAAATCACTGGCGTGTAGGTCACTCAGCAAGTGTCAGGCACTGTCCAAAGCACTCTGCATGGCTCACCTCATCTAATCCACCTGTAGCCCTATGAGGTCGCTGTCCCCCATTTTGCAGATGAGAAAACTGAGGCACAAAGAGGGCAAGTGACTTGAGCAAGGCATCATCAGCATAAATAATACACTAAATAATGTCTCCTTTGCACTTTTTTTTTTTTTTTGTAGAGACAGAGTCTCACTTTATGGCCCTCGGTAGAGTGCCGTGGCATCACAGCTCACAGCAACCTCCAACTCCTGGGCTTAAGTGATTCTCTTGCCTCAGCCTCCCGAGCAGCTGGGACTACAGGCGCCCGCCACAACACCCAGCTATTTTTTTTTTTTTTTTTTGGTTGCAGTTCAGCCAGGGCTGGGTTTGAACCCGCCACCCTCGGTATATGGGGCGGTGCCTTACCGACTGAACCACAGGCGCCGCCCCAGCACTTTTAATATTATTATCATCCTCTCTCATCACTGTTCTTTCTCAATGAGATGGTTTGAACCCCAATCAGAGGAATAAAAGGAGAAAGCTAAGCCCAGAACTTATGAGGAGCCTGCTTTCTCCCAGGAGCTTAGTGTGACAGAAGTGGGTCAGGAGCGGCCTGGAGCCCTGAGACCCTGGCCTGTGTGAGGTGCAGAACACAGAGCTCAGGCCCTGTGGCCCACACAAGTGTCCCCCCCAACCCCCAGCCTGCTGGACCACGGCCGTACCTGTGATGACATGTGCCGCTCCCACTCTGGCCTCAGTCTCCAGGAACAAACTTTGAGGTGGGTGCTGCCCTAGGGTGGGTGCCCTAATACTGGAGAACCCCAATCTTCCCTACCCCCCATGTGGCTACCTTCCAGCCACCTCCCATCTCTGGACCTCAGTTTCCTCAGCTATAAAATGGGTTATTCTGTCACCCAGCAGGTCTAGCCGTCACTCTGCCTTCTGACGGCTTGGCCTCACCCCCTCTTGCAGGAAGGCCATCTATGGCCCCAACGTGATCACCATACCAGTCAAGTCCTATCCCCAGCTGCTGGTCGACGAGGTAGAGTTATCCCCAAGTCTTGCCTCCTCTGGGCCCCTGTGCACTAGCAGAGGAGACAGGTGTCACCTTCTCGTAGCAGAGTCATCCCAGACCCTGCACTGGTCACCTCAGCCAGCCAGGCTGTAATTGGAGCTTCTGCTCAAGGCTTGAGCCAGAGATTGGGGCATTGCCTGTGGGGGTTAGAGGCTAAGAGGCAAGTGCACGAAGCCTGGCACCTGCCAGGTGCCAGAAGACATGCTCTGGAGCCTGGGGCCTCCCGTGCTTCATTCTCCCAACAGTCCCGGGAGGAGGGCCCGGGACAACAACGTGTTAACCCATGAGGAACCCAAGCTTCAGAAGGTAACACATGACATGGCCCAGGTCACACAGAGACAAAGGGAAGCCAGTGACCCAGAGACGTGTGGAGTAAAATGTTACCATACCAGCCCTGAGGGTAGATACTACCAAAGAGTCTTGGAGTCTGGCCTGATATAAACTATAGTCTGCCTTAGGGCAGTGACTTACTCTGTGCCTCAGAGTTTCCTCATCCATAGAATGGAGGTGATAGTGGCACCTGCCTGTCATCACCATTGGATGACACTTGGATAAAGTGTTCAGCAGGATTCTGGCTTGTCTTCTTCAGAGTGGAGAAACTAGGAACTCTGGGAATGTCTGGTTGAGGAGACAGCATCAGCCAGGGGAACAGCTTGGCTTCAGTCCTTTGGCAGCCACTGGGCCTCTGCTCCCATGTCTGGGTGCCCGGGGGACAGGGGTACTGACGCTCTCTCCCTCCACCAGGCACTGAACCCCTACTACGGGTTCCAAGCCTTCAGCATCGTGCTGTGGCTGGCCGACCGCTACTACTGGTATGCCCTCTGCATCCTCCTCATCTCCACCGTCTCCATCTGCCTGTCACTCTACAGGACCCGAAAGGTGAGTGACACGTGGCAGGCAGGGTGGCCATGGAGGAGGTCCCTTTGGTGCCCCCTCCCTACTCCCGCGTTGTCCCCTGCCCACAGCAAAGCCAGACTCTGAGGGACATGGTCAAGCTGTCTGTACGGGTGCGCGTGTGCCGGCCTGGGGGAGGTGAGGAGCCGGGCCCGGGAGGGTGGAGAGAGGCTGGGTGGGGGTGAGGGTGGTGGCAGTTGCCCTGGCTGTGCTGACTCTCCCTCCCCTCAGAGGAGCAATGGGTCGACTCCAGCGAGCTGGTGCCCGGGGACTGCCTGGTGCTACCCCAGGAGGGTGGGCTGATGCCCTGCGACGCCACCCTGGTGGCTGGCGAGTGCGTGGTCAACGAGAGCTCTCTGACAGGTCTGCCCCCGGCCCTCTGTGTCACAAGTTGGAGTTTTCTTTTCCTTTTTTCTCAAGTAACCTTCCCAGCTTCAGCCCTAGCTAACCCCATACCTTTGGGCTGTATTGTTTTACCTCACTGTGCCTCGGTTTCATCTTCTATTAAAAGGGGGCTGTCACTCCTGGATAGGGCTGAGTGGGGTGGGGTAAGCACCATTGTGTGTGAACTATTTCTGTGTGAATGTCCGCCTTCGGGTCAAGACAATCGCAGGTCAGGTAGAACATGTAGCCCAAACTGGGGTCCCCAGTTCATCTCCCCATGGGCAGCTCCTATGAAGGGTCCAGGTGTCCTTCTGGGCCTTTTTCTGTGAACCTATATAATGTGCATGCACCTCTCTGTTACATACATGGGCTCATGTTCTCTGTCATATTCCATACATTGCTTTCTCTCCTGGGCCTTCTCCCACACATGGGTGCTCCACCTCCCAGTCCCCATTATGGGTGTGTCAGAACTGACTTACCTGATCCACTAACAATGAGTATTTAGATTGTGATTTTCCAGCCATTGCAGACAACGCCACAGGCCCCAGCCTTACCCTGTCTCTCTCGCCACGTGCAAATATTTCTTTCTCTGGGATGTGTTAGATCTTAGTGGTAGATACTAAATAGAGCTTACTAGAAAGACAAGATAGTAGTTTCTTCCAGGGAAGCTTTCTAGCTGGAGTTCTATTCGTATAATCATAGTGATGATGATGATCACTGTGATTCATGGGCACATACCCTGAGCCTGACCCTCCACAAACTTTGTCTGCACTTCACACATCCATCCACCTTTGGGGGTGGGAGCAGAAACAGTGATTGGATTGTCCCTGAGTCCCTCCCAGGACTCAGCACACAGTAGGCGCTAAGTAGCCTCATCTTCACAGGCATTCAGTAAGGGTTTGCTACTCTTTGCAAGGCAGCCTGCCCAAGGCTACACTCCTAGAGGTTACACCCCCATGTAAATATCTTTAGTGGTTTGGATTATAAAAGTAATATGTACTTATTATTAAATAATTCCAACAGAAGGAGAAAGGTTCCCCCCCAGCCCTCCCCACTACATATGTGCATGGCCACACGTGCTCTGTCTAATTTCCCTGAATCACTCCGGGTAACTGGCTGTCACTCCCCTCCCAGCAACATCTCACTGTGCCTTTGCCTTTATGTCTGATGCCCTCTCTGAGCCTCAGCATCCCTTTCTGTAAAATGGGGCTGTGATTTCTTTTTCTTTCTTTCTTTTTTTTTATGAGACAGAGTCTCACTATGTCGCTCTTGGTAGAGTGCCGTGGTGTCACAGCTCACAGCAACCTCAAACTCTTTGGGCTTAAGCGATTCTCTTGCCTCAGCCTCCCACGTAGCTGGGACTAAGGCGTCTGCCACAACGCCCGGCTATTTTTGTTGTTTTTGCAGTTGTCATCGTTGTTTTAGCTGGCCTGGCTGGGTTCAAACCCACCAGCCTCTGTGTATGTGGCCTAAGCCCTACCCACTGAGCTACAGGCACCACCCAGGGCTGTGATTTTTATTCATACCTGGTTACAGAATTAGATGAGCACTTAGGCTTAGAACAATTCTACACATAACTCCTTGTTTTGTTGGGGGAGGGAGCAGTATGGAAGGCCTTTCAGGGCTTCATACCATGTCCTCCCCAGGGGAGAGCATTCCAGTGCTGAAGACAGCCCTGCCGGGGGGGCCAGTGCCCTACTGTCCAGAGACACACAGGCGACACACACTCTTTTGTGGGACCTTCGTCCTGCAGGCCCGGGCCTACATGGGACCCCACGTCCTGGCAGTGGTGACCCGGACAGGTATGAGTCAGGCGGCTGAGGGGAAGCTGGGCTTAGCATAAATAGAAGAAGTGATGCAAGGGACGGTGGGCCCTGGATCCCTGGACCCCTCACCCACCTCTGCCATAGCCCTGCTATGGGACCTCAAGACAAGTCCCACACTAGCTGGGGCTTCATCGTTCCCGTCTTTTGTGTGTGTGTGTGTGTGTGTGTGTGTGTGTGGTTTTTGGCCGGGGCTGGGTTTGAATTCGCCACCTCCAGCATATGGGACCGGCACCCTACTCCTTGAGCCACAGGCGCCGCCCTCATCGTTCCCTTCCTAACAGGAGAAGTTGGACCAGACTGAGGCTGAGCTTTGCCATGTCTGTAAGAGCCGGCAGGGGCTCAAATGCTGGAGGGAGCAGCTGGCAAGCACAAAAGCACTCAGCCTTTGTCTGTATTTTCAGTAAAACGCTCCATTTTTAAATGCTATCCACTAGTTCCACTCTTTAAAACCCTGTGGGGGCTGGGCAAAGTCTATGGGCCATCATTTGTAACCCCAAACTAGGTGATGGCTAACCCACTGAGCATCATGCCTTACAACCCCAGATATGCAGTTGAGGGGGCTCGTGCTGGAGAGACCTGTCCTAACCCCAGTTTCTCCTGCCTCACTTTTTGGTCTCCCCACCAGGCTTCTGCACCGCTAAAGGGGCTCTGGTGAGCTCCATCTTGCATCCCCGGCCCATCAACTTCAAGTTCTATAAGCACAGCATGAAGTTTGTGGCTGCCCTCTCTGTCCTGGGTAAGTGGTCCCAGCACCCTACTCTGCCCTGGCTCAGGTCCTGAATCCCACTGATTCCCGTGCTGTCTCCCTAGCTCTCCTGGGTACCATCTACAGCATCCTAATCCTCTATCGCAACCAGGTACGTCTCAGGGGCCTGGCAGGGGCTGCCAGCAGGGCCCAGCAGACCCTGCCTAGTGCTTAGCATTCACGGTGCCTCCTGCCAGGTGCCTCTGAATGAGATTGTGATCCGGGCACTGGACCTGGTGACCGTGGTGGTGCCGCCCGCCCTGCCAGCTGCCATGACCGTGTGCACACTCTACGCCCAGAGCCGGCTGCGGACACAGGGCATCTTCTGCATCCACCCGCTGCGCATCAACCTGGGGGGCAAGCTGCGGCTGGTGTGTTTTGACAAGGTGGGGGCCGCAGGGCAGGGTCAGTGCAGAGGAGCAGGTCAGCCCACAGGCCTCCACACCTGTCATCCACTCAGCAGCATTGGCTGAGGGTCTGCAGGGCACCAGGTCCTGACCAGGGCAGGAACACCCAGAGAACCAACCCCCACCCCTGCCCAGCTTGCCCCCCTTACCAGGCTCATGGTCAAGTAAAACAAATTTTTTTTTTTTTTTTTAAATCAGAATCTCACTATGTTGCCCTCGATAGAGTGCTGTGAAATCATAGCTCACAGCAACCTCAAACTCTAGAGCTTAAGCGATTCTCTTGCTTCAGCCTCCCTTGTAGCTGGAACTACAGGCGGGTCAGGTGAAATTTATTCATGTGTTCAAGAACCAATGAGGTTCAGGGTTCAGCAGTGACCAACAAAGAAAAGTCCTCATGGGGCAGCACCTGTGGCTCAAAGGAGTAGGGTGCCGGCCCCATATGCCGGAGGTGGCGGGTTCAAGCCCAGCCCCGGCCAAAAACTGCAAAAAAAAAAAAAAGAAATATCCTCATGGACACTGTCATGTGTGTCCCCAGCAGAAAGTGAACAGGGAGTGCACAAGGGAGTCACAGTGATGACGGGGTTTAAGAAGAAAGCCAACAGGGTGGCACATGGGTGGTGAATGGAGGGGGTGGGGGGATGTTCCTTAGAGGGCAGTCAAGAAGCCCCTGAGTAGATCCCTCGCTGTCCTCAGTGAGGGTGAACAAGGGAGGAACAGACAGAGAGCCTGGGGCATGGTGAGCAGTGGACAGCAGCCTGATCAGCCGACACGGGAGGATATTCCAGGGGTGTCAGAGGCTGCAAAGTTTTTTAACTGGGGGGACAGAGAGGGGCATGATCAGATTCCCACAACCCTCAGTCTAGCAAGGGAGCCAGATGAGTAACTGGGCTGTTGGGAGTCCAGTGTGGAAACAGAGGTACCCAGTCAGTCAATCCTTCATTCCCTTTAATCCTTCATTCAGTCACTCAATTAGCAGATGCATTGGCCAGGTCCCCTTCCTGGTTCCATGGAGCACATATGGTAGGGACTTAAGGAGGCCATGGGTGAGAGCCCAAAGCAAGGACCACCTGCTCCACTCCTGGGAGCTAAGAAAGAAAATATCCTAGAGGAAATGATGCCAGGCAGAAAAACAGTGGGGTTGAGAGGTGACTGTAGCAGAGGAAACCAGACCCACACAAGGTTGAGAGGCAAAGCGGGGCCTCTTCTGGCTCCAGCTTGGGTTCCTGGGCTCCCACGGGGCCCACCCAGCCTAGGGTATGGACGCTCAGTTCAGCAGGGTCCAGCTCATTCCAGGACTCCTCACTGCCCCGCCCACCTATCCCCGCAGACGGGCACCCTCACTGAGGACGGCTTGGACGTGATGGGGGTGGTGCCCCTGAAGGGGCAGGCGTTCCTGCCACTGGTCCCTGAGCCCCGCCGCCTGCCCATGGGGCCCCTGCTCCGAGCACTGGCCACCTGCCACACCCTCAGCTGGCTCCAGGACACCCCAGTGGGCGACCCCATGGACCTCAAGATGGTGGAGTCTACTGGCTGGGTGAGGAGGCCAAAAATGATAGCCCCTTGCCTCTGGGCAGTTGGGCCTAACAAAGCCCACCCTGTCTTCATTCTAGGTCTCCCAAGGTGGTCTCTGTCATGCCCACCATCGGTACTAATGGCAAGGCCACGCGCTGAGCACCTACGGGGAGCCAGCATGTGGCTGTGGGGGCTGCTGTCACTCCTCCCCGAGCCCTAGCAGGCAGGCTTAGAAGCTGCTTCACAGGGAGGGCGCTGAGGCTGAGGGACATTTGGAATAACTTACCCAAGGTCACCCAGCAGCTTGTAAGTGGCAAAGCCGGAGTTTGACTTTGATTCCACTCAGCTCCAGAGCCCCAATCCTTACCATCTGTACCACCTAGTCTTCCGTGAGTCTAACTGGAGTCTCTCCACGGGCCGAGGCCCCCTGGATGCCATCCTCCTCTGCCTTCCCGCCAGGTCCTGGAGGAGGAGCCAGCCACAAACTCAGTGTGTGGGACCCAGATCTTGGTGGTAATGAGACCCCCGCTTCAAGAGCCCCAGCTGCCAGGAACAGTGAGCCGAGGGCCGCCTATAGGGAGTGGGGTTGGAGGAGCGGGGGCTCCAGCCAGCCCCTCAGCCACCTTCTGTCCCTGCAGGAGGAGCGCCTGATGCCTGTCAGCGTACTCCGCCGCTTCCCCTTCTCGTCAGCCCTGCAGCGTATGGACGTGGTGGTGGCGTGGCCAGGGGCTACTCAGCCCGAGGCCTATGTCAAGGGCTCCCCTGAGCTGGTAGCAGGCCTCTGCAACCCTGACACAGGTGAAGGAGGCAGTACCTGGTCAGACATTGGCATATGATGGGTCCTGCCCCCACCTCCTTGTGACACCTGCCTCTCCCCGACAGTGCCCACCAACTTCACCCAGACACTGCAGAGCTACACAGCTGCTGGCTACCGCGTTGTGGCCCTGGCCGGCAAGGTGCTGCCCATCACACCCAGCCTGGAGGCAGCTCAGCAGCTGACAAGGTTGGCCTGTCCCCCCTGGCATCTGTAAGGACTTTGTAGCCTCCGGCCTGGGTGGCAGAGGGAAGCTGTCAGGCAGGCAAGACCAGAGAAGAAGCCCCTGCCTAGTGGCTGGGAAAGGGGCCTTGGCCCCTGCATGACCTCTGACCTAGGTCTGCCTACCCACCAGGGACACTGTGGAGCAGGAGCTGAGCCTCTTGGGGCTGCTGGTCATGAGGAATCTGCTGAAGCCACAGACAACACCAGTGATCCAGGCTCTCCGGAAGACCCACATCCGTACCGTCATGGTGACAGGTACCCAGGGCCGGCAAGGCCTGGGTTAAGAGGGCCATAGAGAAGGGTGCCAGCAAATCTTCCTGGGGTATCCTTTGAGGCCCCTGTTTCAGGCCAGGTCCTTGTCAAACACTTCATAGATCTTCACAGTAACTCTCCCAAGTGGTAGTTGTCACCCCCATTTGACAGATGTGGAAACTGAGGCTCAGAGGAGTGGAGTGATTTCCAAAGCACCCAGCTGTAGTGTCAGGCAGCCTGGGCTCCAGCCCCGCTATGATCTGGGTTCCAGTTTCCACTTCTGAGAAATGGGGATAATGATGTCAGCCTTAGGCTGTGATAATCTCAAAGAGCAAAAAAAGAAAGATTCCAGCCAGGGTGAAACAGCAAGAGCTGAGAGGTCTAGGTGCTCCTTCTGGTCCTCCCACCCTTCCACGCACGTACCTGCACACACGTACACTTCTTCGCAGAAACACTGAAGTCAGGAGTACGTGTATGTGGGGAGCTCAAGCCTAGCCCCCCATCTCCCCTGAGAGCCTCAGAGCCTGGTTGGGACACTGCAGATGACAGACTGAAGTCCAGAGACGTTTATAACTCCCCTCAGCCCACTCAGCTGGTAATAGCAGATGGTTTCCCATCTATAAAGGTCAGGGTGAGGGTGGCCTCCGTGGATAGCACTGGACTCAGGCCTTGCCCCTCACTCTCCAGGGGACAACCTACAGACAGCAATTACTGTGGCCCAGGGCTGTGACATGGTGAGCCCCGGGGAGCGTCTGGTTATCATCCACGCCACCCACCCTGAGCGGGGTCAGCCTGCCTCTCTCGAGTTCCTACCAGTAGAGTCCTCTGCAGCTGTGAACACAGTAAAGGTGAGGCCACCCAGTGCTCTGACTGAACCCCACCCTGTGACCACACCCCTGCATCGCCCAACCCAGGCCCCAGCTCTCCAGGCAGGCAAGGTAGCTGATCTGAGCTTTCTGGACCCCCAGGATCCCGACCAGGCTGCATGCTATACTGTGGAGCCAGAGCCGCACTGCTGTCACCTGGCCCTCAGCGGGCCCACCTTTGGTGTCATTGTGAAGCACTTCCCCAAGCTGCTGCCCAAGGTAGGGCTGCTCCAGCCTCCCCTGCTCTGCTCCCTCCTCTTGGCGCCCTCTCCCTGGTGGCTATTCAGCTCTCCCCTCACCCCTGTGCCACCAGGTCCTGGTCCAGGGCACTGTCTTTGCCCGCATGGCCCCAGAGCAGAAGACAGAGCTGGTGTGTGAGCTGCAGAAGCTTCAGTGAGTACTCAGAGGTGGGAGTGGTGGGTGGGCGAGAAGCCCGCAGGGAGTGAACTGTCTGTAAGGCCCTGCCTCCCTCCTTAGATATCAGAGCACCATCACCCTCCCAAAGCACCCAGGCGAGCTCTCCTGGGTCACCCTAAAAATAATCCTTGCATCTATCCACTGAGCACCTGCTCTGCACAGGCACCATGTGGGTATTAGGGGTCCAGTGGCTGGACCACAGTGTCCCTGATGGGCCCATGCCTCTCCATCAGGTACTGTGTGGGCATGTGTGGGGACGGTGCCAATGACTGTGGAGCCCTGAAGGCAGCCGACGTGGGCATCTCACTCTCCCAAGCCGAGGCCTCCGTGGTCTCGCCCTTCACCTCGAGCACAGACAGTATTGAGTGTGTGCCTGCAGTCATCAGGTGAGGCAGACAGGGGCTAGCAGGCGAGGGCTTGGCAGGGCCCATCGGCCAACCCGGGCACCCTCAGACCCACACCCTATTCTCTAGGGAAGGGCGCTGTTCCCTCGACACATCATTCAGCGTCTTCAAGTACATGGCCCTATACAGCCTGACCCAGTTCATCTCAGTCCTGATCCTCTACACGGTGAGGATCTCACAGTGCCAGGCCCAGGAGGGGACACATGGCAATGGGGTTAGGAGCCCGGTGGGCTCTGGAATAGATGGGCCCCAATCCTGGCTCTGCCACTTTCTAGCTGTGTGACAAGTGGCAAGGCTCAGATGAGAGGATGACAGTGCCAGTCCCAGGCACACAGTAATTCCTCCAAAATGGCAGTAGCTGTCATGGGCCAGTCTTGTCCCTGACTGCTGGAGCTCCCTATCTGCAGGGGAGACTGAGGCAGAGCCCAGGCAGAAGTGGGATGGAACCAAGACCCCTGCCCTGCCCCTTCCAATGTCTCCACTTACTTCCCCAGGCCTGCTTGCTCTGCTCCACACCCTGCTCACCCCCCACTGAATGCAGGTGACACCACAGGGCAGTCCAAATCTTGTATTTGTGTCTGTCTCTGTGTCTACCTCAAAGCTAGGAGCTTCATAAGGGCAGGAACCTTGCGTGCCCTAGTAACCCAGGGGCTCTATAAGGCAGAGCCTACGCTTTTGTGTCAGCCTCAGGGTCTGCTGCAGGTAGGGAAAACCTCCCCTGTGAGGTCAGCATGGATGCCTCCTCCATCAGACTTGGGGACAGAGGGCAGTGCCTCCTGCATCAGATTAGGGCTTGTCTCACACTAGGAGCAATGCCTTCTCCATCACCCTGGGGTTCCCCAGGGGCGAAGAGAGTGCTGCCCCCATCAGATTGGAGGGCAGGAAACTCTTCAAGAGCAGGGCTATGGCAAGAGGCTCCTCTGGGGCTGGGTTAGGGCCAGGTCACAGTTCTCCTCTGTCTTCCCTTCCCTGTGGCAGATCAACACCAACCTAGGAGATGTGCAGTTCCTGGCTATCGACCTGGTCATCACCACCACGGTGGCAGTGCTCATGAGTCGCACAGGGCCGGCACTAGCCCTGGGGCGGGTGCGGCCGCCAGGGGCACTACTCAGTGTGCCTGTGCTCAGCAGCCTGCTGCTGCAAGTGGCCCTGGTGGCTGGTGTGCAGCTTGGGGGCTACTTCCTCACCATGGCCCAGCCGTGGTGAGTAGGGAGCTGGCCAACCCCATCCCACCCTACCCTGTACACCCCCACCCATTCCCTGACCGCCATCCGTGTACCCCCAGGTTTGTACCTCTGAATAGGACAGTACCTGCACCAGACAACCTGCCCAACTACGAGAACACAGTGGTCTTCTCTCTGTCCAGCTTCCAATACCTCATCCTGGCTGTGGCCATGTCCAAGGGGCCACCCTTTCGCCGGCCGCTCTACACCAACGGTGCTGCAGCGTGGGAGGGGGTCTGGGGCAGGGAAGGAGACAGGGAGAGGGGAAGCAGATGGGAGAGATGAAGGGGGTGGCTTTGTGGGTGGAGGGTGTGTATGCATGTATCCCGGGCAGGTGGCTCCCTGGCTGACAGACTCCCCTACCCCCAGTGCCCTTCCTGGTGGCCCTGGCACTCTTGAGCTCTGTCCTGGTGGGCCTCATCCTGGTCCCCGGCCTCCTGCAGGGGCCGCTAGCACTGAGGACCATCGCCGACACCCACTTCAAGCTGCTCCTGCTGGGCCTGGTCACCTTCAACTTGGTGGGGGCCTTCATGCTGGAGGTAGGGCCCGCCCTAGGCAGTGGCAGTGGGAGGGCTGGAGTCAGCCCGAGCCTTCCGACTCTCTCTCCCTGCCCTCTGCAGAGCGCATTGGACCAGTGCCTCCCAGCCTACCTGCGCCACCTGCGACCCAAGAGGGCCTCTAAGAAGCGCTTCAAGCAGCTGGAGCAAGAGCTCGCCGAGCAGCCCTGGCCACCGCTGCCCACTAGCCCTGTGAGGTAGCGCTGGCCTGTCCAGCCATCTAGACACTGGATCTCCCTGCCTCTGAGCCGCCCCCAGACCCCTCCCCAGAGACACCACCTCCAAAACCCTGAGGTCAGCCTTTGTCACATTCCTGGCCTGAGACTGACCACCCCTCCCACCGTAGGGAAGTGCTGACTGTCATCCCCACTAGATACCATCCCATGTAGACATGGCAGCCACCAACTCCACTGAGAGCTGCTATCAGTGTAGCAAATAAAGTCATGATATTTTCCTGACTTGGCCATGCCTTTCTCGTTCCTAGTGCCCAGACTCTCTCTAGTGTCCACTTGGCAGCCCCTGGTCCATGTCTGCTCTTAACACTGCCTGATTTTAGATCACATTGGGCAACTCCCCGCTTGAGCCTTCATTTCCTCATCTGACAGGAATCTCCTCTGTTAAGCATTTCACACTCATCATCATGTAGCCCTTCCAACAACTACATGTGTCCCCATTTTGCAGATGAGAAAACTGAGGCTTGTAGATCACACAAGTAGTCCCAAGTGGGACCAGACCACTTTGCCTCCAGCTTTGATGCTCTTATTTCTCTGGGGAGAAAGGAGAAGTGGGAGGATGAGAGAGCAGTTCCCTTCTCTTCCTCCTCTTCCCTCCCCACCACCCCCACATTCTGGGACAAGTCTGTGGTACAGTCCCTCCCTCAGATAAAATCCAGGCTCTGAGCCTACATCTCCCAGCCAGAACCATGTGCACCATCCTCCTGGGGAAGGGTGGGAGCCTCTGAGCTCATCCCACCAGTGGGCCCCTGGCCACACCTCTCTGCTCTGAAGAGGCAGCTGGTCATTTGGGCAGGGAAGAACAGGAAAGAGAGAATACTTCCTGCCCTCCAGAACACCCCTACCCTCATTCTTGGAACCCTGCTGCTACCCACAGGACTGTGAGGGGAGCTCAGTAAATGTTGAATCATGCTGGAGAAAAGGGATGTGGGGTGTGGGAAGGTGTGGCATCAGGCACAGTCAGACCTCAGTGCTGCCACTGCATCACCAGCCAGCAACAGTCCAGGGATGTAGATGCTATTTGAGGGGAGAACACAGAGAGACTGGGGTTCAAATCCCCCCTCTACCCTTAGCTGATTCTTCATGAATCTACTGGGCAGGCACGTTCCAGGAACTGGGGCTAATAAGGTAAATAGAAACACCTGGTCTCAGCCTGGTGCCGCTCACCAGCTAGAGGAAGGAGCACGTCTCCAGGGACATAGTGGCAAAAAGCAACCACACCCATCCAAAGAACTCCCACTTCTCCTTGGGTCCAGCCAGGAAAGTGGGCAGGAGCAGAAGAGAGGATCTGGGAGCCAGGACATAAATTGGCAGCTTTGAGAGACCTCAGTTTCTCTTTTTTGTGGGAAACTGTAGGGGACAGCATTTGTGCTAGGCAATTTCCTCTTCTCCCAGTAGGATTATGCCTCGTAGCCACAAAGGGCTAAATAAAGGAAGGTACAGCCAAGCATAGAGGCTTACATCTGTAATCCTAGCACTCTGGGAGGCCAGGGCAGGAGGATCCCTTGAGTTTAGCAGTTCGAGACCACCTGAGCAAGAGCAAGACTCCATCTCTACTAAAACTAGAAAAATTAGGCAGGCATTGTGGTGGGCACCTGTAGTCCCCACTACTCAGAGGCATAAGCCCAAAAGTTTGAGGTTACTGTGAGCTATGATGCCATGGCCCTTACCCAGGGAGACAGAATAAGACTCCGTAAGACAGAAGTCCTTGCTATGCTGCAATAGACACTGGGGGGCAGGAAAATATTCATTACATAAACCAACACTAGGGAACAAATGATGTATGGGACCTAGCTCTGCCTACAAGGACTCAGAGACTGGAGGAGGTGAGGGGGGTTTCAGATCAGAACAGAAGGGTCTAAATTAGGGGTTAGCCCACTCTCCTATCACCCTACACCCTTCCCCCCACCACAACCCTCATCCTGCCCTCAGGCCTAGGATCCTGTGGCCAGGCAAGGCTGAAGGCTGCTGCCCAAGAGGCAGGGGACCCGTACCCACCACCACTACCTGGCTAGTCTCTGACTAATCTCTCCCAGGAGAATTGAGTGCACAGCCCATTCATTCATTCCACAAATGTTCGCTGCTCTGAGCCTGGGCTGTGCCACTGTGCCTAGTGAGCAAACACTCAGTGTGAGCAAAAACAGACTTTCTGGACTTCCCAGGGCTAACAGGCTTATCAGGAAGGGAGCCAGAATTCAAATGGAAGACAGCTGTGGACCAGGTGCAGTGGCTCACACCTGTAATCCTAGAACTCTGGGAAGCCAAGGCAGGAGGATCCCTTGAGCTCAGGAATTCAAGACCAGCTGAGCAAGAATGAGACCCCAGCTCTACTAAAAATAGAAAAATTAGAGGAGTGTTGTGGTGGACTGTATTCCCAGCTACTCGAGAGGCTCTGAAGAAGGGAGGGCTTAATCTATGACTCTAGGGAGGAGACCTCAATCTCTGCATCCCAAGGAGACTTTCTTGAGCAAAGTCCCTGTGGCAGGAAGGGCAGAGGTTAACAACAGCCTGCCAAGAGGTCAATGTGGCTAGAGGAGGATGAGGCAGAGCCAAGGCCACAATGCAAGCCAGGGTCCTTGCAGGCCACAGAGGAGTTCAACCCTGATCCTCCTTCATCCCCTGGGAAGCCAGTGAAAAGGTCGCTAATCTGAGGTGGGTGGTACAGTGGCTCTCACCTGTAATCCCAGGCTGAGGCCGGTGGATTATCTGAGCTCACCAGTTGGAGACTAGCCTGAGCAAGAGTGAGACCCGATCTCTAAAAACAGCCAGCGTTGACCAGCACTTATAGTCCCCGCTACTCGTGAGGCTGAGGCAAGAGAATCGCTTGAGCCCAGGAGTTTGAGGTGGCTGTGAGCTGTGACTCTAGGTCACTCTACCGAGGATGACAAAGTGAAACTCTGTGTCCAAAAAAAATAAAAAAAATCTGAGGTGGGTGGGAAAGGGCAGGGCCTGAGAGAGAAGGTCCAAGATGGAAGCTACCACAGAGTCCAGGCAGGAGATGATGGTGGTGTCCCCTAAAGAAAAAAAAAAAATCAGCCTTTTAAAGAATGAAGTTAGTTTTGCTCAGAGTCTTACTGAGAATTGCAACCCAGAAGAGTCTTTTAGAAAGTGTCTGTTAGACTATGCCAAAGAGTGTTCCAGCCTGCAGCTTGTAGATTTGTGACTAAAGGTCTGCATGTGCTCAGAAGTTACATTGGAGCAAAATCTCACCAAAGTTTGGGTGCAAGGGTACAACTGGTTACAGACTACAGTGGCTGGGAACCAGACTGGATACAGGGCTGAACACAGGGCTGAAGGCAGGGAAGCCTGGACACTGGAAGGCTGGATGGGACACCTCCTGGACGGGGAACACCAGGAGGGCCAGGTCTGGGTGAGGGTTAGCAAGTTGTGAATTTGGACTTGGATGAATCATATCCACTGGTTGAATCATATCCACTTTGGAGACATTTGTAGGGCACATCGGCCAGTCAGAAATTAAAGAAATGCTGGTTATGGAAGCCAGCTCTGGCCCCAAGTTGCGGGTACCAGAAGGAGGAGCCAGCCTATGGAGCCCCAGAGGCCCACTGGAGAGACAGAAGGAAAACGAGGCCTGGGAGGGTTCTGGTAGCGGGGAGAAACCAGCCTTGGGTGACGCCTTGGGTGGTTCGGTTTCCCCTCTGGGCAATGGGGTAGCACAGCCACCTAGGCCAACTCGCGGCCTTGAATGAGGACCCGACGTGAAGAGGTGGCAGCGCTTGGGACAGACTCGAGGACCGCTCTGCGGGTGCCTCCTCCCCCAGGGCCTCCCCCAGAGGAAGGTCGGAGGGAGCCCCGAGGGCGCGGCTCGAAGGCCTGAGCAGAACGCTAGCGTTAGGACCCAGCAGATCCGGGGCTAGAGGGCGGGCGCCGACCCGTCGGGGCCCCGGAGGGGGGGCTCGGAGCGGGCACAGGGGCGGCTCTGGCGGCGGATTCGGAACGGGCGGCGAAGTGACCCGGACAGGTAGGCGCGGGCCTGGCGCTGGGGGGACCTGGGGCGAGAATAGAGCAATCAGCGGGGCCCCAGGAGCAGGGGTGCCCGCCCCTGCGGACCCCCGATCCTGGGGACCCAAACCCGTCGCCTGCCAAAGGGGCACTTGGAAAGTTTGGGGTCACTTTGGGGACAGGTCATGAGGTGGAAAGGACAGGGAGCCCGAGTTTGCAGGGAGTCAGAGGTGGGGGTGTCAGGGGATGGGATGGCTTTTGTTCTCCTGGGGAGGCTGGAATGTGGCGGGTGGGGTAGGGGGCTGGTGGGAGCCACCAAGACGGAGACTCAGACAAAGATCAGAGATGGGGAGCAAGTTTCCGGGCTGATTATTCCCAGCTGTAGCCACAACATCTGGTTTCCTCCTACAGGGACACCCCCTCCCGGCCTCTGGAGCAGGCAGAGCCCTCCCTCTGTCTGAGCCAGCGCGGGGCCCCTTGTCCCCTTCCTCCCTGGGATGCAGAGGAGGGGAGGGAGGCAGTTGTGAAAGGTCCCAGAGATTGGAGGCAGACTCCTGGACAGGTCCTGGCTTCCCCAGACCCCCAAGTCCCCTTGTATAGAAGTGCTTGGAGGTATGGCCTCTGGCCCAGTTACTCCCACAATGACTCCTCTCTGCAGCCCCAGCCCCTCAGGCCTCCTTCCCCCAGTAAGCCTGGGCCTGGGTGCCAGCCCTTCTGTGGGAAGGGGACTCCATGGCAGGCACTCAGAGGCATTGCCCCAACTTCTTGAAGCCTCACAGGCCTAGCTGACTGTGGTGGGGGAGTGGGGGCAGAGGGGCACAGTAAGGAAGGGTCTCTAGGTCTCCAGGCCCCCTGTCATGAGGAGGCCCAGGCTGGGGGTATGGGAAACCAGATGCCTGCCTCTGGGGCAGCTTGAGTCATGGGTCTCTGCTCCCCCACTCTGAGGTGCTAGATGCATGAGGTGGCAGAGGTCAGGGAAGTCTCAGTAGTGGAAGAACGGGGGTGGGGAAAGCTAGCCATGTTTCTGCCCCTTTCCTGTCCTTCTGGATTCCCAGGGGGAAATAGAGCAAAGTTAGGGTTTCCAGTTAGCTGTCTGGAGGAACTTCCCTGCTGGATGATAAACCCTGTGGAGTCTGTCACCACAGCCATCCCCAAAGAAGGCCGGCAGACTTGAGGTTGCCTCCACGGAGCTGGGACTGACGTGGGGACCTGGAGGCACTGCCAAGTCCCCTGTGTAGCCAAGACTGAAGGCTGGACTCCACCCGGGAGGTGGGGGGAGGTGTTGAACATCAAGAACCTGGTGAAAACTATGCACCAGTGCCCTCTCCAAAAAAATTACACACACATCGCTTGTCCTGCAATGTCAGGGTGTTCCGAGTGCCTGGGCTGGTGACATCATGGCCCCCTCAGGCTGCCTATCTAGGATTCAGAGGACCCCCTCCACCCCTCCACTCTGAGTGCTTCCTGCTCCTGCAGACAAACAGACCTCAGGGTTGTGGGTCTGTGATGGAGGCAGCCAGGTCTTGGGAGGACTGGAGGCCTGACAGGAAAGGAGTCTTCTGGGGGCCGAGAGCCCTGCCCAGCCTGGCTGCTCTGGGGGCCCCTGAGCCAGTGTGCATGTGGTTTCCTGCCTAGCGTGATGCTCCAGGCCCAGGGACTAATTGGGAGCAGGTGGTGGGCTTGGCCAAGCCTGAGACCGGCATGTTGACTGGGCAGAGCTGGAGTCCCAAGGATGGGCCTGGGGTCAGGGACTCATACAGTCAGTGTACTGGACACCCAGGGAGGTACCGGGCCAGAGCTGTGGGCATGGGTGTGAGGAGAGAACTGGCTGGCGGAGCATTAGAAATGTCCCTTACAGGATCAGAACAGGGTAGGGTTCTGTTTGTCACGATCAGTCCTGGAGCCAGGTTGGAGGCCTTGTCCCTTGTGACCCAAACACCTCTATGGGCCAGCTGTCCCTCCAAAGTAGTCTCCACCCCTGGGGGGCCCCAGCCCTTCAGATGCCTGGCTTCTGTTCTGGGGGCCTTGCTTCTCCAGGCTGAACTCAGGGGACCAGAACTGAGCTTTGCAGCCCTGGATGCAACTCCCCTGTTCCTCTTCCCCAGCTGTCCTCTGACAACACCCAGCCTGCCTGTCTCCGTGGCCATGAGAACTGCCTACCTCTTCCTGTTCTTCCTGCCTGGTAGGTGACTCCTGGGACAGGGGGTAGCTCTCCTCGTGTAGGATGGGAGTAGGGTTCATGGAGAGGAGCTCACAGTGAGCCTCTGTCACGCCTTGTGGCCACACTCAGCCCCTCAGCACCCAGAGCCACCTGCCTGGACATCTGGCATCGAATGGGCCATCCCCCCACATTCCACAGCAGCAGCAGGCAGACTGGAGAATGGGCACACCCCAGGCATTCATGCTTTTCCTCTTACTGGGCACTGATGTGCAGGAGCAGGGGGCACTCAAGGCGGGGAGTTCAGAGGCTTGGGTTCTAGACCCCTTTGGGGCCCTACCACCCTATACAGTCTTGACCCTGCAGGGGTCTGTATGGGCCAGAAGAGATATCAGTGAGGATCACAAAGGTCCACCATGTCTAACATTCATTCATTCTTGCAGGCACTTGCTAGGCCCTAGGGATAGAGCAAGGAAATTGGCAGACAATTCCCTGCCCTCCTCATGCTGCTAGTCTAGGGGAGGGAGGTAGAGTATATGCATTTCAGAGCATGTTGAGCACTGGGTGGAAATAAACAGGCAGATGGTGGGCCAGGGATGGCCTCCCTGCAGAGTTGTGATTTCAATCAAAACCTGAAGGAGAAGCTGACTAGGTGAAGGAAGGGTCAAGTGCAGAGGCCCAGAGGCAGGCAGGAGTATGTTAACTCTTAGGAATAGCCAGTGAGGGACAGGTCAGGGTGCTGCTGCAGGACCAGGGTGACCTTCATGTCCCTTCCCCCATAATGCCTAGGGGCCCCCGTTGTCCTTCCCCGGGGCACCCCCACATCTCTTGCCTCCCCACAGCAGGCCTGCTGGCTCAGGGCCAATATGACCTGGACCCGCTGCCACCATTCCCTGACCATGTCCAGTACCCGCACTACAGTGACCAGATCGGTAAGGACCTTCCAACCCCCTGTCTCCCTGCCATGGCTCCCCAATGTGCCACAACGGGTAGGGCAGGTTGGAGGGAATCCTGAGGGTGGGTCCCTGGCTCAGTTATGACCTCATTTACCCCTGGGGCTAGGGGCTGGCTTGACTCCCATCAATTCCACATTCAACTTTGTTTGCAGACAATCCAGACTACTATGATTATCAAGGTAAAGGGGCTGGCAGCTGGGGTGGGGGAAGCCCACAGTCCCTGGAGGGGGAAGGAGAGAAGGAGGAGGTAACCGCTATACACTCACTCCCCTAGTTGCAGAGGTGACTTCTCGGCCCTCTGAGGAGCAGTTCCAGTTCCAGTCCCAGCAGCAAGTCCAACAAGAAGTCATCCCAGCCCCCACCCCAGGTAGGCCACAAGCCCTGCTGCCACCTCTCCCCCACCTCCTTGTTAACCCTGGAAGTAGAGGTCCATGCCAGGGCTGGGCATTAGACCCTCTCAGTGATCTTTGCTGACTCTCCCTCCCTCCCTCTCTTTCCACCAGAACCAGGAAATGCAGAGACAGAGCCCACAGAGCCTGGGCCTCTTGGTAAGTGCATTCCTGATGGCTGGAGAAAGAGCAGACAGCCCTAGTGTCTGAAGTTGGGGTGAAGTGGGGGGTGGCACTGGTAGGACAATGGCCCTTGCCCTTGCTGGCATAGGTAGTACAGGCTGCCATTGATAATGTGGGGGGTGCAGGGAGCTGTAGACTGGCATCTCCGCCCAACCCCACCCCCAGGCAGCTCTGGGAGATCTGGCCTGCCTCTGGCTGAGTTGGCTGCAACCTAGGGAGGCCCCTATCCTCACAGACAGTGGGGGAGGGTGTGTGCTGGGACTTCCCACCAGCCAGTAACCTGAGTGGGTAAGATGTGCATGTACAAGAAAACACCTGTGCTTACCCTTGTGTGGGTTGGTATGTGTTACTGTGTGGGCTCCTGTGAGCATGTGGGAATCTGCTCATGAGTGGGTGTGGCTTTCTTGACCACACGTGGGCAGTGAATTTGTATGTGCGTCTAAGCGGGGTATGGACTCAACATACTGTATTAAATCAGGCATCGCCAGGAGGTCCAACAATGCTGTGTACACATGTGGGGTGTGGGTGGGGCTTGAGGGTACAGAGGGGACCTACACCCTGCAAGCCAGTCTCAGGTAGGTGAGGTGGGAGGCTGCCCCCCAGTTCTGGGCCCCTAGTCTGATCCTGCCTGTCACCCAGACTGCCGTGAAGAGCAGTATCCGTGTACCCGGCTCTACTCCATACACAAGCCTTGCAAACAGTGTCTCAACGAGGTCTGCTTCTACAGGTGAGCACAGGTGGGCAGCCGTCGGGAGGACTCTGGGGAGGATTCAGGATGGCTATGGGGGTAAGGGATGGCTCTGGCCTACTAAGTTTGGGGAAAGAATCCAGAAGTTGAGCTCAGCTCTACGGCTGAGCTTTGGCCTAGGACCCCGACTCCCTGGCTCCGATGCCAGATTCTATGCAGGCTGTCCCAGTGGGGGTGGGCGAAGAGGGGCCTGAGACTTCTCCTGGCCTCATCCCTCCAGCCTCCGCCGTGTGTATGTGGTCAACAAGGAGATCTGTGTCCGCACAGTCTGTGCCCACGAGGAGCTCCTCCGAGGTAGGAAGGCCCCATCCCCCAGGCATCCCCTACCCCACACCCACTTCATTATTTGGCCAACCATCCACCCATGTGATGCTTATTAAACATGAACATGCCACATACGCCACACTTCCAGGGCATCCCAAGCCTCATCCCCACTACTTTACATCCTCAGAACCACCCCCCCCCAACCACAGCAGGGAGGGGGTAGTGGTGCCCATCACCCAGCCCCACACTGACCCCCCCCTCCTTCCTGCCAACAGCTGACCTGTGTCGGGACAAGTTCTCCAAATGTGGTGTGATGGCCACCAGCGGCTTGTGCCAATCCGTGGCAGCCTCCTGTGCCAGGAGCTGCGGGGGTTGCTAGGGTGGAGCTGGCTTTCTGAGCCCTGGCCCTCCTCAGCTCTGGGGCCTTTCAGGCCCCACCTGACCTGGTGCTTTTCTCCCCATTCTGATGTTCCTTTTATTCTGTAATGTTAGTGGACTGCAGCCCTGGGCGTGTGTGCTGTAGTGCTTCAGGCTCCACCCCAGCCTGTGGCCACTCCTGGACTTCCCCACTGTCCAGTCTCTGCCTCCTTGGTGGAGAACACCTCAGGCCTCTTTGTGGGACCTGGGCCCCTGGGGCCTTCTCAGCTCCTCTTGAGGATAGACAGTTCCCCCTTTACCGTCCCCCAAGGTAGGCTATGCCCCTCACCCCAGCTGGTCTGTTTGGATTTCCTACAGCCCCCTGGGCATGGACCACCTTTGTTTTATACAAAATTAAAAACAAGTTTTTACAAAACATCCAGTCACTTTTTCAGTTGAGAGCACAAAGGGGGTGGGGGTGGGGACAGCCATGTGCCTCTGCTTGTCTCCACTGAGAGGCTCCCCCAAACCCTGGAGAGCAAGGGCTATCCGTGTGTCTGTGGTTCCTACAATCCCAACCTTGTCCCCCTCCCACGTCAGCTCTGCCCTACCCAGAAGCATGAGCTGTGATAGCGTGCACATGTGCGTGGGGTTGCATGGGAAATGATAAGTTTTAGAGATGTAGCGTTCTTATCAGGGCTGCTTGGGGAGGACATGAGGCCTCAAGTGATGGGAGGCTGCCCTAGGGACCAGGGAGTCAGGTCAAGGTGGACAGACTCTGAGATCCAGAGCTTTTTATAGGGTGGAGCAAGGAGGCTAGTGCAGTTAAGAGGGCAAAAAATGGAGCAAGCTGTTAGAACCCCTCCCTCTGAGCAGCACGTGGGACCAGGCTCTATGTGAGTGCTCAGCATACTGTCCTGCTTCACCCTGCAAACAGGCATATGTGGTGAGCACAGTTCATGTCCCATCCACAGAGACAGGAACCTGAGCTCATCTGACGGTCCACCACTGTAAGTGGCAGAGCCATGGCAGAATCTGCCTGTTAGACTCCAACAGATGATGAGCATAATTCCTCCTTCAAACACGGATAGGGCACCTCCAATGTGAACTTCCTCAGAGCCAACCTGTCAGGCAGATTCCCACTTTACAGATGGGCAAACCGAAGCTCTAGAAGTTAAGCAGCTTTGCCTAGGACCATTCAGCAGAGCCAGGGCAGGCGCTATGTTCATCCCCAAACTTGCCCTTGTTTGCTTCCTGGGGAGGTCTGTCACTATCCAAAGTGTGGGCTCAGATCTGAGGAGGGGCCAAGGAAGGGCAAGGAAACTTGGGTTGCAAAGAGCTAAGCTGTACAGACTGGGTGACAGCCCCCTGCCCACCCTGACATCCTGTGAGGCTGGCAAGGTGCTGACCCACCACAGCCCTCTGTCTCCCCCATCTCCCCAAGCACCCTTGCCTAGAAGGCCACATCCCTTCTGGCCCAGGCCCCACCTGTCTCCCCTCCCATCTCTTCCCAGATAGAGGGCACACTAATAGCACAGAAAAGGGACACATCTGTACAAACCTACAAACCAGTTTTAGAAAATGGAGTCTTCTTGTTACAAAAAAACGCAATAATTCTGAACAGTTAACATTGTAAAAAGGTATAAAAATACAGGGACTCTGAGTTCTTTGAAGAATTTCCTAATAAACACTCTGAGCTAAAGTGGAGAGATCTCTGGGGAGTGAAGATAACCTGGGCCCCTTCCTTTTTCTCATGGGCCCATGCTCCAGGGCCCACCAGAGACAGAGACAAAGGCTCTCCCCAAACCCTGGCTTTGGCTCAGCCACTCTCAGGGAGGACCCTGTACAATCTAGAGTGCAGGAGGGAGAGGGGGGCTGGATTGAGGGGGGCCCTGAAGATGCCAGAAAGCCACTGCTCGGCCTAGTCTGGAGCTGGAGTCCCCTTCCTCACCCACATCCCAGTTCTGAGACCCCTGATGGCCAGGCCCCAGGTGGACTGTGCTGGACAGAACACTCCTCCCCTGCTCCAGGCATGGGGTTATTCTCCAGATGCCAGCAGGAAGGGACTCATTTCTCTGGGGGGCCAGAGAGTGGGGAGAAGGGTGCTGAGCTCCTTCGAAGCTCCTGCTGCAACTGTCCTTTCAGTGTGGACACCTGGGAGAGAAAAAGAAGGTAAGGCCAACCCAGGTCCCCAGCCTGACCTCAGAGAAAAGCAGGTAACTTGATGCATAGATCCTCAACTGCAGCCATGGACTCAATGTACCTATTTTAGGAAAGGTCTGGTGTTACTAAGACCCAGGGGGGTATCCTTCCCTTCTCATTTTCCTCTTTACAGCAGTTAGGTGTCTTCCGAGTACTCAGTACCTCGCCAACATCCTTTATCCCATCATCTGGGTGGGCCTGGCTATAGCCTAGACTCAAGGAGTAGACATGTGACCCAGGCCTGGCCCATCTTTGTCCTACAGACATGGCTGTTCAGGCACATTCAGGAAGGGGCATGTGATGTAAGCAGACCCCAGGGGCACTCTCAGGAGGATGGTGCCCCCTTCCTCTAGGATCATAGGTGGCTGGAAGAAACAATCTGGAGCTGCAGAGGCCGCCCTGAGCATGGAGCCAGAGGACAGCAGAGCTGTGGCCAGTGGGACCACTTGAGCTCCTGATCCAGGCACAGCCACAGCCCAGTGCAGTAAGGAGAGCCTCTGGACTGCTTACACTGAGGTCCTCTTCCTCCAGCCCCACATTTCCATCCCAGCCCCAGCCCCCCATGGGGCCTGCCCACCTGCTCCTCCAGCCCACGCACCCTCTGGCGGTGGGCCCGCTCCCGGGCCTCCAGGGTGCGCTCAGTCTGCACCTGGGCGCTGCGCAAGCGCTCCACCTCCTGCTGTAGCTCCTGCCGCTGCTGCTCGTCTACCTCCAGCTGGCCTGGGCTGGGGTTCTGCTCCAGAGCCACTACCTGGGCCTGCAGGGAGGGACTGCCATCAGGGTCCCAGTCCTGTGTGGGTGTGTATGTGTGAGTGCATATATGTGACAGGGTATCAGATGTCAGGCACCTCTCTGGGGCACAGCCAGCACAGGTGGAGGATGCAAGAAAGAGCCTTCCTTGTCTCCTATCTCCCTTCCGACAGTATGCCTGTGAATCTTGAGTCAGAGTGCCCAGGGACCTAGAGTCTATAGCCTAGACTCGAGACAGGTGCACATGTGTGCACACATACATGGACAGACGTACTCCAATGTTACATATATAGGCACAAAGGCAAGCATGTAAATACTTAACCAGGTTCACACAGATGCACACATATGTACAAAAGCCCAGCATTCCTACACTTCTACATACATAAAAACACCTGTACACAAACATACATTCATAATCTCTAGACACACCACATTGTGCACAAGATTGATTCATGCTAGTGCACAGGCTCACATGGACACTCACACCACTACATGTGTACAACATACATGACCCCACATGTTAACAGGCCTTTAGTGTCTTTTCTGCACATCTTGGGGGAAACTCCCCCATTGGTCTGGCTGGGACACCCTCTAAGGCTTCAGCTCCTGGGTGGTGGGGCTGCCTGGGACTCCTTAGCACTCAGGCTGCGGGTAGAGTTGGGGTCCTGGGCCGGGTACCCAGGTGGGGCCAGACCTCCAGCTGTTGGATCTGCCTCTGGGCCTCAGCCAGCTCCTGCTCAGCCCCTGACAGCGTGCGGTCCAGGCGGCCCTTCTCTGCACTCAGACGCATGGTGTCTTCATGGCTGCGAAGCTTCTCCCGCTCCACCTAGGAGGGTGAGGTAGGAAGGGGTCAGAGTGCTAGGAAGGGACTCCCAGAGGGGTCTCAGGGTTGCAAAGTGAAGTGGAATAACCTAACACTGGCAGACGCAGCAGACTCTGGGGATATGCAGCCAGGACAATGGCCCACCTTGTCCAGTGTCCTCCTGAGGGCCACGCGGTCCTTCCCCAGCCGTAGGGCTGAGCGCTCCACTTCCCGCTTCTCAGCTTCCAGCTGAGCCAGAGCGCGCTGCATGCTGCCCAGACGTTCCTGCAGCAACCGCCGCTCATCCTGCAGCTTCTGGACTGTGTGCAGAGCCATGGTCTCGGACTCTTGATGCTGCCGCAGCACCTGCAACAGAAACCAGGCAGGATCCCTGTGGGCCTCAGTGTGTCCAACTGAGGCTTGGGATGATGACACCACTGGCCTCCTGTGTCCACTCACTCAGTAGGCAATTGTGAGGCCCACAGCAGAGAACTGTTACCCAAGGCTAGCCAGCTCTCCCTGAGCCTCAGTTTCTCCATGTGTCCTCACTGGAGGTTGAGCCAGGATTTGACATAAGGTTGAGATAGATGGACAGTCCCCTCCCTATCCCAGGGACTCACAGACCTAGGGAGAGACAGGGCCCACCGTGGCCCTCACCTCCCGCAGCTGCTGCAGCTGGCCCTCAGCCTCTGTCCGCTGCAGCTCCAGGTCTGCCAGCTCGCCCCGCAGCACCTGCACCTGCTCACCCACGGAGCTGCTCTGTTTCCGGGCCTCAGATAACGCCTGCCGGGCAGCATCCAGCCGTTCCTGGGGGACAGGGGCCAATGGAGCCAGGCGAGCCAGACAGCCCTCAGGTGAAGGGCTCCCCTCTACTCTGCCTTCAGGCAGGTTCACAGCCCATGAAACACTTAGTCATCTCACTGGGTGAACCCTGCAACAAGCCTGGTCCACTGACCTATGTAAGTTGGAGGCCACCCAGACCCTAACTTTCCCCCATTAACTCTGCACCTGGATGCCCACAAACCTACACTGGTGGGCTTATTCTCTTATTAGGCACAGCCCCCCAGAGCCTCCACTCATTGGCTGATGCTCAAAGGTTGTTCTCATTAACTGGCTACTTACGGTTCCCAACTGACTGCCCTCCTGGCTGGCTCCTACCAAGCCTGCTCTTGTCGGCTGACTCTAACTGGGCCCACCCTCAGCCAGACCCTGGAGCTCCCCCATACCTGCAGCACGTGACGGTCGTGTTCACAGGCAGTCAAAGCCTTCTGTAGATGCAGATTCTTGTCCTGGGTGCTGGTGAGGCTGGTGTTGCTCTGGGCCAGAGCCTGTGTCAGGCCCTGCACCTTGTCCCGCAGAGTACCCTCGCTTTCTTCCACTTTGGCCAGGGCTCCGCTCAGCCGATCCACTGTCAGCTGCAGGGTCCCCGCCTTTACCTCACTGTCTGCTACCTGGCAGGACAGACAGGACAGTCAAGGGGCTCTGTTCCCATCTGGTCTCTGTACCTCTGCTCCCACTGTGACCCCCACTTGGTGTGCCCAACCCTACCCCTTCCCATCTTTGGGCTTCCATCACTCCTGCTGGCTCAGCCTACCATAACTTGGGCCCAGATTACACTGCCAGTTAACTACCCTCTCCTAGAACACCAACAACCTGGTTGTCTCAGACCCCATGGTCTCTTCTCTGCCCTCATTCCCTCTCCTCCCTGCTATGGAAGAGAAAGGGCAGCCACCACAACCTTGAAGTTTTCTGTGTTTTTGACTTTGGTGGGTGTCCATGCAGAGCTAGTGGACTTACTGAACATTCCAATTAAGAGCTAAGCTTCCTAGCAGCCAGGGCAAGAAAGAAACAAGTAAAATCTACATCTCTAACCTGCCTCATAAGACAAGTGCAGATACTGTCATCAAATAGTCCTGAATTCCTTTTTTTTTTTTGAGACAGAGTTTTGCTTTGTTGCCCTCAGTACAGTGTCCTGGCATCACAGCTCACAGTAGCCTCGAACTCTTGGGCTCAAGTAATTCTCTTGCCTCAGCCTCCCAAGTAGCTGGGACTACAGGCGCCCACCACAACACCTGACTAAAGGTCCTGAATTCTTACTTTGGCTCTGCCTCGTATTAGCTATGTAATCTTGGAGAATGACATACTTCTCAGCCTCCATTTGTTCATCTGTGAAATGGGGATGATGATAACACTTACCTCACGTGGTTGTTGACAGGCCTATATAATTCCTGCAAAGTGCCTGGCACAGGGCATGAGGATGCCAGGGTTGTGAGTGGGAGAGGGGCCTACCTGTCTCTGCAGGGAGTCAACCCGGTCCTGGAGTGCCTGGGCCTGGACCTCACGGTCACTCAGGCCTAGGCGGCTGCGCTGCAGCTCCCCCTCCAGTGAGCGCCGCTGCAGTTCGAGCTTGATGGTGCGGCTCTCAGAAGCATCTAGCACCTCCTTCAGGCGCCGCTTGTCACTCTCCAACTTGACCTCATTGGCCTTCATCTTACTGATCTTTTCCTGCAGTGAAAGAGGGCTCAGGCCTTGGATGTCCAGTCCTTACAGCCCTCCCCCAAGTCCCTGACTCTTGGGAGAACGTGGGGAGCAGCCTTAAAGGGTAACCTATGGGACCTGGGACCAAACTGATACCCTCTGGGGGCTTCAGTTGCCCCATGTTCACAGATGAGTAGACCCAACGATCCCAGAGCACCTTCCAGCTTGGGTTAAGACTAACAGACCGTGAGACCCAGGACTGTCCCGTCCTGTTCTCTAGCCCTGTTTCACATCTATATAGTGGGAGAACTGGATTGGAATGGAGAAGTACCACAACCCAAGTGCTCACAGGAGCCCTGGGGAAGGAGCTGTACAATGTGGATTCCTGGGCCCTCCCCCTACTTTGCTGACTCCCACTCCAGAGGTGGGCCCAGAGCTGTTATGTGTGACCTAAGCTGCTCTGGGTAGCCCTGGTTGGGCTCCCGTCCTAGGGTTTGAGAGGATGATCCTCCTCCCTGCACAGTACTCAGCAGTAAAGGCGGCCTGGGGGGTATAGACAGGACAGGAAGAAAGACCAGGGGTCCTTCAATTCATGTTACTATACTGGAGGTAGGTGGGTCAAGGGTGGGGTGTTATTACAGCCTTCCCAATCCCCACCCCAAGCCTGGCCCCTCTGCCCCCTGCTCTGAGCCCCAACCCTGCTCTGTCTGGGCCTGGGGGCCCCCACTCTGGCTCTTGCCCAGCTTTGTTTCTGGCCTCCTCCCGCAGCCCCTGTGGCTGGGCCCAAAGCCAGAGCTGAAGCCGCAGACACAACAATCCAGCTAAGTTCGGCTCAGAGCCAGAGATGAGGTGGGGGGGAGGTGTGGGGGCAGCAATGGAGGGCGGGCAGGAACAGGGGAGAGAGGAAGGGAGCTTCAGCTGTGAGATCTCAAGGCTTCAATGGCCTGGATGGTCACCACCAGTAGGACCCAGACACAAAGACAGACATAAAACAGGTACACTAGGTGGACACAGATGTCCCCCAAATACACATAAAAACCCAAGAACACCACTTGTGTGGCTACATAGAGACATAAAACAGAGTCCACAAGCACCACCTCTGGGAGACAATTATTGGCTTCCCCTTTTACAGAGGAGGAAAATGAGAACCAGACAGTTCACTGGCGCAAGGCAGATAAGCAGCCAGGCCAGGACCTGAACCCAGATCTGTCTGGCTACAAAGCCCAGCGATGGCAAATGAAATGGAATGTTGGAATCTGAGCATGCTTTGTAGGAAAAGTCAAGGCTGCTCACCTAGGCACACTGCAGACTCAGACAGACACAGAGGGACAAAGGGCAGGACTCACATACTCTCTGAGGTGCCTACAGACTCCCCCTCGACCCTGCCACCCTTCAGCTCCTGCCCACCTGGCTGGCCCGAAGCTCACTCTCCGTGGCCTGCAGAGTCCTCTCCAGTGTGGCCACCTGGTCCAGCATTGCCCGACGCTCCCGCTCACTGCGCCTCACACTCTCCTCCTGCAGGGCTAGCTCTGCCTGGGCACCGCTCAGCCGCCCATCAACACTGCGCCGGGCTGTAGCCACCACCCAGCCCCATCAGGCATGGCCAAGCACAGTCCCAGTACCTGAACCAGGCCACAGAATGCCCAGCCCGCACTCCGCCCACCACAAGACCAGGCTGCCTGTACCCTTGAGTATACATTAGCCTGGACATGAGTAAAGATGACCAGGGAGGATGCCCTACAGGGGCAGCCCTGAGTCACTGGGCTCAGACAAATTCCCCAGACTCCTATCTCAGCTGCTCAAAACACAAGAGAGCAGAGTAGGGACCCTGGGAGTCAAACTTACCTTCCTCACTCTCAGCCACGGCCTTCTGCAGTTGCCTGGCCCGTGAGGTCATGCTGTCCCTCTCTGCCTCCATCTCAGCCAGCTGGCGACTCAAGGCACTTGTTTGGGCCCGAAGATCATCCTGCAGCCCAATGTTGGGGGAAGAGGAAGACCCGTGCTTGGACACCCTGCTTGCCCCCCAAGGCCCTTAGCCACATAGTTCCCTCTTGGCCACCTGAGCTCACCCGTTCTCTCTGGGCACCACGCAGCTCCTGCAGGAATTCCCGGAGGGCCCCACGTACTGCCTCCGGGTCCAAGTCTGGAGGAGCTGGGGACATGGCAGGTCCTGGTGATGATGGCTGGGCCCCTGGACTGTACACTAAGGGGCTGGGGCTGCTGCGGCCTTCCTCGCTTTCTAGAAGAGAAGGCATGCTCAGGATGCAGGAGCCACTGGCCTTCCCTGCCTGCAGGGTGGCTGCAGGCCCTGAACATATCTCAGTCACTTTGTCCTCTCACCCTTTGCAACCAGGCCACTCTGTATCACCCTCAGCTCCTCTACAACGGTCCCTGTTCCAGCCTCAGGGGCCTCAGTTCAAGCTATTCCCTCTCTCCCTCCAGTTTCTCTTTGCCTGGCCCATCCTTTAGGCCACTGGTCCCCTCAGAGAGCTCCCCGGACTTCATGCAGGGTTGAGACAAGCTTATCCCACCTTCATAGGGGTCTGTGTCTGCCTCCCACTCAGACCACCAGCACCACAGGAGCTGGGGTCTCTCTCTAGTCCACCGCTGTGTCAGCAGGGCCCAGCCCATGGGTGGACACTCCATCACCTCAACATTTCCCTGTAGTGAGCACTTACTACGTGCCAGGTGCTGGGCCACTGCTTTCCCTGTGTTGCCCCATTTCATTCTCATAATGGGTAAGGACCAAGTTAGCTCCTTCCCAGGCAAGACAGGCTCAAAGCAGTTAAGTGATTTGCTCAGTTTCAAAGCTGGGAAATTTCAGAGCTGGGATGTGAATCCAGGCAACCTGCCTCCCCAGCAGAAAATTAAGCACTTCCATGTGGGAGATGATGGGGAGGTGAAGGGGGCAGGGCAGAGTCAGGTCCACACCAAAAATGCAAGACAGGGGACTGTCCCCAGCATCTTCCTGCCTCTGCCAAGTGACACCAAAATGGCCCTGCAGACACAAGCTTGGTCACCACCCAAAAGTCCCAACCTGAAGCACTCAGGGCTGCAGTCACTCCTGCTATGCACTGGCCAGGGCACTCCACTAAGGTCATTCAGGCCCTTTCCACTTATCCTCAGAGAGCCTTCTCCAATGTGCTGCCTCAGACCCTTCCTTCCCTTACCCGTCACCTCCTCACTGAGCCTCCTGCTGTCACCATACAAATAGCCCTAGCCATCCCCCTTGCCTTTATCTTAAAAAAAAAAATTTATTGGGTGGCGCCTGTGGCTCAGTGAGTAGGGCGCCGGCCCCATATACCGAGGGTGATGGGTTCAAGCCCAGCCCCGGCCAAACTGCAACAAAAAAATAGCTGGGCGTTGTGGCGGGCGCCTATAGTCCCAGCTGCTCGGGAGGCTGAGGCGAGAGAATCGCGTAAGCCCAAGAGCTGGAGGTTGCTGTGAGCCGTGTGACGCCATGGCACTCTACCCTCGGGCGGTACAGTGAGACTCTGTCTCTACAAAAAAAAAAAAAAAAAAAAATTTATTGTGACAAAATATACATAACATCAAATGTACCACTTTAGCCATTTTAAGTGTATAATTTAGTGGCATGAATTACATTCACACTGTTGTGCAGCCATCATCTGTTCCCAAATCACATAACCTTGTTATGGGTTGAAATATTGTCCCTAAAGCTTCCTATGTTAAAAATCCTAACCCCCAGGACCTCATCATGTGACCTTATTATTTGGAAATAAGATCCGTGAAGATGAGGTCATACTAAAACGGGGAGCGCCTCCAATCCCATATGACTGGTGTCCATACAGAAAGGGGAAATTTGGGACACAGACCCACACACAAGGAGAACACCATGTGATGGCTACAGTGACGCTGCCGTGGACAGATCCTTCCCCCAGCACCTGGGACAGATCCTTCCCCCAGCACCTTTGGAGGGCACAGGGCCCTGTTCTCTGCAAGGTGTCAGTCCTGCAAGTTCTGAGACACCTTGTTCTCAGACTTCTAGAACAGTGGGACATAAATTTCTGTCAGTTAAGCCACTTGATATGTGACACCTTCACCCCTCCATAACCACAAGTTCCACATCCATGGATTCAACCAAGTAAGGATAGAAAATATTCAGAAAAAAATAAATAAAAATAACACAATGAAAAATAACAAAAAATTTAAAAATACAGTATAACAACCATTTATATAGCATTATATTAGGTACTATATCTAGAGATGATTTAGGGTATACAGAGTGATAAGTGTAAGTTATATAGTTACATGCTTTATCATTTTATATCAGGGCCTTGAGCACCCATGGATTTTAGCATCTAAGGGGGTCCTGGAACCAGTCCCCCTCAGTAGCCCTGGCTATCCAAACTCTGTAACTTCTGTATAAAGCAATAACTCTCGAATGCCCCCTTTTCTCAGTTCCTGGTAACCTCTAGTCTGCTTTCCATCTCTATGAATTGATCTACTATAAGTATTTTATATAAGTGGAATCATACTGCTTTTGTCCTTTAATGACTGCTTATTTCACTTAGCATAATGTCATCAAGGTTTATGCACGTGGAACTGTATGTCAGAACCTTTTTTTTTTGAGACAGGGCCTCAAGCTGTTGCCTTGAGTAGAGTGCCATGGCATCACAGCTCACAGCAACCTCCAAATCCTAGGCTCAAGTGATTCTCCTGCCTCAGCCTCCCAAGTAGTCGGGACTACAGGCACTCGCCACAACACCCAGCTATTTTTTGGTTGCAGCCGTCATTGTTGTTTGGCGGGCCCAGGCTGGATTTGAACCCGCCAGCTCCGGTGTATGTGGCTGGCGCCTTAGCCACTTGAGCCACAGGCCAAAAGTTATTCCTTTTTAAGGCCAAATAATATTCCATTGTATGTATATGCCATATTTGGTTTATTCATTCATCTGCTGACAACCATTTGGGTTGTTTCTACTTTTCACTATTGTGAATAATACTGCAATAAACATGGGGGCTCAAGTCTCTGCTTTCAATTCCTTTGGGTACAAACCTAGGAGAGGAATTTCTGGGTCTGTGGTAATCTTATTTTTAGCTTTTTGAACAACTGCCAAACTATTTTTCCACCATGGCTTTGCCATTTTACATTCCCTACAGCAATGTCCCTTGCCTGGTTTTTTCCTTACCTGTTTTCCCCCAGCCCTTACCACCACCTGATATATTCTATATTTAATTTATATATCTTATTTACTGGGCAGCGCCTGTGCCTCAACGGAGTAGGCTGCAGGCCCTATATGCCAGAGGTGGCAGGTTCAAACCAAGCCTCAGCCAAAAAAGAAAAAAAAAAAAAAGATATACCTTATTTATTTATTTTGGAGAAAGAGTTCACTTTGTTGCCCATAGAAGAGTACTGTGGCATTATTATATCTCACAGCAACCTCAAACCCTTGGGCTCAAGCAATCCTCTTGCCTCTGTTTTTAATTTTTAGTAGAGACAGGGTCTCACTCGTGCTCAGGCTGGTCTCAAACTCCTGAGCTCAAGCAATCCACTGGCCTGGCCTCCCAGAGTGCTGGGATTACAGACGTGAGCCACTGAACCTGGCCTATATATCACATTTATTGCCTGCTAGTCCCACACCTAGACCATAAGAACTGTAAGCGCAGACATGCTTGTGGGTTTTGTTTTGTCCCCTGACGTTAAACTGTATTTGACACACAGTAGGTACTTAATAAATATTGAGTTATTGAATGAATAATTGTGACACTGGGGATAAATCTGTGGATTTGAAGAGGCAATGAATGACTCAAGATCCCACAGTTCTAAGATTCCACAGGATCTAGTCTGGCTGAAACAAGATGAATGCTCCCCACAGGGCCTTCCCAGGTTCATTTTCCCAGCGTCATCCACTGGACATGGCAGCAGGTGGGGCAGGGAGGGCAGGAGCTCTTAGAGGGGTTTGTGGAAGGGGGTCAGGCCAGGCTGTCGAGGAAATGATGAAGTGGTGTGGAGCGGGGGATGAGAAGCCGAAGAGGAAGGGGTACTAATGGAAAGAGGGCAGGGACCAATTTAGACACTGGAAGCTCGAAAACTGAGAAAATGAGTAAGGGGCATTAAGAAACTTCTCCCCTAAGAAGAAGCAACCTAGGCAGGCACCAATCAGTGAAGGGAGGAGCCTCGTAGAGGGTAACGGTCCAGCTACAGGCTGCTCCTCAAAAAAAATGAAACTGATGTAGGCGGGACCGTGGGGCGGGGACTCAATGAGACCCGCCCATCAGCCCTACCCTACTCGCCCACAGCCAGTCTACCGACCTGTTCCCTTCACCCGCAGCTAGAGCAGAGCTCACCTCCAGCGGGTGCATCCCGGGCAGGGGAGCCGGGCCGGGGCCGTGGGGCAGGGCTGGGCGCACGACCGAGGCCCAGGCCCCGGCGTAGGGCAGAGCGCAGGCCGCCCAGCTGCGCTTCTGCCGCGCGCCGCTGAGCCTCTACCCGGACGAGCTCGGCCTCCAGACCTTGTGCCCGGCCCTGGGCCGCGCTCAGCTGCAGCCCCAGCTCAGCAGCCTCGGCCCGCACTGCCTCCAGTTTCAGTTCCAGGCTGCGGGCTCGGTCCAGCTGCTGCTTCTCAGAGCAGCGCGCCTCCTCCAGGGAGCCCAGCAGGCCGCGCTCGAGGGCCCGGAACTCTCCTTCTTGCTCCAGCAGCTTCCGCTGGGTTCCCTGCAGCTAAGGCGGATGAGTGACCAGGGGTCAGCAAGGCTGCCCCCGGCCAGACGCCCCACTTCCCAGGCCCAGCCTGCAACCCATCATCCCACGTGGCTGGCACAACACCTGCTCCTTTAATGGTCTTTATTCAAGCAAAGGGCAGGGGCAGGAACATCCAAGAAGTTATATTCATTTTTATCTCTTCCTTGTATATATAAGCCTTGTAATGTACACAGTTTATTAGTAATAAAAGCTAGCACTCAATATAGATAGGACTTTTTGCCACACTGAGTGCTTTCCAAAAATATTTAAATACTATTCTTATGAATCATCCTCATTTTACAGAAGATGAAACTGAGGCACAGAGAAGTTACCCTCCAAGGTCACACAACTTGTAAGCTGCAGAGATGGGATCCGAAGCCTGGTGCTCTAGCTCCAGAGGCTGTTCTCTGAACTACCAGGCTATACAGACTCTTAGTGCAAGTAATTATCAGTAGATCTGCCTGCAGGGGAGCATGTACTAAACAATTATTTACTGATGGGAGGTATGGTCACAGTCACAAAGCCAATCCTCTAGATTAGGGAAGAAGTCAACTGCTCATGATCATCAGTTTCACCAGAAACCCCACTACTGAGCTCCACCTGGACTCTAAGACTTGTGACAGGGCCCTCCATCCATCCCCTGCTGTGCTAGCCCCTCCGCCATGAGCACTGTGAAGCACAGAGACCGACCCCGTCAAGGTCACACAGTAGATTCACAGCAGAAGAGTGGAATCAGACAGACCTGGGTGGCTGCATGACCTTGGGTACATCCTTTGACCTCTCTGAGCCTCAGTGTCTGGTTCTTTCTGTAAAATGGGCCTAAGTGTGCCTACCTCATGGGGTTGCTGAGAGAATCAGAAGAGATCATGCTAACCCCCTATCCCCTGTCTGTGTGCTGGCACACAGTAGGGCCATGGTTCTCTCAAAAGTGTCTCAGCAGTGGGGGACAGGAATGAGTCCCAGGAAATGGGCTTCAGAGGGCCCGCCTACTTTCTGCTGAAGAGAGGAGAGAGGCACAGGGCATCCGACCTACTTCCCAGATAGCCCATCCACCTTCTCAGTTACCTCCTGTCGCGCCACTTCCAGGCTGGCCTCGCCTTTCAACAGCCTCTGCCGGAGGCTCAGGGTCTCTCGCCGGCTCTCCTTCTCTGCCCGCTCACCTAGTGCCAGGCGGCCTTGCAGCTCTGCCAGCTCCCGGCCCAGCCTGGTGTTCTCACTGTCCAGCACCTTCATCTGTGAGAGAAAGAAAGGAAGAGTGGCTGGTTCAGCTCTGCTCCTATACCCTGCCCAGTACTGGCCAGGGGGCACTCAGGACCCACTTTTCTAGGATCACACACACCGAATTCCACACCAAATCTACTGGAGCCTGCCCTAGATAACCATACTGAGCTGAGGCCATGCCAGTTACCAATGGTCTCTTAACTGCTGCATCAATAGGCTCAAAACTACCTTTGGGGGAGTAGGGGAGGGCAGGGACCACAGCTCTCTTAGTGACCTTCCACCTCTGCAATGAAAATTAACTTTTGGGGTGGCCCCTGTGGCTCAAGGAGTAGGGCGCCGGTCCCATATGCCGGAGGTGGCGGGTTCAAATCCAGCCCCCGGCCAAATAAAAAAAAAAAAAAAAAAAAAAAAAAAAAAGAAAATTAACTTTTGGAGTACTTACCATGTGTCTAGCCCTGTTCTAAAGACTTCACTTATAGGGCGGCGCCTGTGGCTCAGCCAGTAAGGCGCCGGCCCCATATACCGAGGGTGGCGGGTTCAAACCCGGCCCCGGCCAAACTGCAACCAAAAAATAGCCGGGTGTTGTGGCGGGCGCCTGTAGTCTCAGCTACTCGGGAGGCTGAGGCAAGAGAATCGCTTAAGCCCAGGAGTTGGAGGTTGCTGTGAGCTGTGTGAGGCCACGGCACTCTACCGAGGGCCATAAAGTGAGACTCTGTCTCTACAAAAAAAAAAAAAAAAAAAAAAAAGACTTCACTTATATTAACTTTTTAATCTTCAGGTTTTTTTGGCCAGGGCTGGGTTTGAACCTGCCACCCCTGGTATACGGGGCCGGCGCCCCACTCCTTTGAGCCACAGGTGCCACCCTAACTTTTTAATTGCCAAGCAGTTCTATATGGGGTAGGTACTAACATTATCCCTGTTTAACAAATGAGAAAACTAAGTCACAAGAGAGTTAAAGTGACTTGCCCAAGGTTACACAGCCCACAAGCAGCAGATTGGGCTTTTCATCCTAGATAAGTGGAATGCCAATGTGTATTCGAATCTCCTATTTCCTCAGGATCAGGTGGGGATTCTGCCTACCTACCCCACAGCACTGCAGTGAGGATAACATGAGCTAGTGCTGGAGCATACAACACCAGCTCCGCAAATGTCAGTTCCTTTTGGGGACTCCTGTGGTGTCTCAGGAAGGTGACTGAGTAAAGAGGGGTTTGTTTTTCAAGCTGTGGTATCTCTGGCTATTGAATTGTAATAACTGTGGGTAGGGCAGAGCCTAGGAGCCGAATGAGGCCGTTTCTTGTTCTTTGAATCTTTTTTTTTTTTTTTTTTTGAGACAGAGTCTCACTTTTAGAGTGTCCTGGTGTCACAGGTCACAGCAACCTCAAACTCGTGAGCTTAAGCGATTCTCTTGCCTCAGCCTCCCAAGTAGCTGGGACTACAGGCATCCGCCACAATACCTGGCTAATTTGAGGTCTTGCTGAGGTGTTGCTGATGAGGTCTTGCTCTGGTTCTGGCTCAAGCTGATCTTGATACCTGTGAGCTCAGGCAATCCACCCACCTCAGCCTCTCAGAGTGCTGATTATAGGCGTGAGCCACTGCACCCAGCCGTGAATCATCTTCTAGAGTGGGAAAATCTGAGCCTACAGTATCCGGGGCAGTGCCCAGTATACAGTAAACACTTGTTCAATGCTCTTGGTGGTGGATGAGTCTGCAGATCGTCAGAGGGCAGCAAACCTGAATCCACAGGATGAATTGGGCTGGTTTCCTGTTCTTATAGGGATGTGAACTAAGAATGACTTTTTTACATTTTTAAATAGTTAAAAATGGTCCACGTCTACATGGTAAATCAAAGAAAGAACAGTATTTCTTGACTCATGAAAAAAGCCAGGCGCAATGGCTCACGCCTGTAATTCCACCACTTGGGAGGCTGAGGCGGGTGGATTGCCTGAGTTCATGAGTTCGAGACCAGTCTGAGCCAGAGTGAGACCCCATCTCTAAAAATAGCCAGGCGTGACCGACGTCTATAGTCCCAGCTACTTGGGAGGCTGAGGCAAGAGAATCACTTGAGCCCCAGAGTTTGAGGTTGCTGTGAGCTGTGATGCCATGACACTCTACTGAGGGCAACAAAGTAAGATTCTGTCTCCAAAAGAAAAAAAAAGAAAGAAAGAAAATGACAGGAATTCAAATTTCAGTGTCCATAAACGAAGTGTTACTGGAACACATGCCCACTTGCTCATGCGGTGTCTGGGACTGCTTGGTCACAACCACAGCAGAGTTGAGTAGTTGCCAAAAATATTTACCATTTGGCTCTTTTTTTTTTTTGGAGACAGAGTCTCACTATGTTACCCTGGGTAGAGTGCCATGGTGCCACAGCTCACAGCAACTTCCAACTCTTGGGCTTAAGCGATTCTCTTGACTCAGCTTCCCGAGTAGCTCAGACTACAGGCACCAGCCACAACGCCCAGCTATTTTTCGGTTGCAGGCCTGGGCCAGGCTCCAACCCGCCAGCTTCGGTATATGTGGCCAGCGGGCACCCTACCCACTGAGCTATGGGTGCTGAACACCTACCATTTGGCTCTTCACAGAAAGAATTTGTCAGCTCCTGATCTAGTTCACAAAAGCTGCACCTTTTATGGTTGCTCCCAAATCCCTCTGAGAACTGGACAGGACCACTAGCTCCTCTCCCTGAAGCAATGTGAGCCTGAGTGTGTACACACATGTACACAGACTTCTGCACACAGTTTAAGGGGTTCAAGAACTCCTCAAAGCCCATCTGTTAATACTAAGGTTACGTAAAAAGTCTTATTATAGTTCAAAAACCCCAGTTTTACATTTGGGGGAAGTCCAGAAAGTGGCTGCTACTGGCCCCAGGGCATCTAACGAGGCCCAGATGACAGGGACAAGGTACCATAGCATGGAGACAAGGTACCTGCCGCCGGAGCTCCTGCAGCTCCCGCCGAGCCTCCAGCCGTGAACGCTCCACCTCCTGCAGCCCAGCCCTCAGCTCCCCAGCCTCCTTGCCCACCGCTGCCCGTGCCTCTTCCAGGAGTGTCAGCTTCTGCTCCTTGTCCTCGTTGGCAAGCTTCAGGCTAGAGAAGGTAGAGGTCAGAGGCTGCCCTGGGTCTGGGAAGAGTAGGATCTATGGGCCCACTTCTTGGAGTAGGTCCAGCTGGTTCTTGGCCTAGAGGTGCCTGCTTGAGTGCTGACTGCCCTTGTGTCCCCTCTTGAGCTAAGCTGTCTAAAAGCAAGGTCTAAGCCCTCAGCTGGGAGGGGTGAACCAGTGGCTTCCAGAGGGGCCTGATTTCCAGGGTGATGACATCAGGTGGGCCCAAGTTTGGACCCAACCCTGCCTACTTCCTCTTTCTTCAGTCAATTGGAAGGAAAATCTCCTAAAACGACCATCTGCTTGGCTGTGGTTAGGTGAAGGATCTCTGTCTGTGCGAGTCCCCAGAACTTTGGGGGTGAAGTTATATTCCAGAGACAAGATACCATGAGAAGGATGGGGCTCAGTGAAGGACTCAGGCTGGTCCCCCTGTGTCACCCCACCTGATGCGTTCACTCTCTGCCTTCTTCACAGCAGCCCGTAGCTCCTCGTTGGAGCGCCGCAGGGCCTCACGCTCCTTGGCACCCTCACTCAGGCTGCGCCGCAGCTCACTGGTCTCCTGGCGCTGAGTGTCATGGCCCTCCTGGCTCTCGCGCACCTTGCGCTGGGCCTCCAGCAGCTCCCGACGGAGCCCATCTCGGGCCTCCTCCAGGAGGCACAGCTGGGCCCGAAGCTCTTCTGCCTATGAGCGTAGCAGATGTCCGCAGGACAGTGATCAGGGCCTACACAAGCTGGGTCTTATACCCCACATCATCCCTGGCCACAGGGCACCTGCTCCGTCACTCTGGTGCGACATAAACCATAAACTGTGAGTTATGATTTGCGCAAGGCAGGCTGGGCTCAGCAGTGTTTTAGCCCTAAATCATCACCAGTCAGGTCCTGTGGACAACACCAAGAGGGCAGGGACCATTCAACCCTCCTTGAAGCCCCCAAGTCCCACCTGTACACAACAGGTGCTTAATAAATACTTGCTGCTTCCTCTCTAAGTTGACTGTCCACCTGCCCTCAAATGCAGGCAGGAATCTTACAACCTTCTGGGGGCCCCATAAACACATAGCGCCATGTAGTGTGTGCTGCCTGGAAAGGGGGGGTGGTTGACGACTCACCTCACGCTGGCAGGATTCCCGCTGCCTGCCCAGGTCTCGGGCTTGCTCTTGCAGCCTCTTCACCTCTTGGGCATGGGCCGCAGCAGCCTCCTCCAGCTGGGCCCGTAGGTCCCGAAGCTCGGATGTCAGGGCATTCACAGTGCTCTGGGACAGAGGGACTCCTCAGACTCAGTCCTGTGCGCCCCCTGCTGCTCCCAACTGGCCGAACTATCTACTTTCAGCTCCAAACATGGCCGCTCTGCTGGCCTGCCAGACCCTCTACCAATCCCGCAATGTTTATTGAGTGACATCATGTAGCCAGTCTCTCCCGCAGACTGGAGGATTAGCCAGTGCAGAGCTATGCCACCTCCGCTAGACGGGGACTCCCTTTCCTCCCCCCAAAGCGTGGAAACTTCTCTAGGCCAGGACTATACCTCCCCTTCAGAAGGGGACTCCTCGGGCAGGGGAGGCGCGAGGATGTGCTTCTCCAGGCAGGTAGAAGCCCAGCTGCCCAACCCACCCTACCCGGTCCTGCTCCTGCCGGCTCTGAGCATCTCGCTTCTGCCGTTCCATCTCCAGGGAAATGGCAGTCAGGCTGTGCTGTGTACCCATCAGCTTCTCTGACAGCGCTGTCTTCTCAGACTCCTTCAGAGACAAGGCCTGGCCAGGGCAGGGAACAAAAGGCTTGTCCTGGGGACATGCTCAGGACTCACCCTGCCCTGAGAAATGTGCCTACTGGGGACTCAGGGGCTGGAGTGGGCCACTGCAGGTGGACCCAGGGGAGAGGTACAGCCCTGGAAAAGGTGACAACAGCAGTCACAATAACCCCAGGCACGGACACAACTCACAGATCTCATTAATTTGCCCCTACAACCCTGAAACTGAGGCTCAAAGAGGCAAGGTGATTTGCCAGGGTGACACAGCTGGTGAGGAGAGGAGGTGGACACAGTCTACTGTTTCTATGACATTATGGGTAAGTCAGGAATTTGTTCTTTGGGGTGAGTGCCATCTGATGCCTGCAGGCATCATGGGGACTGCTCAGCAGGCTGTCACGAGGATGCTAGGCCCAGCCTGGGTGAAAGCAGGAGTAGGAAAATGTGAGATAGATTTCCTGGTGTCACAACCGTCACTGTCCCACTGCATGCCAGACGTGGAGTGCAGTGATGTCTGACAGGCCCCTTCTAGTTCCCCCATCCTGTAGGTGAGGACACTGAGGCCCAGAGAGGAAAGTGGCCTGCCCCAGGGCTCCTAGCTAGTGGGTAGCCAAGCAGGGACCAGCCCTAGAACAGGAGCCCCTCGGGCAGCAGCAGAGGCCACAGCCGGACTCACGAACCTGCTGCTTCTCGCTCTCAGCCAGGAGGAGGCCCTCGTCACGCTCCTGCTGCAGGGCCGCAATCTCCTCACTCAGCTCTTCCTTCTCGGCCTCCAGCCGGGCCAGCAGCTCCTCCCGCTCCTGCTGTAGCTGACTCTGCAGCTGGGCCCGCTCGGCCTCCAGCTCCCGCCATGCTGCTTCCTGGGGGCCAGGCCCAGGCATGTATGACACACCAGGGAAGGCCCAGGCATTCCCCTGCAAACTTCAGAGCAGCAAGGGCCACCTGGCCCCCATGCTCAAGACTTGGTAACTACAAGGTGGGATGATAAGGGCTGTGAAAGTGCCAAGGAGCAGCAGCAGCCTGGCCTGGATGGCTGAGAACGCTCCCTGGAGGAGGGATGAGCAGTAGTCAGCCAGGTAAAGAGAGAAAAAGAAACGGACCCCTAGCCAAAAGTACAGCCCCCAAAAAGACTTAGAGGAAAGAGCAAGCAGGACTCATGGGGGAATCTAAGGGGGACATGGTAAGCCACAAGCCCCAGATGGCACCTGGGCAGGGCCAGGTCAAGTGTGCTGAAGTATTTAGATAATAGTGGGGTGGGGTCAGGACAAGGTGACAAGGAGCAATCTGGGTTTTAGATCAGATGTTCCAACAACTGTGGAGGAGGGATTGGGGCTGGGGCAGAGGGAAGTTAAGATTGCCTGTGAGGAAGGTGGGGGGTCTGGGATGGCAGAGAACTAGAGAGAAAACAGACCTGGGGGCATTAATAAGCTGAGTCAGGCAGTATAGGGATAAGAAGCATAATGGGGGGACACAGGAGTTTGGCTTCCGGAGGACTGGATAAATGCGTGAGTAGAGCCTACGGGCAAAGAACAGCCAGCTCGGGGCGAGGGCATGTGCCTGGCCCCAGCACTGCCCCCAGCAACTTGGCAAAAAGCAGACAGTGGTACCTTTTCCAAAGGCCTCACTGCCACCTGCTGGACAAGTATAAGGCCTACCCCAAGCCGCAGAGACTACAGGGTCAATGGGGCCCTGTCCAGGATGGACAGTTCTCCTGTAGCAGCAGTAATAATTCATGGGCATTTACTAAGTACTCAGTTACTATGCTAAGTCCTTTATATGGATTATCTCACCTTGTCCTCATAATTCCTTACACCATCCTTTCCCTCATTTCTACAGATGGGGAAATGAAAGCACAGAGACCTTAAGTAGCATCACCAGTATGTGGCCAGGATCAGCATCAAACCCAGGCAATACAACCTTTAAGCCAGTAATCTAGTAACCTCTCTAGCTCCTGGTCTTTCTAAATGCTGAGGTCCCAGAGTGAGCCTTTATATGGAAACAGTACTTCTTAACAAATAACAACAGTGCTTTTCTGCAACACATTAGCTCAGTATTTCTTTTTTTTTTGTAGAGACAGAGTCTTACTTTATCGCCCTTGGTAGAGTGCCATGGCATCACACAGCTCACAGCAACCACCAACTCCTGGAGCTTGGGCGATGCTCTTGCCTCAGCCTCCCGAGTAGCTGACTCGGGCGTCCACCACAACACCCAGCTATTTTTTTACTGCAGTTTGGCCAGGGCTGGGTTTGAACCCACCACCCTCAGTATATGGGGCTGGCGGCCTACCCACTGAGCCACAGGCACCGCCCTAGCTCAGTATTTTTTAAATGTGGCTGTGGATTGCCTACATGAGGATTGACAGAGCTGGAACAGATGTGGAACCTATGAATTTGCATGTTTAATAAGAAAACATGGGTCTTCCTAGCTGAGACCCCAGGGCCTTCATGGCAGAGAAGTCCAATTTCACAGATGTGAAGACTAAGGCAAAGCAAAAAGGATGACTCGCCTAAAGTCACAAAGGAGACAGTGGCTCAGAGCCCTGCTCACCCCACCCAGCTGCCCAAACCTTCTCTCTCTGGAGTCGCTTCAAGTCTTCCTCATGGGCTGCCCGCTGCTCCCGCAAAGAGGCCTGGGCCTCCCGCTCAGCCTGCACCAGCTTCTGTGCCATCAGCTCTTTGTCTAGAGCCGCTTTTTCTTCTGTTGTTATTATCTGCTGCCGTAGGCCTGCCAGCTCCCCTGCATGAGAAAAATGGTGGAAAAGACGATGTTGGATCAAAACCACCTCTTGGGCCAGCAGACTTAAGCCATGTGAACAAAATCCCAAAGCAGAGAGGGCGTGGTTGGCATCTAGCCTGGGTTCCCTTGAAGAAGTGGCTTGCCCTCTCTGGGCCTCAGATTCCCCATCTGCTGCATAAGCCCACTGGTCCTGTCCTCTCTCTGCCTCTCTGTCCTCTTTTCATCAACAAATGATTGATGAGAAGGGCACCCACAGATGGGAAGGACCAAAGATAGAATAAGCCCGTTATTGATTTAGCCGCTATGGGTCAGGCAGCTGCCTAAGCACTTTCTAGACATAATTTCATTTCAGCTTTATAACATGCTTACTTAGTTTATCCTCATGCCACTTAAAGGTGATGAAATGGAGGCTCAGAGATCAGGATTTCCCAAAGCTGCACAGCTTTACATGAAGCATCACCTTTAATGAGTGACTGTCAGAACATGCTTGGTGGAGCATTAACTGTCAGCACTAAAGGAGGTGACTATGGGAAAGGGACATCTCACAGTGGACCCTTTAAAAACCATCTCCTGGGTTGGAAACCCACCAGTATCTCCCTTCCTGGTTTGGTCTGGCCCCAGTGTACATGAAAGGAAAAATTAATTTCCATAACCCAAGTAGGTGCTTAGTGAGTGTAGTAACTGGGAAGAAGCCCCATCTTCAGAGACGGGATAAGGAGCGTGCAGGGCATGGGGCTGAGATTGTGGGGCCAAGAGTTGTCCAAAAACCAGCTGATAGCTTCACAGAGAGGTAAATGCCCTGATGATGACACAGCAGCCACTGTCGACAGGGCCAGGCACTGTGCCAAGGCCTCTCTGTGCTTTTCTCACCCATCCTGGCAACAGGCTTAGAAGGTGGGTACTATCACCTCTAATTACTGGAGAGGAGTCTGTGGCCCAGAGAGGGAAGGGGCTTATTGGAGGGAAGATCAGATCTCAGTAGCAGAACCAGGATTGGAACCCAGGTCAGCCAGATTCCTATACCAGTG